>NW_027395724.1:116665-627783 GCF_047715665.1 Aspergillus karnatakaensis | reverse complement strand
TTTTGTCGGCAGCGAAGCGAGCCTCTTCTATTTGGTTTTTTCTGCACAAATGTCCGTCTCTCTTTTGCTAACTTGCCTAGGTATCTCGTCGCAGCGACCACGATCTGGTCTGGACTAAGCTATGTCTTTTCCAAAGACGCAGTGAAGATCCTTTCCAACGAGGAAGTGCAGAAGCGCATTGCTCGCGCAGCAGCCGGAAAGAAGTAGCCATGAAGTAAAATATTCGCTGTATAGTTTCCCATTTCAGAGTATATAGAAATTGAGCGAGCCATATCGTATTCTTACCTAAGGTACCAATTGCCCATTTTCACAGCATTGTTCTCGAACACACCTGGGTAAGACTACACCATCTGGACATCGAGAACGAGAGCAACTAGGTCCCATTATTACGAGCCTACCAATAATGGTCGGACGTATGCATATCAAAGAATCAGCTGCGTGGCCTGGAGGTAGCGGTGAAACAACATGATGACAGCGCAATGTGATCGATATGTCAAATGGCCGATAGCGCCGTTGTGAGAGGTATCCAACGGTACCTCCTAGGTAATCGCCGTCACGTTAACCGACACGATGAGTCGATTCGATCTTACCTAGATCTTGGCTTCTTACTTTACACTTACTGTACAGTAGAGATGGAGAGTCGGCGCCAATTCTATAATCTACCGTACCCCGAAACTACAATTTTGACTGCAAATAATGCAGGGAATATTTTCCGAAAACAGGGCTAAACTAGCGCTGCGACAAGCACAAGCACAGCCCAGGGTTCAACCGCCTATCCTCGAAAAGAAGGCTGAACGTGAAACACCTGCAGCCGAAATGGGTGCCGCTGGTCCGCTGATGCAGAATGAAAATGGGCAAAAGAAACGGATCCACTCTCATTCATCTGAATCATGACCTTGATGATTGATCCGTCATCGGCGACCGTCGACAGCTGGCAATTGGGCCGTTGCGACAAGCTAGGGGTCCTCTTGGCGTAAGCATTTAGCAGCCCAGGAGTCGAACGGTCGAAAAAGTGTGCGAGTTTGAGCAGTTTGCTTTCTTTGCTTAAAATTCGAAGGTTGGACCCATGCTTCATTGCTTACTCCTGATTCAAGTGCTGGAAGATTGGCTCTACCCCTCGGAGACTTTTGGGTTTAATGCCGGATGGATTATGCAACCAGTTTGAACGATGCTCTCTAATCGAGATTACGCTTATTTCTGTGCTCGCTCCCCGGCATCCTTCGCTCGAAAGTCATCTGTCAGAGCCTTTCACTTTGAGAAAAAATCGCTGGAACGGTGTTCTTCTGAGTTAGAGCTGTTAGAATAACAATGATGATAATGCTGTAGAGGCTACCTATACTTCGGATAAAGTAAGCTAGCCCGGATATAGACGGCGGATGCTTATCTCCGGGCGTGGCCAATCACGAGATCGGAATCCGAACTTCATCCGTTTTCAGAAATTTTCTTCCTTCATCGATCCATCATCATCAACTCTCGCTTGTAACTCATCAGACTCTCGAGTCTCGACCCACGATCTCACTGCCTGAAACACCCAATTATAGCCCTCTCTATCATGCTGACTCATGGGCCTCCGCCGCAACGCCCCACCGGTCGTCCGCCCAGACCATGGAATCTCGCAGACACACTCGCACCTCTTCTTCCTTCTCTGCCTTGTGCGGATTTCCGGGCTCTCTTTTCGGCATAGGGTTTGCGAAGATCTACCCGACAGCCAGAGAAATGCCTTGTTCCCTCGTTTTGTTCGGCCACATACTGACAAATCCCAGATCGTTGCTTACTGCGTGTTCCACTCCCCGGAGTTAGTAATGCTAAACCCCCCTCGGGCCCTCAATCATATAAAGATATAACCATGATGCAATGCCATCTCCCCTCTTCCTTCTAGCTGTCAACTCTTTCTCTCTCTTTTCTTTCTTTCTTATTTGCCATAAGCTTATCGCCTTCTGCGTGGGCGCAGGCTGGATCCCTCTCCACTCCTCCTTTCCTTTTTCTCTGCTGTGTTTTGCTGTACATATCAAGCGCCACGCCCAATACATAATAACTACGCCTCCGTTTACCTTCCCTAACTCAAATTCCGTTCTACAACCCTGATATATCCAATCGAATTCAATCGGCTTCATTAGAAGCAGGTCATCATGGCCGACAAAGCTCACACCGAGGGCTTGACCCAAGTCCCTACAGTTGGAGGTGAAGAGCCTTCCGACTCCACCATGGTGTCGGGCAGCAGCAGCGACACCGAGGGCTCGTACGCTGGACAATGGGGTGAGCAGGGGACCGAGCCTGTCTCCCGCCGTGGTGCTATGGAGGATTACGAGGACATGCGCCGCGAACTAACTCGCCTCAGTCTACAGCGTACCAAGTCAACCACAAAGGATGCCCACCGAATGCGATCTCGGGCTAGCCACGCTCAGGACCCCGAAAAGGCTCTTGATGAGGAGGACGAGAAGAAACAGGAGGATGAGTTTGGTGGTTTTGATCTCACGGACTTTTTGATGGGCGGCCATCTTGAGCGTCGAACGACCGCCGGTGACCCAGCCAAGAAGGTTGGTGTTGTCTTCAAGAACCTTACCGTCAAGGGTGTTCAGACTGGTGCCTCATTCGTCCGAACTCTGCCCGATGCCGTTGTTGGAACTTTCGGTCCCGATCTGTACAACATCGTCTGCAGATTCGTCCCCAGCCTGCGATTCGGAAAGAAGCCACCCGTCCGCGACTTGATTCACGATTTCACAGGTGCTGTCCGCGAAGGTGAGATGATGTTAGTGCTAGGACGTCCCGGAGCCGGCTGCTCGACTTTTCTCAAGGCAATTGCCAACGACCGTGGAGCTTTCGCCGCTGTTGAAGGTGATGTTAGCTATGGTGGACTTTCCGCCGCGCAACAGGATAAGCACTACCGTGGTGAAGTCAACTACAACCAGGAGGATGACCAGCATTTCCCAAATCTTACTGTCTGGCAGACTCTCAAGTTTTCTCTCATCAACAAGACAAAGAAGCATGATAAGGAAAGTATTCCGGTTATCATCGATGCTCTGCTGAAGATGTTCGGTATCACCCACACGAAGAACACTCTTGTCGGTAACGAGTTCGTCCGTGGTGTCTCTGGCGGAGAAAGGAAGCGTGTCAGTATTGCGGAGACTCTCGCCACCAAGTCGTCCGTTGTCTGCTGGGATAACTCGACTCGCGGTCTGGATGCCAGTACTGCGCTCGATTACGCCAAGTCCCTCCGTATTATGACTGATGTCAGTAAGCGAACAACGCTGGTTACTCTGTACCAAGCTGGTGAGAGTATCTACGAGCTCATGGACAAGGTGCTCGTCATCGACTCCGGCCGCATGCTCTTCCAAGGCCCTGCGCACCACGCTCGCCAATACTTCGTCAACCTTGGGTTCTTCTGCCCCGATCAATCGACCACAGCGGATTTCTTGACGTCTTTGTGTGATCCCAATGCCCGCCAGTTCAAGCCAGGTCGCGAAGCATCAACCCCAAAGACTCCAGAAGAGCTCGAAGCTGTATTCCGACAAAGCGAGTTCTACAGGCGCATCGGCAATGAAGTGCAGGGTTACGAGAAGCAGCTCAACGACACCAACTGCGAAGACACTCAACGTTTCCAGAAGACCGTGCATCAGTCCAAGAGTAAGACAGTGTCGAAGAAGTCTCCCTACACTGTTTCGCTCGCTCGGCAGGTGTTGGCTTGTGTTCGCCGCGAATTTTGGCTCCTCTTTGGTGACAAGACCTCTCTCTACACCAAGTACTTCATCATTATATCAAACGCCCTCATTGTTGCATCTCTGTTCTACGGTGAATCTATGAACACCTCCGGAGCTTTTCCTCGTGGTGGTGCTCTTTTCTTCTCAATCCTCTTCCTCGGTTGGTTGCAATTGACTGAGCTGATGCCTGCGGTTTCTGGACGCGCCATCGTTGCGCGGCACAAGGACTATGCCTTCTATCGACCCTCAGCTGTTGCGATTGCGCGTGTGGTGGTTGATTTCCCAGCCATTTTCTGCATGACTGTTCCGTTTACCATCATCGCTTATTTCCTTGCCGGTCTTGATGTCACAGCCTCGAAGTTCTGGATCTATTTCCTGTTCGTCTACATCACCACGTTCTGCATTACCTCCATGTACCGCATGTTTGCAGCATTGTCTCCAAGCATCGATGATGCAGTTCGATTCGCTGGTATTGCTTTGAACGTGTTAATCCTGTTCGTTGGATACGTGATTCCGAAGCAAGGTCTTATCGATGGTTCGATTTGGTTTGGCTGGCTTTTCTACGTCAACCCGCTTTCATACAGTTATGAGGCTGTTTTGAGCAATGAGTTCTCTGACCGTGTCATGCAATGTGATCCTTCTATGCTGGTTCCCCAAGGCCCGGGCGTGGATCCGCTGTACCAAGGCTGTGCGCTGACCGGATCTCAGCTCGGATCTACTGATGTTGCAGGCCGTGACTATCTCAGTACCACCTTCCAGTTCACACGCAGTCACCTCTGGCGCAACTTTGGTGTTGTTATTGCCTTCACCGTGCTGTATATCTTAGTGACCATTATCGCCACGGAGACCCTGTCTTTCGTCGGTGGTGGTGATGGCGCTTTGGTTTTCAAGAAGTCCAAGAGGGCTAAGGAGATCAAGGCAGCTGCTGAAAAGCCCAAGGATGAGGAGAATGGCAACAGCGGCGGTGCCTTGGCCCAATCTGGCTCTGACAACGAAGGTGCCTTCAACCGCATCTCGTCTAGCGAGCGAATCTTCACCTGGAACAACGTCGAATACACAGTGCCTTACGGAAACGGAACTCGAAAGCTGCTTAACGGTGTTAGCGGATACGCAAAGCCGGGACTTATGATTGCGCTGATGGGTGCTTCTGGAGCTGGAAAGACGACCTTGCTGAACACTCTTGCCCAACGCCAGCGAACCGGTGTCATTGGTGGTGATATGTTCGTGGATGGCCGTCCTCTTGGAACCGATTTCCAGCGTGGTACTGGATTCTGTGAACAAATGGACCTGCACGACAATACTGCTACCATTCGTGAAGCTCTCGAGTTCTCCGCTCTTCTTCGTCAGGACCGAAACGTCCCTCACGGTGAGAAGATTGCCTACGTCAACCAGATCATCGATCTTCTGGAACTAGAGGAGATTCAGGATGCCATCGTCGGCTCGCTCAACGTTGAGCAGAAGAAGCGTGTAACTATCGGTGTGGAGTTGGCCGCGAAGCCTAGCCTTTTGCTCTTCCTCGATGAGCCGACTAGTGGTCTGGACAGCCAGGCTGCGTTCTCTATCGTGCGCTTCCTGAAGAAGCTCTCTCAAGCTGGCCAGGCCATTGTCTGCACTATTCACCAGCCTTCTTCCATGCTGATTCAGCAGTTCGACATGATCCTAGCCCTGAACCCCGGTGGCAACACCTTCTACTTTGGACCCGTTGGGCCCGATGGCCGCGACGTCATCAAATACTTTTCTGACCGCGGCGCCGTTTGTCCACCAGCAAAGAACGTTGCCGAATTCATTCTCGAAACCGCAGCCAAACCCATCAAGCGCGAAGGCAAGACAGTCGACTGGAACGAGGAATGGCGCACTTCCCAACAAAATCATGAGGTTAAGGCCGAGATTGAGCGCATCTACAACGACCGCCGCAACGCCACAGCCAACGAAGACCAAACCGCGCAGTACGAATTCGCCGCCTCCACCTGGACGCAGACCTATCTCCTCACCCAGCGTGTTTTCACCCAGTACTGGCGTGATCCATCCTACTACTACGGCAAGCTCTTCACTAGCGTCATCATCGGTATTTTCAATGGCTTCACGTTCTGGATGCTTGACAACTCCATCGCCTCCATGCAGAACCGCATGTTTTCGCTCTTCCTCATCATTCTTCTCCCACCTATCTTCCTTAATTCCATCGTCCCTAAGTTCTACATGAACCGTGCCCTCTGGGAAGCCCGCGAATACCCCTCCCGCATCTACGGCTGGGTCGCGTTCTGCACAGCCAACATCCTTGGCGAGATCCCCATGGCCATAGTCTCCGCGACTGTCTACTTCCTCCTCTGGTACTTTGCTGTCGGCTTCCCCACCGAAGCCTCTGCATCCGGCTACATTTTCCTAATGACCATGCTCTTCTTCCTCTTCCAAGCTTCCTGGGGACAATGGATCTGCGCCTTCGCTCCGTCATTCACCGTCATCTCGAACGTCCTTCCTTTCTTCTTCGTTATGACTTCTTTGTTCAACGGTGTCGTTCGTCCCTACACAGACTACCCCGTATTCTGGAAATACTGGATGTACTACGTCAACCCGGTCACCTGGTGGATCCGCGGCGCCATCTCCGCCGTCTTCCCCAGCGTCTCCATCTCCTGCTCCTCCACAGAAGCAACCCACTTCAACCCGCCCCCGGGCTCAACCTGCTCCGACTACGCCTCAGACTTTGTTTCCAGCGCCGGAGTCGGCTACCTCGTTAACCCTAGCGCTCGCGAAGATTGTCAGTACTGCCCGTATGCCAACGGATCGCAATACATGGCGACCTTGAACGTTCAGAGCGGCGACAAGTGGCGCTCGTTTGGTATCTTCCTGGCCTTTGTGATCATCAACTGGCTGCTCGTCTACTTCTTCATCTACACTGTGCGGGTGAAGAGGTGGTCGTTCGGATTCGGTTTTGTGTTCGGGGCTGCTGGTGCTGCGCTTTCGGCTGTGAAGGGTGTCTTTTCGAAGAAGCACTAAGCTGAGTTTCTATCTATTTTGGGGAAGGAAGATGAGATACAGTATCTCACGGATATATATACACATATAGGCTAAGCGTTCTTTTTTTTGTGTAGCATTTGTGGTGTTTTTTTTTCTCTCTTTCTTTTTTGATTCATCTGGTCTTTCTTTCTTTCTTTTCTATATCATTATTCAGGACAATAGTTTATAACCAAAAGCTTAATATCAAATGGAAAATCAATAGCTTCTTTACAATCGCAGCGTTCGACCTTGTACCTATATTCATTTGCTTAGCTTCATATCCGTCAATCTGATCCACCTCTCGTTCGAGGTCCAGCCCGCGTTCATCGCTCCTTCCCCATCTGTCAAGGTTTCCCATCCGGGGTCTCGCTGAGGCAGGAGCAATCTATCCGCTTAGGTACTTAGTATTCTTCACCCTCTTCGCTTGAAGAGTCCTACCAGCATCTCCTACCATTCTAATGATCGCTTCCCTGCTGGGGAGAAGTTAAAGGCATTGACGCAAGATCACTTCATTCTCAGTCAATTGTGATCTTCAGCTTTTTGCCGCGATACGTATTATCTTGACCTTTATAATGGTGCTTGCTAGGCATGATTAGTTGGTGGATATGGATTAAGTGTTCATCATCCGATGTTGTACCCATGGTAGCTTTCCTACTTCGTGGGCGATCATATTAGCAGTCTCAGAACGTTTCCGTTTCATGGCTTGCTGAGTACAGGAATATATGCGTATACTAAGGTTCTTGTATCCTTAACAATCACCGAAATACCCTCGGGGACAAATAAATCATTTAGTAGTATGATACTAGAAGATACTAGCACTTGCATTCATGGATCCAGCTGACTGCTACATAGATAATGTATGTATGTATGTTATGTTTAATCCCAGTATTCAGGGCTATTACTCAGCTTAAACTCAAATATTATCCCCGAGTCAACACCATGGTTCCCTAACACCCCCAGAAGCATCCTCGAATTTCCGCCCCGGAATCTTCATCGGCACAGGGACAGTCCCCTTAAAGATAGTAAGGAGGTCATGGTTCTCTTCTTTTCCTTTTGCTTTGCCTTTGCCTTTGCCTTTACCCGCCACTTTGTCATCCGCTGTATCCTCTTCGTCACTGCTCTGCGTTTCGTAATCGGGAGTGGTGTTCTTGACGACCGGGACGACAACGCCGCATTCCCAGTTCCGGCAGTTGAGCTTGGGTTTCTTTGTGGTGCGGTCGGAAACGAGACGCCCCCTGCACGATAATGGTGGATTAGTATGTGTAGTTGGGAGAGGGAAATAAGGAAAGGGAAGGAGCTCACCAGGCACTCTCGGAGAGGTTCGCACTCCCAACATATGCCCAGCCAAGACACTCAGTATTGTCTGTGAGGGGAATCGGGTCGTCTGGTTGGACGTAGAGGATCTATCGTCAAGTCCAATGTCAGTATCCTAACCTTCTAGAAGCAACCCGAGGTGTAGCTCTCGAAACTACGAGATGATAGGAACAGTGAGAAAGAGCATACCTTATTGTGCATAAGCATTCCCTCCCTCACACTCGCGCAATCTCTCAGCACCGCTCTTGGGAATTTCCCATTCTCCCACCAAGTCTTCTGAAAACATATGGTCCCTGCCGAACCCGGTCCGCCCTTAGATTCAAGGACAGTTTCGTAAGACGGGAAATAGATACGGAACCGATTATCTTTCCACTCTTCCGCCGTAGATGCACCGATCAGATGGGAGTTCTTGGGGGACTTTGTGGGGAGAGATTTTGTGGTGCGGAGGGTTAGTTCTGTGAGCCCCGAGTCGCCTTGCGCAGCGAGGTAAATGGATTTGAGGAAGTTGTTATTTAAAGAGCCGAGGGAGGAGGTCTGTAATGTAGTCTTCCGTTAATAACCATGTCTAATACTTGAATCTGTTCGAAAGGGCCTGGGCTGCGCATACCACGAAATCAAGGTTAAGCGGTTTGTTGACGCGTAATCCGAGAGACTCAATTGCATGGCCTAAGCCGCAGTAACCCGTATGCTTCCATGAAGACCCTGTATGTGAGCCGCCACTAGTAATCTCTAGGTTAGTGCACTGGTCTGTATCTCGTCATTTGAAGATCATACATGGTATGTACAAATGCGTAATGCGCAGTCATGCTGAAGTCGAAGTTCTCTAGCTTTGCAATAATATTCTCATGCAATGTCGTAGCTTTGAGAAAATAGACGAGATCCTTATAGAAGTTCGTTTTTGACTCGTCGTTCGAGGCCGAGATGTCTTTCTTCGGAAGATCAATGATGAAGACACTCTAGACAGGGGTTAGTAGTTTACAGCAAAGAAGTAGGAGGGCACTTCACACATTTTCCATGACACCTCCGGCCTCTCCCCAGTCCATGGGGATAAGATTTGCAGTTGGAACAGCGATTCGCAGGTACGCCAGGTGAAAGAGAAGCATGAGCTTTGAGTGCATGCAATTGACCTGACCATCCATTGGTGGGAAGCACAAGCGCAGAGAAGGCATGCTTGCCGTTTCTTGTTCATACTGTAGTTTCTAGTCAATTTAGCGGCGTGCAGAGATAGCTAATTTCGGCATCGACTTACAGTCGCATCATCCTTTGCCTGCATAACAAGAATAAACCGGCTGGATGCTAGGTTAACTTTTGAGAAGAGCCAGTCAGTGTCCCAAATGAAAGCGCTCAACACTGCCAGCTCAAGATCTGACTTCTGTAGAACTTCCTCAATTTTGATATCCTCTTCCGACCTGCGGTATCCAGATGCGAATGTTTTCTTCACCGTACCTGCGGGAAACTGAATTAAAGGGGTAGACGATGGCGCTGCAGTAGGTGTGACCCGCACACTGCTCGCGCTGTGCTGTGTTTCTGTCCGTGGTTGTTTCACTTCGCGGGGTTCAATAGCTGGAGACCCCTCAGCCTTCCTCTTAGCAAGGCGTGCAAGGCGCTCTTCCTCCATCTTCTTGCGATCCAAGCCACCAAGTCCACCATAGCCACCTTCAGTAGACCTCGATTCAGTTTGCTCGCTCGCGTGCGCCTCTTCTGATAAAGGAGCAGGGATGGATGCAGGACCTGGCAATTTTCCGTTTGTCTCTTGCAGAGACATCGCAATAGCTCGTTTCAGGTCCTCATCATCATCTTCTCCATCGTCAGTGACGCTCGCATCTCGGCTGGTGTCTGAGTTCACGATCGAATTTGATTTGGGGTAGATGGGTATCATATCATCATCGTCATCAGTGTCTCCTGTCAGATCCACTACAGGCTCGTTATAGCCGTTCGCTTGATTATGAGCAGGCATCCCAGCGTCTTTCAGAGACGCAGCAATTGCTGCCTTGAGAGCCTCGTCATCGGAATCCATTTGAATTTGTCAAGTTGATGCAGGGAATATTGTAAGTCAAATCGAGGACTTTGGGGGCTATCTCGATCACATGTATTGAGATATCAAAAACATCGGCTTCGGATTTGGCAGACTGCTGACTTGTGTTTCACAGCTCGTTCGAGGTCGGTGTTTACTGCCTCTTTGTGAGCGCGAAAATGCGACTTGACAGGCGTGAATGAATGTGCTTTCCATCAAAGTAAAACCCCAAACTATAATATCTCATCGGCCAAGTCGGCTTGACGTGCTTATCGAGTCTATAGGAAGTGGTTCGTTGAAAAGGAAGAAGGTAAGTTGATGCGACAGACTCCTACTCGCGGCTATCACGTGACTGGGATATGTCCCAGGGTAGAGTGAGCGAATATCCTTTACCCGTGTCTTTCTTAAAGCTACTTATGGTTTCTTTTAGACATAGGGTCGTACGTATTCCCTACCCCTGGGTAGATGAATGACTGCTGTTCATAGCATTAGTACATTGTCGGTGGCAGCTCGATGAATTATAGGATGAAGATGAAGATCAATTACTTTTCTACACTGTATTGCATGGAGAAGGCAAGTTCATCATAGTAATTGAGCCAGAGCCTATTCAGCTCAATTCACTCAGACAGTTAGAGACAAATACAAAACCCTTTTGATTATGAACCTGTCTATGCAAAATAATGCGACGTGCGCTGCAGATATCAAACACATTCATATTTCATCTTCATGGATGCTCTGCCATAATCTTCATCTCAATTTGAATGCTAGCATGACATCAAGCGCGACATAGAGCCCCAGTTATTGCCTGGACGATGAACCTTCAACTCCTTGAGACAGGGCCTGGCGAAGTGAAGGCTTTCAATCGTCTGGACCCGAAGAACCCCGGGTAGGTGGAGTAAGGCCATTGTAGCATGGTTCCTGACAGATTGAAATCGCAGAGTCTCTACCCGCTTCTTGAAGCCTGTTTATGACGAATCGGGACACTTTATTCGCCATCTCGAAGACCAGTGCGAGCAGCCTACATATCACGACACTATCGTCTCTGAAGGGCTGAAGGCTGCGCGAGGCCGTCTCAAGCAGGGAGACCGGCGCATGCGATGTTATCTCTTCCGCCTCCCCCTCGCCTTGAGATTCCGAATTTATGAAGAATTGTTCAAGCATGACGGCAGCGCATTGGAAGTCGGACGGCTCAAGCGTACCCACATAAAGGATTTGTCCATTCTTCGAGTCTCGCACACCATTTATCACGAGGCTTCGATCGCTTTATACCACTCTCTGAGCTACCGTAAGGTGTTTCTCAGGACGTTTGGCGTTTTCACCGCGAATCTTCTCACTCGCTTTCCCAGAGTTTTGCCATGCTGTGGCAACAGGCAGCATAAGTGGATCACTCATACCTGCTTTGCCCATAAAATTGGCTGGCACCGCCCGCTTGGATCTGTCCTGATGTTGCTCGGATCATCGGACCTCAAAACGGCCTTGCAACGTCGCTGGTCGTTTACGGAATTTGTTACCGCCTTGGCTAACAAGGGGCCCATCCACGTCTATAACCTGACTATTGTCGTCACCGAGAATTGGAAGGCTGAGGACTTTGACGAAAGACAGTTGATCGAGGCTGTGTTCAGCGGAGCATTCGAGTTCCTCGGAAGATTGAATTTCAAGGGCTTTACTGAAGAGGAACGAACCCGCCTCTGCAAGCTGCTTTATATCCGCAAGCTTCCCAACTTGAAAGTGGATAAGGAGGAGAAGATACAGGGGCAGAAGTTTTCCATCACAGTTTGTAAGTCGCCCGCAGTTCCTAGCCAGATGATCCTCTAGATGCACTGGAGAACCAGATCAACGATGGCAAAGAAAACGTCTCTATCAGCGTCCACTGTCTCTAGCCCTAGCCCGACAACAAGTAGACGACTTTCATGCGGGGATTTGGTGACAATGGCACTCGCAATTTGACGAGCATACAGCTGACCAACAACTTCATGTCCAGGAGCACGGCCCCCAAGAACTGACGTCGCCGTCAAGTTATTTAAAGGAAGGAGGCCATCGTCTGCAAACTCTGGGATTGTGTGAAGGCCCTCTGTGCCTGGATTTTTGTTTTCCAACGGAACATGGAGCTGTTGATGGTTAGTGCAGGTCTCAAGACTTGAACTGGGCCACAAACCCAATGACCGAGGCGGCCCTTCTGTGAAATTGTGATCATTATTTTATCGCTGAACCTGACGGACATGACATCTGTGCGGACTCCGTTGACATCTCCGGATACTTGCTTGGTGGCTGCGGGGAACGGAAGGTCCAAAGGCTCTTGAAGGGCATTTAAATCGAAAGCGTCCGTCATAGCTATGGTTTCAATGTTCAAAGCAGAGATAGCAATTCTAAACCATGCCCAGCGAAAGAATATGTCTCAGTTGAGGGGAGTGTATACAAAACGGACCTGACAGGAACCAAGCATCGGACGTGGGGTGCATAGGTGCTAAAGCGGTGAAATGATCCATTATCTCTGCTGTCTGGCAGAATCTCACCGCCACTGGAAATTTTCTGGATACTCACTCCAGATCACAAGCATTTCAATAACTCAGCTTCAGGAATCTGGAGTTGCTCTTGTTATCGAGGAGAGACAGAGCGTCAATATGCCAAAGTTTGTTCCCCGTCAGCGGAAGCAGAAGCACCGGCAACAGCAGGCCACAATCGATACCAATGCGGCCGAGGTCCAGCCTGTTAACAAAAGCGAGAAAGAGGCCAGGAAGGAGAAACTTCGGGAGGAATTGAAGGCGCAACATCCGAAGATTTCTGCCAAGAAGCAAAAGCGCTTAGACAAGTACATCGTATGTTCTACCAGTCGAAACTTGAGTCTGAAGTTCAAAAGTCCATTCCTAACACAGTATAGGATAACAAACTCAAAAAGGAAGAAAATACCGCGCTACTAAAGAAGCTCGCACAATCGAAAGTCGAAGTCGCCGGCCTACAAAGTTCGAAGGAGCTAGGAAAGCGGAAGAGAGAGGACGATGAAGAAACTCCAAGACATACCAAGAATGCCGGCGAATATCGCCAGGAAACGGAATATTCTAGCGATGAATCAGACGACCTGTCAGGTATAAAAGGGCCACAAAAGTCAGCGGGGATCGAAGATCAGCCGGCGCCGAACGTTATTAGTGGTATTGGATTGAAGCGACCTGTGGAGCTCGGTGCGGACGGATTTCCAATTCTCAAGAAGCGCAAACGCGCACCCAAGGCAAAGCCACCGGCTGTAGTGAATGAGATACCATGGGAAGGATTCGACTCGGATGGTAATGCTGAGAGTGGAAAAGATGAAGCTACTGAGGAGCCAGAAAGCGACGAAGGAAAACCAGGCACCGAAGATGAATCGGAAGATTCGCAGAGTCAAGAAAGCGACGAAAACAGTGACGGCGGCGACAGCAGCGAAGACGGAGACGAGGACGATGATGACGAGGAAGCAGACGAAGACGAAGACGATGAGGAGGATGAAGAGGACGGCGAGGATGACACTGGTGGGCGCATCAAGCCCCGACAATCAGCATTCAAGTCTTGGGCGCGGCAACAGATCAACGAAGCCGTGGGATACAAGCCTACATCCGGCCCGATCACATCAGAACCGCAGCCAGTCATTTCCAAAGACCAGTTACCGATCAGGGATACTGCAGCGGAGGAGGAGCCACTGCCCCTAGAACTACAAGTGACAAAAGGTAACCCCTACCGGAAAGCCTTCAGCGTTGCAGTCAACCGTCCCGAGGAAGTGCAAGAGGCGCGTCTCAAGCTACCCGTCGTCGGAGAAGAACAGAAGATCATGGAAGCAATCCATAACAACTCCGCCATTGTGATATGGGGTGCTACTGGAAGTGGTAAAACTACACAGCTTCCGCAGTTCCTTTTCGAATCTGGCTACGGGAACCCCGAAAGTGGGAATCCTGGCATGATCGGAGTCACACAACCCCGTCGAGTCGCTGCAGTCAGCATGGCGAAGCGTGTGGGTGATGAACTCGGCCAATTCTCCTCGCAAGTTTCCTATCAAATTCGATTCGAGAGCACTGCTACCAGCAAGACGGCGATTAAGTTCATGACTGATGGTATCCTCATTCGAGAAATTGCCGAGGACTTCTCTCTCAGCAAATACTCTATTATTGTGATTGACGAGGCCCACGAGCGTAGCGTCAACACGGATATCCTCATCGGTATGGTCAGCCGTATTGTTGATCTGCGCAAGACCATGAGTGAAGAAGATCCTTCTGTTAAGCCTCTGAAACTTGTGATCATGTCTGCAACTCTGCGGATTTCCGACTTTACACAAAACCCTAGCCTCTTCCGCCAAGGGCCACCCCCTCTGGTACAGGCCGAGGGCCGCCAGTATCCTGTCACAATCCACTTCTCGCGGCGCACGCATCGTGACTACGTCGAAGAGGCTTACAGAAAGGTCTCCAGAGGCCACCGTAAGCTACCCCCAGGAGCCATGCTTGTTTTCTTGACTGGTCAAAATGAGATTAGGCAACTCTCCAAGCGTCTGAAGCAGGCCTTCAGACCGACACAGCGAGGAGACGCTACTCAGGCCAAGGTCCAAATATCTGCAAATGAGGCGCCACTTGAGGCCGAAGACATGGACTTTGGTGAAGCGGACATCTCTAACACCGCCGATGTCGAAGACGAGGACAGCGACCTCGAAATTACAGGGCTTGATGATCCTGAAGAAGACGAGGAGTTCAATATTGGCGAGGATGAGGAGGCCATGGATTCGTCAACAAAAGTCCACGTTTTGCCCTTATACTCGCAGCTCCCTACCAAAGAGCAACTGAGAGTTTTTGAGCCGCCACCGGAAGGCTCACGGCTTATCGTTTTGGCAACTAACGTGGCTGAAACTAGTCTTACCATTCCAGGTATCCGGTATGTCTTTGATTGCGGACGAGCAAAGGAAAAACAGTACGACCTTGAGACAGGTGTGCAGAAATTCCAAATCGACTGGATCAGCAAGGCAAGCGCAAACCAGCGAGCCGGTCGTGCCGGTAGAACAGGGCCAGGTCACTGTTACCGAATGTACTCGTCCGCCATTTACGAGGGCGAATTCGCCGAGTACACGGACCCAGAGATCTTGCGGACGCCCATCGAAGGCGTCGTCCTGCAGATGAAGAGCATGGGTTTGCACAACGTCATCAACTTCCCTTTCCCTACACCTCCCAGCCGTCAAGGTCTTGCGAAGGCTGAGAAACTCCTGAAGAACCTAGGCGCCCTCTCATCCGACGGAAAGATCACACAGATCGGTAGCAGCCTGTCCACATACCCCCTCTCACCTCGATTCGGCAAGATGGTCTATGTTGGCCACCAACACGGCTGTATACCCTATGTCATTGCACTCGTCGGCGCTCTAGCCGTAGGGGACCTATTTATCGCGGAGAACCAAATTGACCCAGTCCCGGCCAAGGAGTCCGAGGAAAGAGGAGTATACAGGAACTCAGATCGCATAGAAGATACAGCCCGCGAAAAGCGATATAAGGACTACGCACGAGCGCATCGTCTCTTTAGCAAACACGATGACACCTCCGATGCCCTCAAATATCTCTCCGCAATTTGTGCCTATGGGTACGCTCCTTCGTCAGGTGCTGATGACTTCTGCGACAAGATGTTCCTGCGCGCAAAGGCTCTTAGAGAGGCAACTCAGTTAAGACGTCAGCTCACCGATATTGTGCGCACAAATAAACCCGGTCTAATCGAATCATATCAACCCCGGTTGCCAGAGCCAACCGAGAAACAAGTCAAGGCGCTCAAGCAGATCGTCACAGCAGGCTTCATCGACAACGTAGCCATCCGTGCAGACCTTGCTCCTATCCCTCCAGAGATGGAACGCACGCCGAAGCGCGCTATTGACGTCCCCTACCTGACGCTCTTTAGATCGCGCGAGGGGCTTACGACCGAGCTCAATGAACGGGCCGTCTTCGTTCATCCCTCGTCGGTGATTGCGAAGTTGTCGCCAAAGGAGATGCCGCAGTATATCATATACTCTCACCTCCAACAGGCTGCACCCTCGGTTGTAGCGGGTGACACCCCGAAGATTAGGATGAACCCGCTCGTCACGCCTAGCGGTTTGCAGCTCTCAGCGTTAGCTCACGGCACGCCGCTGATCGAGTATGGCAAGCCGATCGGAAAGATCGAGCAACTGGATGGTGTCCCTGAACGGCGTGCTTGCTTCGTGATTCCAGCGCTGGTAGGCGAGGTCGGGAGCACGGGCTGGCCATTGCCGGCAAAGAAGGTGATTCAGAGGAAGGACCCTAAGGAAGGGTGGGTGATTGAAAAGTTTGCTACATAGGATAGAATAGTACCCGGTATATAGCAGCAGAGCAATGTCTGTATGAATTGCATGACTACCAAGATGAGATCTAAACCATTTCCTCCTCTGCTTTAGAATACTCAACGCCTGAACGCCTGGCCGAATTAATGAAAAAAAAAAACCGCCCAGGTTTAAATCACGAAACCTCAACATCTTCATCTTAATCTCTTTCCCTCTCTCGCTCCCGTTCCCTCTCTCTTTCTCTCCTCTCCTCAATCTTCGCCCTCGCACTAGCAGCACCCTCCCTCTCCCTCTCCCCATCTCTAATCCCCAAAGCCCTCTTGAACCGATTACTCTCCTGAATCTTCGCCTCCGCAAGCTCATGCACCTGATGCGCCTTAAACCCCTTCCTCCGCTCCCCACCAGCAATCTTCCCCCTATTCCTCCCCTCCTCCATCTCCCTCGTCAACCTCCCCCTCAACTCCTCACACCGCTCATCAATCTCCTCCTCGCTCAGCACCTTCTCCCCATCCTTGCGCTCCTCTTCAATCCTCTCATTCTCTTCCTCTAACCGCTCCCGCTCCTCAAGAACCTTCACCTCAATATCGCGCTTCATTTCATGCTCCAGAATCGCTTTGTCCGGTTGCCGTTGCTTGAACGCGCCCGTGTCTGAGGAGAACTTGTTGTCGCGGCTTCCGGGGGGTGGGTAGGGGGCTCCCGAGCCGTTGTTGCGCGGGCGCAGAAAGGCGTGGTTTTTTTGCACGTAGCCCGATGTACCGCTGCCGCGTGGAGTGGAGAGGCCGACGTTCGAGGACATTTTTCCTTCTGGTTGATTTATTTTTTGATGGGGGTGGTTTGCGGATAGAGAAATCGGAGTGGGAGCCGAAATCAGTGGGTGATAGGTGGGTTGAGAACAAGGTCTTTTGGGCTATTGTAGCGCTGGTTCGATGCAGGGGGTCACACTGGAATTCGAAACGGCTAATTGAGGGTGTGGAGGTGGTTTGGAGAATCAAGGTGGCGCAGATACAGAGCCAGGCGGGAGCTTGAAGCCCATGCGCCTATCTTATCACGTGACTATGAAACTCTAATCTATATAGATGGTAGCCATGTCCAATCAACGAGTGTCATTTATCCTAGCAGAAAAACATGTATGCTAAGAGGTACGCAAAGGCTTAATTGCCGAGCCAATATGAAGATCTTTCTGAGCAATTGGGGCCTGAAAGCCGCAAATCAGACAACAAATGTCAATTGCGAGCAATTCACTTCCCATCCACCATATCAGTTGTATACTGACTACCCTTAGATTACAAAATCAACCACTTAACCGGAGACGACATGAAGAGGGCCGTTTCCATCATCAATAGGGCAGCCCTAAGTTAGAAGAAGGTCAGCGTCTCGATCATATGACCAGCGCATTGAAAACAGTCATCAAGAAGGAAACTCACATCCCCATCCGTTTCAAACTCAACGACACAGCTCCCATCCATCCCAATCGCAATCCCTATGAAAGTGGTATCGGTCTTTCCCTCTGACTTCCCCAAGCTATTTCCATCCCCATCAAGCACCTCACAGGTCTCCGGGTGACCCGAGAAGGCGCCCTTGCATTTGAACGTGCGAGAGGTGTCCCAGCAGTCTCCTTCAATGGTGAACTCGCGCCCGTCGCCGGTATTGTAGCATGCAGCATGGTCGTCCGGGTATGCCTGGTCGTAGATTGCGTCGCCGTCTTCGTTGACGATCGCGAAGCCCTTGTAGTGGCCGTGTTCGTTGCCGGAGGGGCCGGAGATTGTGCTGAAGTCGCCCATGGACCAGACTACTCTGACCTGGTTTTGGAAAGTCTGGGGTTAGCTTGTAAATGAACAGATATAAGAAGCATTTGGGGGGTTTGGAAGGCTCGCACTGTCCTGTGCGAGCATCTATATACGTCTAGATGATTGAAAGTAAGAGTATGTGCTCACCTTTTCGGCGTAACTAGCCAAGGGGGCAGTGGCTAGGAGAGCCAGGCAGATATATTGGAGGGATGGCATGATTGCTGTCTTGTGGTTGTAGAGAATCTGTACTTCGGTGGGTGGCTGAAGCTATAGATGCGTTCTTGGTGGTGGCCTTCTCTTGACGATACATCCGAGGTCTCTTTATAGCTTCTCTAGAGGCCATCCAGGCCTCCCAAGATCCTGATCATCAAGAATTGAAGTCGAGCCTCCTTCCATGTTCAGTATTGAGTGACGCACGGAGACTCTGATCATCTCACACCTCAGACACCCAAATACACCTTGGACTTCTCTAAAGCGTAGTATACGTACCGAAGTTGTGTAGTATCGGGGCATCTGGTCTACGGGGTACGTACTCGTTCTAATTCTAGCTGAAGATCCTGACATCATCATGGTTGGAGGCAGGACCTTATGAGCGTATATTTTTCGATATACTCGGACGCCTAACCGCGGCTAAAGCACAACAAACCTGCTATCTCCATCTATGTAGGGGGCTAAATTGCTCAGAGCCAACAGGATCACCAGACACTTCTCCACGAGGGATTATCTCTGTTGGGGCCCTGGGGTCGTGGCCCCATGGGGGGCCTTAAGGCCCGGGCTGGTGGCCCACTTGCCAGGGCAGGGAAGTTCGAGGTGTACTACAGTCTACTTGAGTGGTACTATGTATGCACTTGTTGTTCTGTGATCTTCGGGGGCAGGGTGGCCAAAAGGTGGATCGTAATGTAGGAATAGGACTGCATCCATGCATACTACGTAGGCAGTGGAGAAAGTTCCATCTAGCAGGGGTGTAATAATAATACCTAAGTACTACCTAGAGAAATCAAACTACATACACCACCCACTAGAAGATTGCAAGCAAAACACTTCTCCTCCAGCTGACAAAGAGCAAAAACCTCCCTCATTACTGCAATCGCAATTTCATCATCTGCACCCGCAGAGGGCTCGCTATGTGCAAAGGTCCCATTTCATTTCCATTTTGTAAGCCCACGAGGTCAATCCTGTCAAGCACCGTACTTATTTTCCCAGCCTTTGTTCGCCTTTGCAAGACACCGACCCTCCATATTCGGACAGAAGAAAGCAGAACCATTGACATTGAAGGGAATCGTTAAACAACCCTCATTCTCCGTGACATCAGTCAATCAATAAACAAGAAAGGAGGAAACACAAGGAAAAGAAAGCATCCACTGATTAGAAACGTTAAGGTGGCAGCAGGTGGTAAAGATCATCTCGTACAGTACTCCGGCCATGCCCATGTATTCATACTCGCGCCATCATCCGTAACAGGGAGTCAAGAAGCAGACACAAGACGTGTCACCATTAGAAATAGATAAGTCAATCGGAAACATCGAAGATAAATAGCAGCGAGGATAAAAATATGTGAGAAGAAGGGAACGCCCTAGATGACAAGGGCACTGGCAATCTCAACTGTCTCATAGCTCAGAACCGGGCTCAGGGTTCGTGCCGTTGGCTTGATGGTCCGTAGGTGGCGGCGTGGGTGGAGTTGACATAAATCGGTCTTCCACCGAGCACTTTAACGGCTGCGGGGAGGATTTGTGAGAGTTGGGGGGCGTCGTGGATGAATGGTTCGAAGCAGGAACTGCGGAAGTCGTCTGAGGGCTCAATTCATTGATGAGCTTTTCTATTGACGCAATCTGTTTGCTGGAGCTGTACACCTTTAACGTATCGAGCTGGGGCCTAATCCGCGCTATAAGCGCTACCCGCTGAACCCCCTGCAGATGCCCGATAACCTTCTCTGTAAATTTATTAGCCTCTCCACCACACGCCTATATGGTATGTAGCACAACTTACGGATCACGTAGTTTCCGTACTGATCTGACATGAGATCATGAAGTTGTTTGTCATTGGGATCTTTTGAATTTTGTGTGGTCAACGTCACGATCAGGTCGCGCCGTTCGGCATCGGTTCCATACTCGATGCTCTTTTCGACCACATTGCTGGCAAACTTATGCTTTGAGTACCTGAGAAGATCTTTCTTCACAACTGAAATCATGGCGGACCGATCCAATTCATCACCATGTTGAATGACATGTTGTATCACATAGTTTCCGTATTGATCTTCAATAAGCTTTTCTGTTGACCGTCTGAGCTCGTCGAGTAAAAGTCGTCGGTCCTGTGGTTCACAGTGTTCTAGCATTCGCTGAATCACGCGACATCCGAAGGCATGCGTCGCTTGGGCCTCCATCTGCTTTTCGAACGCTTTAACTATAAACTTTGTGTACTTGGGTGGGACCCTCTCAATGGCCTTTTGGACCACGTGGTTTCCGTTCGAGTCGTCAACACATCTGAGAATGTTTTGCTCGAGCTCCTTGACCATCCATGCTTGTTGATCAGTCAGAACATGTTCCAAGGCCTGTTTAAAGGTCAGTTGACTGTTAAATCCTCAAGTGATTGGAAAACAGTACCTTTTGGACCACGCGACACCCATATGCTGCCATGGATAGCGAATAGATCTGGCCTTTCATTCGCTCAGCCATTTGTTTCTTCTGTGCCTGATTGCCGTGTTCGAACAGTTTTTGGATGACGTAATTGCCAAAGATGTCTAACGCGAGCGGCATGGTATTCTCTTCAATTTCCCTGAATACCTTTTCTTTCTCGTCGCTGTTGGCTGTTTCCAACTTCTGTTGGAGAAACCGAGATCCATACTGGTCTCCGCTGAACTCAACAATGCTGCCATATATGTCCTGATTTCGTCAGTCGCAACCCCAATGCATAGGTGAGGGAAATGTTACCTTGAGCTCGAACTTCTTTCCTTTACTACCCACTGACCTAAACTCATGCAGAACAGGGCCATAATTATTGTCCTGAGAAGATGTAACTTCACGTGGGCGTTGAGAGGCAAGAGCTGCCGCAGCGTTGATCTGTGCCATGGGGTAAAGGCCTGTAAACAGTGTTTGGGGATGGAAACTGTAGTCGGCGTACGAGGCAGGTAGCGGCTGACGGGCAATAACATTAGATACTTGGTATGAGGGCTCCGCAGACGGTTGGTTTTGCTGTCTCATACGATACATCGCATTTGGATTCTCCGGCCCGTTGTTCTGTGGAAGGCCGTTACGATAACGTCGGCCGGTATTGGGAGCATTTGGCCGGCCATTGAAGTAAGGACCATCGTGTGTATACTCTGGGGTCGGAACGAGATCACGGTCGACAAGTTGCGGGGAACGTCCGGTGTGATAACCTAATTGATGGTTTGAAGCCGAAACCTCATTGCTGTAGTTCGGCATCATCTGGTAGCCATCATGTTCGCTACCATTGCGGTAACCTAGTCGGTTCAGCGAGGTATCCAAAGACGCGTGAGACACATATGGTGGACGGCTGCTAGCAGCATTGTGCGTCTCGTTCAACTGTACCCTCTCGAGATTTGCACTCAGTTCCGCAGCAGCGGTACCATATCTGTCGGTGAACGAAACATCTGCTGAGTGGAAAGACGGAAAAGATGAATGGGTTGGCCTCTGTGGGGCAAAAGAGGCCGAGTTATGGGAAGAATGGGCATAGACATTGCGGTTAGCATGCTGCTGCATAGAATCCGGGCGCGTCTGAGTCAAAGATGATATGTTCATGGACGCCATATCGTCCGATCGTACATTGTCCAGAGAGCTTGTATATGCTGATTGTGCCTGGAACCCTCCCGCAGAAGAGTTCTTAGCGAAGTTGAGCGGTCTTCTTTCGCTATTTTGATGGAGCACACGGTTTCCCATGATACTTGCCTCTCCAGGGGGAGAAATTCGTTCTGACCCAGCGTCCAAATAAGTCATTTGCCCACCGCCAGGTGACGGACCCACTCCAGAGGAGATAGGTTTCGCAAAGTAGCCCGAGTGTTCGCCGCTGTCGGAATTGATAGCACCGCTACGATCAGGAGCGCGACTCAAGACTGGAGATGTGGTCATGCCATTGCCCTGTCCCCTTGACGGCCAAGGTACATTTCGACTAGCATTCCATCCATCAGACTCCGAGGAGGCTAATAGGGAGCTGGAACCAGATATATTGTCCAGGGAATTGCGGCTGATGGAATCTGAGAAAAGCGAGGTTAGTTTCTGCTCGTATCTACGTAGGGAATCAGTATGCATACCATCTAAACCATTCGCCCAAATGCTACTCATCTTCCAGTTCGCATTGCCGCCTAGGCCACTCCCGATACTCCCATGTGTACCCCGTGACCTTTCAGTCGGCCCCGATGGGTGCATACTGGCGGCTCCGTTCGACTGACCCTGTGAATCTGTCAGCCTATCAATCAGCAGCTCTCGGTTCACACCGTCACTAACTCTTCTTGGGTGTCCTGGCGTGATTGTCATCTCAGCACACCATCAATTTATTGACAATTATATAGTCGTTGCGTATAGTGGACTCCCTTGAGAGTTGGAAGTATGGGTTGCTATATTTGTTTTGAATGAAATAAACGAGTCTAGTTTCGGGAACGAAAAGTCCGATACGGTGTATAAGGCACGGTATCCCTAAAAATGTGGCCAACGCACGAGATCAGTCACAGGAACACGTTTTGTTCAGCGGTGTGGCGTAGTGAAGAAAGAAAACTCACCAGAGAAGGGGGTTCCCCAAGTGGAGGAGTCGAGGTGTAGGGACAGAAGAACGGCCCGAAGAAGAAAGTATGTTTTGATTGAGACTGGAACCAGGTCCGTCTTGATGGGGATTGAAGGGGTGACGAAAGGGAGGAAATTGGTCGGCGGAAGAAAAGAGAAGAGAGAAGTATAAATGTGCGAGAAAACGCAAGGCGGTTAATCTCTCCCTTTTCGTTTGCCAGCGCAAAGTCCAGCAAGTAGCCGTAAGCCAAATATATTATCAAAAGGGACTGTGATTGTTACCGCGCTCCGTGCATGCTCAGCGGGATCAAATTTCGCAGGGCCCTCGTATGCGGGTGGTCTTGCGGAGAGGAGAGCAGCAGCGGAGGAAAAAAGATGCGGGTCTGTTTATCCACTGGCGTTTGAAGCTTGAATGGGTCGTCGCGGCAAGGGGGAGGGGGAAAGGGTTGAGAGAAATTGCAGCTGGTATGGAAGGAGAATGTGCCTGTTGCGCAAATCGAGGAGCAATCCGATTTGATTAGTGGAGCGTCGAAGAGTGGGAATGTGGGCGAGAGACCAAGCACGGCATTAACGTCCAGCAGCTGTGACACAGGCGAAAGCAAGCATGACACCTAAAAGGGCTGTAGTTGATAGATCGACCCGGATCGCAAGTCACTGGCGGCGAGGCACACGATTTTTGAGGGGACGGCAGGCAGATGGGGATGGAAGCGGTGGGGGAACCGAAAGCCGTGTAAGAATATCAACAGTGGGAGTAATATGGAGGTAAAGCTGAGGCTCGAGGAAGGGCGTGCGAGGCAAGGTAAAAATCGTGTGGAGGAGCGAGAGGTGGAATGGTAGCACAGGGAGGAGGGCCGATAGAAAAAAGAGCCCGAAGCAGCAGAAGAGATTGACGAAAGGAAGGGAGCACACAGAGAAACTAGCAGTAAATAATATGTAAGAGGAAGGTAAAAAGCAAATATAGTCGATCTTTTGACAGCTGGAGGATGGATATTTGCAGGTGGATTCTGGAGGGTGGATGATGAGGGAGGAAAATGGGCGATATGAATGGGATAGATAAGCTGTCCAGGTCGAGCTGGAAAAAAGATTCTACGGGTAGGGTAGTTGGTGCTAAGTGTAAGGCTTAACCTTATTAAAAGCCCAGCCAAGTCCATCATCCGGGGTTCAAACAAACTCACTGGCGTAAGCTATCTTCCAGCCCTTTCTTGGTACTGATTTTTTCTCTCTTTTTTTTTTTCAAAGCACTAAGCTCTAGAGACCTTTCCTTCCTCGTTCCTCACCTGTCAAGCCAAGCCGTCTACGCAGGCTGTTGGTGTTGACATCCCAGGTTGCGTCATCCTCTTGCACGCCATGGTTCCCGAATCCCTAGGCAGGCACTCACCCGACTCTCCTGAACCAGATCTTCTTGCCCCCTGCTCAGTAGGTAGTTTGCCTCACAACTACAATGAAATTGTCATAACTCGGCACAGCCTCATTCCCAACTCCTCATGCGGAGGTTACATCCAGCTCATCCATGTCCACAGGCCACAACCTTCTGAGCTTCACCATCAATTACCAATTCTGTGCTAGCTTCAAGATCATACCCGGCCAGCTAAGCCCAAACAACTGGATCCACTAATTTAGTCCGACATCTTGATCGCTATAAGACGGCAATCTTGCATCTGTATATTACCGTCACTTAACACAATTATCAACTCGGAACTGCTCCGTTCATCGCGGTCAATGGGGATAAGATTTATGAGCGCCCAGACAGGCATCGGCCGGCTAGTGGACCATATCAACAACGAGTGCCAACAACAAAATCACGGGTTGTGAATTTGGGGTAGCTACTAGTATAGCTCAACAAGGTCCACATATGCTTATTTGATTGAACGAGGCTGTTTTGCTCGAGTCACTTCGACTATCAAAACTAAGCGATGCTGATATCTCTCCAGCAGATACCATCCACCGGCAACTCCACTATCTATTACTAGTCACTAGTGATTATCCCTTACATCCTGATAATCATGGCGATTTCTATTTCATCACCCGATTTCAAGGGTTCTTCGCCTCCGCAGCAATCACGATGATCTAGTGTCTCCTCACCACGATCCTCATTTCCTAAGCTTTCGCTTCACTTCGTCCCCAACTATCAGGCTGCTGCACCGTGTATATGTCTCCCCAACGCTGCATGCCACAAAGGTCTCTGCTCAGGAATGAGAGGCTGGGGACCATTGATTTTCTTCGCGGAGATTATTCCCATCCAGCCGCCCACCCCCTTGCCGCGCTTCGAAGATAGTTGATCCATACCTTCGAGCACAGAATACTTAGTAACTTCACTATCGCGAACACATTATGCTCTAGACAGTATTGCTCGAACAGTGGTTCATCACCTCAGTGACTACCGGTGTTTGAAAAGGTAACCCGAGAACCAGCTCTACTTGGATCTTAGCTGACGGCGGTATTTCCCGTGAACTGGCTGCTTGAGATCTCAATCGGGAGCAACAAATCATAGCTTTAGTGTCCAAGACTCCAAGCACATATGAACCAGGTTGGTGTCGAGTATGCGTCGAACACACACACACACTCACACAAATGTTGACCTCGGGAACCATATCAACATTCCTAATTTGTTTCAACCTTAATCAACCCAGCACGAGTAACTCACCCCAGTGCCGCCAGTAACCACGAGCTAAACCATACCATCAGCCTGCAGGGCAGTGTGCTTACCGCCCTGGCGTTCTGGTCAGACGACTCACTGCCTGAAGGAGCTACGGATATATAACTACATAGGTACCTTTGTAGATATACCAAAGCAACATATGGATTTATAATATCACCCGCAGAGGCTCTAATCGAGTCGGCCTTTCATTCTGTAAGCGAAAGGCTAAGGTGTCACCACGTAATTCTTTTCATCAACCGGTAATCCGTACTCATGTTATGTGAGCGCTCCAGCTGCCTATAAGCGCAACCCGTCCGGGATATATATCCTCAAAAGATCGCCGGTGGCGGATGTCACTACCTATCAATCCGTTGCCTCAACAACTTTATCCTCAACAATGATCCATGTTCTTCTTCTTCAGATGATTAGTCTACATTTGTCTAAGTTCTTTAGCATAGATTTGTAAGGTAACTTCGAAAAATCAAGATTGCCACTGTGGAACACAGAAAAACGAGTATATTTGCTATTGGATTGGAATATCGGCTTTGTTAAAACCTACGGGCTACAGAGCAGGGTATGAACCCTATGATTGGAAGGCGTTATAAGTCTCTGGTAGCCTGCATCTTTGGGGTTCCGCTTCTAGACTTCTTTTTTCTTTCTATACTGTTTTGGGATCTTTACTAAGCGACTCACCTTCTTTGTCATCACCAGACCGTCAACTATAGTCACCCCTTCTAATTAAGCTTTGTTGGGAATCGACCTGAAGCGCACGGCACATTATCCGAGCGCAACTAGCCCTTTGATCCGAAATTCGGCCGGAAGACTCTGCTTTTCCTTGCTCCATGGTCCTCTGAGTGACGCGTAAGGCAGCAAGCTCGGAGACTCGCCACCGCTTATGGAAGCTCTCACGGAGTCATGACGACATGGTCAAACGAGGAATCGACAAGGAAATGTCTTTATAGAGAATTGGTCGTGGTGGTTCGGGATAGCGGGTTGAGACTGTCACGGGCTGATAAATAATGGCCCAAGGAGGGGGTGCAGCCTATTAGCATGGCCGCGCCAGTAAGAACCCCAGGAGTAATGGTACCGCTCGAATGTGAGAGCCATTGCATGTAGGTGTCAGTGAAACGCTGGTTGTCCTGTCAGTTCCATCTTGGTTTCCGAAGCCAAACTGTGTCCCCTCATACGCAGTATCAGAGAGCTTTTGCATTTGACGGCGAGTGTCGGCCGGTGAATTTGATACGCTAGGTGCTAAAGCTGGTGTTATGCCCTTGTACCAGGCTATCGTTGTTACTCCCGACAGCGACAAGGAGGTCCTGCCTGGTACACTGAATTGATTCGATATGATGATGCAGATTAAGCTCCATATCGGGTTCGAAGATTGCATATCCGGCTTGAAACCGTGCAGACCGCAGCTGCAGCCATGTCGTTGGGCGTGGGTGACACTCCCACGCTCGCTGAAGAGTAACCGTTTGATACAGCTGAAGATGCCGGTAGTTGATCCAGCCCGAGTCTGGCGAGCTGGAGACGGCGGCAGCAGACGTGATTCATAACACCGAAACCGGAGTCGCGAAGTTTGATATGGTTGCTGAGGATTTGCCCGATATAACCGAACAAGATGTTGCGAATTTGACATTGTCTGAGTCTGGGATTCAAGAAGCCCTAGCTCCACCAACACCCGTGGTCAAGCTAGACGTCACGACTCCCAAGGGAAACATACAGAGAAGGGCGAATGCGATTGAGCAAGGTACACACCCGCGGCATGAAGCGAGCCGGACGTCAGATTTTGCGGACGTGTAGTGATACAAGATCGTGGGCTCGCATACAACTTCCTTAGTCCCAAAGCTTGAAAACACTCTTGTTCTGTAGACTATGCATCTGCTACCGGGTCTGGAAAGTGGAGAGACTCGGTACGCTGGGGCTGGTGTCGCGTGCTTGACACCAGGACAAACCCCTAACCAGCTGGCGAGGAAATACTTTCGGACTTGTTGGGACCAAGAACTGGACGGTAGCGGGAATTCGCACCATCAAAGCAGCCCTGGCAATTGGTATTATTCACATTGTTCGCAGTGCTGCAACGTCTCGATCGAAAGAATTATCAATTCTCTCGGGTTCCCAGACAGCGCTGGGAAAGTTAACCGGAAAAGATGAACACCCATACATTCGGGAACGGCCACCAGAGACTGTGGACATCTCAATCCGAATCTCCGACAGCATATTGGGCCAAGTAATCCAGTTACACGACCTGGGAGTCGAAGTCGAGTTGGGCAGGGTGTCTGGACTTGTTGGTATCGAGAAAGCGCACTGGCCCACAGATTGTCAAAACGAACCTCTGGATAAAGGTTGCAAACAAAAACGAGTGGCTCAATGCCGGTAGTTTACCTAGAAAGTGGTGTTGTGTGTGCTGCTAGGTGATTACTATCGGAATGGAAGCAAGTCCCTACCAGGTACCTAGACTGCCGATAGTCGAAACTAGAAACGCCAGAGTATGACTGAGACCACGTTGTCATCCCGGGAGTCGAGACTATGATGTCTCAGAGACTGTTAGGTTTAAAATAGAACCAAACGGGGCATTCTTCTGGAACAAATACCCCAAGGGGCCAGGGGGTCGAAGACTGACGAGCGTCGAGAGCGAGAACCTGTTCTCGCGATGAAGCGCAGGCCATGCTTTCCAAGCTAACGTTGGCGACTGGGCTTTAGTAGGAATAGGGTGGGTGTCAGCCAGGGGAAAGCGAATGAGAAGCGATAGCAGAGATTAGGACAAGGGAGGGTCAGGAACACATGCTTCCTGATAGGGGGAGACTGGAAATTGCACCAGCTAGCAGCTCCGCCGACTTACGCCAAGAGGTTGCGATAGGGGCAGTTGACAAACAAACAGAAAGCAGGTGGATTCTAGTTTCTGTTAGATCGACGCCTCCAAATACTAGACTCAGTGAAGACTCCAGCGAGCCAACAGCCGGCCGCGTTCTGGCCCTTCGTCATTTTCGCCTAAGCGCCCTTGCGCCTCGTCCGCTCACGCTGCTGTGCCGCTCCCTCCCTTTCAGCCTTTCTCCTCTCTCACCTCCCAACCCTCCTTCGTCTCTCTTTTCCTCTCCTTGTCGTCCTTTCTTCCCTCCTCTTGTTTCCCATCCTTTCTCCCACCCCTCGACGTTCTTTCGAATCCCCCAAGCAGGTGCCAGTTTCACTCTTTCAACTGTTCACCTTGCTGTCCATTCTTTTCTCCACCCACCCCGGCCCCGTTTCTGACCCTTTCGAAACGAACCGACCAGCGTACCAACCACCGGACGAATCACCAACCGACCCCGTACATTCTCTCTTTAATCAATCCAATAGCCGCCGAGTATTCTCGAACTGCTCATGCTTCTTGAGACTCGTTGAAACGCAAACTACACCCTTTCTGTCTCTGGCATTCGAGCTTAGCATACCGATCGTCGGCACAGCAACACCCTCGATTCTCGAATCCATATTCCCCGCGTCGGTAATTACCAGCGATACTGTATAAACTTATCTCGTCCCATCTGCCATTGAGAACGAGATACTCGAACCCACTTTCGAAATGATGCAAAAATTCCACCGATTTGTTGTGCGGGACGATGACGAGAAGGACAGTGGCTTGTCTGAAGCTATGGTCGACCTCCTGATCTCTCTATTGGTCCTTATCCTGCTTGGTATCGCCCTCGTTGCTGCCCTTCTTGTTCTACGCCGCAGACGCCAGAACCGTCAACAGTCTGAACTCCCAGTACATAATGGTCAATGCTCGACCCACCACCGCAGCCTTACTATCACTGCGCCCCCATACTCAAAGACTGAGTCCGTGTTCGTTATCGACGAAAAGCGCAGCCTGATGGAGAACTCGTCAAGCCCGCCTCCCAGCCCTGTTCCCGAGATTCGCATCACATTTCCCGAGGAGGAAGATGAATCGGGAAAGCGTAAGTCTGGCAGGGTTGTGGTAGTCAGGATCAGCGAGGCTGGAAGCGTTGGGCTTGAACCATACAACGAGCAGCTCCCGCCTTACCAGTCCAGCGATGCGGAACGTTTCCAATCCCTGGACATTGAGCGCATGGGCGGGCTGAAGGAGAAGGATGACTCAAAACGATGGGGTTAGATGCAATCCAGACAATGCCTCCAGGTTGACGCCTCCTGTTGACCAACCCTCATTTGGCCAAATTCATCTTTCTGCTTCACTCATCATGACCAGCGCAAAACACGACTACATCAGGCCAAAATCCGCTTCGTCCTTGCTGTATATCTCCGCCATTTCTTCTCACGCGCAATCACAACATCTACACCAAATTAATTGTCACGCGAGGCATTGCCTGTTCAAGCAAACCCACTTCTTATTCACCACGCCACCTATCAACTACGTCAAACCTCGGGAGGCGCCCTGACATTTTCCTGGTGTATATCAAGTACTGCGCGTCCTTTACTTCACTTACTATTTTTGCATCGTTCCTCACAGGCGTTCGTTTCCCGTGCTTGGTTCACTCATCCTTTCCACCCTGCCACGACACTAGGGCTCGAAAGAGGTTACGTTCTGTTTTCTTATAAGCTTCGCTACCATTCTTCAACGATTCTATTTTCTCTACTATTCTTTTGTTACTACTTTACTCTTACCTTCTCAGTCTTCCGATTCGGTGACTTGCAGCTGGATAATGTATGTACTTAGTTTAAGCTATACATTGAATGGCCGACCTGCAGGTGTGAGCCTCGATGAATGTACCTATTGGCCTTTGCGGTGCCCTTTAGCAATCTGATTGTTTGCCCGTATGACTATGACCCCTTACTTGAAAAGTTAATGATTGCCAAGTACCTCGGGACAACCGGAGTATAAGATTTTCCAAACAGTTGTCCATAAATGGCAATGGTCCACCTAGGCTGGGCTTTTAATGATCCGGGCCGCTTCAGCCAATCAAAGCACCCCAATTCGTAGGCTCAGATGCCGAAAGCGCCGACTCCCCCACGTCACGGGAAGGATTTGGCGGCTTTTTTGAGCTCCTCGCAGTGCTTGGTTGTCCCTCTGCTGTCTGCAGTTGTGCTCATCCAACCCCTATCCTTGCATCTCGCCCATTGCTAGTATCCCATATGGGGCTCCGCATATGATCATGAGCATCTTGCGCTGCTGAGTCCATTGACTACCAAGGAGACGGCATCTAGCTCCCGACATCGAGCTCCAACGCGACAACCTCTGATCACAAGAGGACACGACACTTTGCTGCCCTGCCTCAATTCAATGACGCCAGCTATAATCCTGAGCGCTTTGCCCTGAAATAGCTTGCGAGCCGATCACTCGGACCGATAATACCCCCCGATCCGATTTCTTCCCCGAGTCCGAGTATCCGAAGTCCCCGACTTGTGTGAACGAAGCTATAGCGGCTTCAAAGGTCATTCTCTAACATGGCTTCAGCAACCATTGGCACGAGTCGTGAGGCACCAAATGTGAACAGCCTCCTCAATACACAGCGGCCGCAAGGGGCTAAGAAGAATAAGCCCAAGGATGGTCATACAGAGGATCTGGAGCAAGATTTCAAACGTAAGCACCTGAGTTTGCTCGGCGTGTTCGTTTGGATATTGTGAGCTTCCCAATCAAGCTTGGCCGATTTCGAATGGACGCACTCTAATACTTGCTCTGTCAACAGATTCATACATATCGTTGGAATATTCTTCTTTACTAGAGGGTTTCTCCTTACTCGAATGGTCCTGGAAAATAAGTCGTCTTGTGATACTCTTCCCTTTGACGACTCTCATTCTCTCCTAGAACAGTCGAAGCATGACGAGTGTTGGCATCAAAAGTCATTTGATAAGGCTATTGTTATCATAATCGACGCTTTACGTTACGATTTTACTGTTCCTTTTGCACCCAACCCCGAGTCCCAAGATCCCCATTTGTTCCACGACAACATACCAGTACTTTATGAAACCGCTATCAATACCCCTCAGAATGCCTTTTTGCTGCCTTTTATTGCGGATCCACCGACCACGACGTTGCAGCGATTGAAGGGCCTCACTACTGGTACTCTGCCGACGTTCATAGATGCCGGATCTAATTTTGCCGGCACAGCAATTGATGAAGACAACCTTGTGGCTCAGCTTCATGCTGCCTCAAAGAATATTGTGCATCTTGGCGATGATACCTGGCACGCTCTTTTCCCAGGTTACTTCGACCCCAACTTCACCCGACCATTCGACTCATTCAATGTGTGGGACCTTCATACTGTGGATAACGGAGTCAACGAACACTTATTCCCTCTTCTGGAGCCGCAGAACTATACCAAATGGGACGTGATTTTTGGTCACTATCTCGGAGTCGACCACGCTGGCCACCGTTACGGTCCGAACCACCCCGCCATGGCAGCCAAGCTGAACCAGATGGACCAGGTCATCCGCGAACTTATAACTAGGATCGACGACAACACGCTTCTTGTCGTGATGGGTGACCACGGAATGGACTCAAAGGGAGATCATGGCGGTGAATCAAACGATGAAGTTGACGCTGCACTTTGGATGTACTCAAAGAAGGGAATCTTCGGCCGCACCAGTGAGGAGAACAAATTACCTCCAAAGTACGCGCGAGAGCGATTTGTTCCTCAGATCGACCTTGTACCAACTTTCTCATTGCTTCTTGGAATTCCTATTCCGTTCAACAGCCTCGGTTCTCCAATTGAGGAAGCCTTTGCTGGCCCTAATGGAAATGACTGGAGTAACCTGGCTGCTGTGAATCGTCTTACATCGGCCCAGATCAAACGTTACCAGAACGCTTATGCTAAAACGCGCGGGGATGATGGCGAAGAATCACAGTCATTTGGATACTGGGAAATTGCAGAGAAAGAATGGCATACTCAAGGCCGCAAACCCAGCACACAGACACTGATCTCAATCAACGAGGCTTACAAACAGTATCAGAGGCGTACTCTTCACATCTGCCGCGGCCTGTGGGCGAAGTTTGATGTGCCAAGCATGATACAAGGAATTGGAGTGCTCTTCGCAGGCATTGTTCTTCTAGTATTCTATGCTCGTGGACTTCAAAATGACCGAACGGAGCTTACTGGACCATTCCTAGCGCGCGTTGGACTGGGCTCAGTGGTCGGGGCTGTGGCTGGCGCTGTACTAGCTATGATTGGGGTGATTGAGATGAGAACCCCTGAACTATCAGCTTTATCGGCTGCTGTTGGAAGTATCTTGGGCGCCTCGACGGCAATCTTCGGTACTTCTCAACGACTATCACTGCCTCTTCCAAACTCTCTATGGGGCTGGCTCGCCGTAGTCTTCACTGTTAGCCAGTCTATTGGATTTGCATCCAACTCGTACACTATATGGGAGGACGAAATCCTACTATTCTTCCTCTCTACGTTTGGTGTTGTCGCTGGTGTTTCTTCAATGCGGCAGCAAACCACAACCGATAGAGTCCTTGGAGTATATCATTCAATCGTCTTCGTTATCTTGGGAAGATTAGCGTCTCTGTCTCGCCTCTGTCGTGAGGAGCAAATGCCCTTCTGCCGCTCGACCTATTACGCGTCTAGCACATCGTCCACTTCGGCTCCATGGCAGCTAGCTATCCCATTCCTAGTCATGCTGATCCTGCCGACTGTCATCAAGGGCTTCTACGTTGGATCAAAGTCTTACGAAGGAGCGGCTGGTCTCTGGATTGGATTTGGCTTCCGCCTCGGATTATTCGTCACTTCCATCTTCTGGGTGCTCGAAGAAATCGACGGCAAGGAATGGCTGCCGCTTAGCCACGATACTCTGAAATCCATACGAGTGTTCTTAGCCCAGCTTGTGATCGGCCTCGCATTCGCTGCCGGCACGACCGCTTTCATCTACTCGAAGCCCTGCGTCAGCATCAATGTCGAGAAAACCAACGCAGAACCAGAAGCTGGTCAATCACCCGCTGAACAACAAGTCCCCAGAACAACAGTCACAATCCTTGGCTTCGGCAATGTCCACGGCACTCGATTCTTCTTCCTCGCCATCAATTTCTGCCTAGCCATTACCCTTATGCAAAAGCCCATGGGCCAAGGTGCAATGGGTCTCCTCCTGTGGCAAATTCTCTCCCTTCTCGAAATCCTAGACACAAATTCCCTAGTCACTGCCAACTCCCCCATAGGCCCTGTTGTCCTCGGCCTCCTGGGCTCCTACTACTACTTCAAAACCGGCCACCAGGCCACCCTCAGCAGCATCCAGTGGGAAACAGCCTTCATCCCGCTGACAACAGTGAAATATCCCTGGTCGCCCATCCTAGTCGTCCTGAACCACTTCGGCGCTCAAATTCTCACCGCCATTGCCGTCCCTCTTACAGCCCTCTGGAAACGTCCTCTCCAGCTAAACGATAAGGGCTCTTCATCACGTAAAAGTCCGGCAGCGAAACTTCTTTCAGATGTTGCTCAGGCTGCAGCAACATACATTCTTTATTTTGCTACTATCAACCTCGCCACGACGATGTGGGCAGGCCACCTCCGTCGCCATCTCATGCTTTACCGCATTTTCAGCCCGCGCTTTATGATGGGTGCCGCGGTTCTGGGAACTGTGGATGTAGTCCTCATTCTGTTCTCCATTGCCGGCGTGCGATGGAGTACACTTAGCGTTGGTGAGATCTTTGGCTGGTAATGGTCCACCTACACAATTGGACAGAGAACAATGAGTCTCTGATGCATCGCACCCGATATGAGCTGAGTGAAGTGACGACCGCCTTGTTTGCCTTGCATGATTCAGCGGACCTTCCACCCCTCCCTTTATTTCCAGGACACCCTTTCATCAACTTTATAGAAGCGATCTACCTGGGCATTTGGATTTTTCTGTACCACCATCTCGTCGCGAAGAAACCAGAGAAGCACGGAGTGATTTTTTGATGTATATATAGAAAACTTTCTCACATTTAGTTTGGTTAAACTTTCTTCTCACATTCTTGTACAAATTCAGAAGTCAGATAGAGTTAGAGCAATATTCTTAAAGATCTTATATCAGTTGTTCAAGGATGTCCCTTGTCTGTTAATTGGGTGTATCTAAATTATGGGTCAATTATATAGCAACATCTATAGTCACAATAAATGTGCTGATATGATTCTGCGCTAGTACTTTCGTATTCTATCTTTCCTCATACTAATCTAGCTTGCTGGGTAGCAAGATGATACAACACACACTCAACGTGTGTCACCACACACACCCACTTCTTTCCCCATTTTATCTCAGGATCCTTTTAAGATGATATCATGAATATTTGAGCTGAGCACATGATAGACAGCGCATACTATAGAGGGAATAATCATCAATTCTCAAGAGAAAAAAGCAAACCCGCTATCATCAAGTCATCTCAAAGCACACAAAACAACCTTTTTTTTTTTGCGGAAAAAAAAACTTTTGGGGTTATCCTGTTCATTTCCTTCATCAAACAAGTCAAAGAAAGATCAAAGAAAAGCAAACTTTTAGGGTCATACCGTGTCGCTTCTTCAAGCTCCGGTCCGGCGAACTCCTGTACAGTAGGTATACATAAACAGTCAAAGGGTGATGAGAAGATAGAATGTGGGAAGGAAGTCGTGAATGATGTGGGCACTGTTTGAACGTTCCGTAAGATGGCGTAGTCGTGCTGTATCGAGGGTGGGTTCTCAAGGCACGTATAGAAGAGATGTGATTGGAGTAGAGGTGCGTGGTAAGATAACTTTGTACTCATCTTTATAATGTGAAAGGCGATGTGATGGCTGAAGTAGACAAAATGATCTGGGATGTGTCTTTGACAAAGTAGGTGGGCAAATGGACTTCGCATTACCGCGCCCAGCGCGAAAAGTCTAGGTTTTGGAGGATATTGGCGTCTGCTGTTGCATTCCAGTCAGTGGAGAATTCACTTCGTCCAGAGTTGGTACGCATCGGCACTTCCTCTGAGAAGATGTTGGCCTTGGTGTTACGACGTTGGGTTGGATAGGTGGCGTCTAAGGCATCCGAAATTTGAGATTGGGATCCCAGCACTCGCTCACGCAGTCTCTTGATTTCGCGCAACCTGTTGCGCCAAGATGAGATATGCTCACCCTCACTGTTCCAAACCAGTGAAAAGACGGAGGCGTTCAACGCTAGAATGCGAACGAAAGCAGCAAGATTCTTGCCCGAAATGATTTTGGGAGACGCTGCAGGCGAGATCTCTGGGAAGCCAGGCTTGCTCATCACCTTAACGCAATAGAACGTGTTCTGCGGATCAGTTACCCCTGACTTGTGCCCCTCGGTGAGTCGGGATACAGGGCTGATCACGATGTTGAAAAAGTTGAACTGCGAGGGTATTGTGTTGAAGTTGAAGGGCGTGTTGGAGCGGTTGAAGATAATGTTCACAAAGTCGTTGCCGATGTGGCTCTTTTTTATTACACAGTTTGGATCACTATCGAAATTGGTCGGCATCATCGTTGTGACGTGGTAAACTATCTCGGTGACACGATCGCGCCAGGCATATGTGAACTCCCCATCCACATCGACGTGCAAGCCCTGGGTATTGAATCTTGCTTCCTTGAGCGAAACCTTTGTGCCAAGGCCCGAAAGGAAATATTCGTAGTCCGGACTACCGACGGTGTTGGAAAGTATTTCTGCCTCTGTGGTTTGACCATCGTCAATGTAGATGACGCCAATCTTATGACCATCCACGATATCATTACGGTCAAAAGTGCTTAGTGCCCGACGGGTTATATCATCGTCCGGTAGTGGAATAGGCTGGAGTGTTGTGGGCGTAGGAAAAGCTGTCGCCATTATCTGGAGCATGACATGACTGGGCAGAATAGTGGTGTGCATGTTGTCCGATTGCAAGTGGGCATCGTGGGTGGCAGGAATCTGATGGGGAAGCGCTGGTGCAGTGCGCTGCTGATAGACTGCATATGTTGTCCCTGAAGCCTGCCTTTTGGTGATCTGTGTCAGACCAGAGACCGCAGCGGTTTCCACTGTAAAAATGCTCATACCCACGATCCAGGACTTCTTCACTGCTAGTCCGTCCTCGGTAGACGGTGGAAAAGTGGCAAAGGGGATTGTCTCACCCAAGTCAGAGAAGGCAACTCTCTGCATTAGGTCAAGGAAGACTTGGCTCTGTTCTTCTACCGTCTCTTTCCCATGTTCATCTTTAAATATGAGTCTGCTCGTTATCCAATTGACGTGCTTTGCTCGATCTTGTAACTTCAAGGACAGAAACCAGAACACCATAACATGATGCGTTGACGCATAAATGTACCTAGACATAGCATCTTGGGTAGATGATTCGGGTACCTCGCCGCCAGGTAGCCCTGCAGATTCACGGACAATACTACCAGATCTTGAAGCGCTCTGAGGGATTCTCGTAGGTGATTCAGATGTCTTGAGTCTGTGCTCCCGGGACGTCTGCAAGAGTCGGATGCAGATGCCAAAGACGGTTCGAATCTCCTCCTCTCGCAGGTTGATGTAGACCTCAGGTAACCGGGCGAGAAGTGCCAAGAACTCCAAGATATGAACAGCAAGGTTGGAAAGTGTGATCAGTTTGGAGATCTTGTCGAGTATCCCGTTCAAAGACTTCGTTACTGAAAGTGGTATTTCATGACAACACACTGAGAGAGCATGGATACACCCTCGAGAAGTTCCTCCCCAGGAGCCGATGATACCCATCATGAATGAACGAACGAGTTCATCCTCTTCGCTCTTCGCGAAATGTTCGTGATAGCTGATGAGTATGCAGAGAGATTCGAAGATGTAGCCGGCCACGTCGGACTTCTTGACCCCTGTAGTCGCTGGTGGTTCACGAAAAGAATCGTTCTTTATCTGATCGCACAGGATGCTGCGTAGAAACTTGACCTGCGGGACTGAATTGCTGAAAAGATCTTTATTTTGAAGTTGAGGCGCAAGGTGCGTAAGGACATAGCTGTAAATATCCCAATTTGTTTCACGCTGTAGCAGCATGATAGTCGTTTCGAGCCAAACATTCGCTTTCAACGCGACTTTGGAGAAGGTTTCCGGATCTACTTGGCTCGATGGGTTGGGTGTTGCGTAGGCATATACAAATGGGCTGGAACCATCCGGTGGCTCTTCAGGGAGGACTTGCGGGTTTGTATATGCCCATACAGGGTGGGATAATTTCGGCACGCGCTGAGAATAACTTGTGCTACGTCCGGTAGATCTAGATAGAGCACTGGACGATGACCCACGGATTGGAAGTTTCCTATGGGGTACTGACAGGCTAAGATCATTATCTGCGCTGTGTTCTCCAACAGAGTCCTCCACTTCGCTTGTTAGAGAAGCCGAGTCAAGGTTGCGACCTGATATACTCATTCTAAAATCATCTTCGGGGATAGAGATGACAATGATAGAGCCAGAGGCATCGGATCGGAGTCTGAACAGCAACTTGAGGGAAGTCAAGCGGGAGTCTAGAGGCCGATCTGTCGACCCTGCTATCTTCAGAAGCGCTTCGTAGACTGTTACTGCTTTCGCTGCTGAAAGGTTTAATGACCTCAAAAACATCCTCACAAGGCCGGTAGCGCAAATGTTAGCCAATGAGACCTCTAGTGCAGAGCTTGACGAACGATCCTCGGGCGGTGGGATAGAAAGGGGGCCGTTTTCTTCCATATGCGCGTCCTTGACCATCGGAGAACTGATGATATCTGCCAAAGTTTTGAAGGTTTCATCATCGCAAGAGGGCACAAGATTGTCGACGATGAAGGAGATTAACGACTCCAAAAATAGGACGCTGTCCTCATCACTGAACGTCTCTAGCATGAGGCCCAAAAGGCCTTCTTTCTGGAAAGGGACCAAAGATTCGTAGCTGCTAAATGCGTCTTTTAAGATTTCTAAAGCGGCGATTCGAATTTCGGCCGGCTTCTCGCGGTCGCGGATGAAACATTTGATGACTTGTTGACAGCTCTGAACCCACCCCGGAGTTTTTGTATCACACAACTTCTCAGTCCTCATAGTGTTGAGAATCAATTCAGCCTGGGCGGGTTCAAGATGCTGGCAGACATTTGTCAGAAAATTTGTGATTTCCAGCCTCTGCTGTCCATTCAAACTTTCCCAGAGGGATCCCACGGCCGAGGCGATTTGGACAATACTGGCTAGGATGTTCGGTTTGACCTCATCAACAATACTGCCCCGCGAATGAATGGATTCGGGACTGAGCGGTACAGCATTGGGATCCGGCTCTTCCCCAATCCTAATAGAGCAAGAATTGAGTACTTTGACAAACCCAGTCCAGTCATGTGACAAGGTGACTTGCGCAAATTCTCCTTCCAAGGCATTCAAGCATAATTCCAGCACATCCGCTTCTAACCGGCCATCGTTCTTTTTGACGACTATTTGGAGAGACTCCATCAACCGACCGAACTGGAGTTGTGCGATGCCGTCCTGGCCATGGGCGCGTATCAAATCGGCGAAAACATACACCGCGCCGCGCAAAACATTCAGATTTTGGCTGTTCTTTCCTGAAGATTCCAGTAGGAATGAATGAAGCGTGTCCACCATTTCCGCCTGTCGCTTTGATTTCGCTAAGTTCCGAACAGCCCTTGCCGTTGGGCCTGAAAGGGACCTCACCGAGGCATGGATGCTACAAAGTAGCTCAAGCATAGGAGCGGAACTCCCATCAGGAACATCTCCGTAAAGGATTACTGCATCGATAATAGCCAAGGAGTGCTTGATATCGGCGGCAACGCTAGTTTTCTTGCAGATCATAAAAACCTGATCCAGCAGCTCTTGTACCTCACCACTCTCGGGCTGTTTACGTTGTAGCGTGATAAGGTCAACAGCGAATTGTAGAAGATCGTCCAAGACACTATCCTCGTAGGCAAGGCCGTTTGCTTTGCCGACTTTGATTTTCCTTGCCTTCGCTCGAGCAGATGAGATAACATCGTATAGCGGGACCATGAATGACGAGATTAGGGGCAGGAGGGATGAAGCCGCAAAGTCCAATTTCCTGCCATGATCCGATAGTGATATTAGCGACTGGGCGCGTGCTGGAATTACATCGGGCTCTGATGACGACGAAATCGATTCAAAGATGATGCGCCGCGCTGCCGGAGAAAGATCTTGGCGAGTTGATAATGATATTAACAAGAGTGAGCCGCTGCGTCGGGCTTCAGAGGATCCAACATGGTGTATTAAGTGTGACCCGGCCTCCCAAAGAGCAAGAGCTTGCTCCGGAGAATAATGCTGGAGCGATTTGGCGATCTGTTCCGCCTCATCAATAGCATGGTTCAAATTTTGTTGTTGTGCGAGCACCTTGACAGATGTCTCGAAATCCCGCGCTCCCGAAGCATCCGAAGAGCTGGATACGACACTTCCGCGATGCATCGAGTCAAATCGTACTGAGCTCCAGCAGCTTGTATGTCCATCCGTAGGTTCGTTGAAAGAATCACCGCTGTCCGATGCCGCGGGATATGATCCAATTCGGGAAGCGCTTAATGACCTGAAGACGCCCACAAAACTGGAAGTTGAGTATGGAGTACGCGACGGGGATAGGGCATCGTCAGGAGGCATGCGTCCCGCGGACTGTTCGAAATATATATGCAAGATTCGACTGAGTCAAAGGATTATATAACGAACTGGATAAGAGCGGAGCGATTAGCGATAAGAGGCTTCCGGTAATGGCGTCATGAGAGAAGGGTGGGATGACCTGAACCTCTCGAGAAATTACGCTGTTCAAGAGGGCTTCCAACGTACCAAGTAAGAATTATCAAGGAGGGGGCGACCGCATCAGGAGGCTGAAGAAAGCAGATGATGGGGCTTGAATCCTGGTTGCTAAGAGATAAGAGCCGCAATACGAGTGGCTGTGTTGGTAAACCAGCACATTTAAGGAAAGACGTTGAACCGGCAAAGCAACAGCTGAGACTGAAGAGACTGAAGGAATTCAAGACTTGTGTAAACGTAGCATTCTAGAGACAGACGAGGATGAAAGAACGAGATATCTTCTGGTTCAAATGACGCTTCTGCCAAGAGACGATTTCCCCTCCGGGCACAGCTTGAGGCGCGACGATCTGGCGGAGCTTCGGAAAAGTGTCATTCCGCGGAAGTCACCTGACAAGAAAAATCACCCCGCGGACTCTGCTCACCGCCCAGAATAATTCCAAAGCAACCGCCAAACAAACTGCCTGTCCAGGAATAATTAACTTGCTCTGGCTTTTCCTTTGTTGAGCATATACTCTGCTTTTACCAAGAGTGATCAAGAGGGGATTCATATTGATCCGCCATATTCACCCTCCACTTCAGAAGGCATTAGATATACGTTCTGCTCCCTCTTGTTATCCTTCCCTCATCTCCTAGTACATATCACCCCTCCAAACAATGGCGGACGGTCTCGGAGCTGTTGCCCAGCTTCTCGTAGCAAGCTTGGATCCGAGACAAAACAAGCAAGGTAAGCACGAAGACTCTCTCTGGAACAACTGGAGTGCTTATTTCATTGCCTGTACCCTGAGATATGTATTAACTTTTTCTAGCCGAAACCGCCCTTCGTCAAGAAGAGAGCAACCCAAACTTTTCCATATCGCTTCTTCAGATCACCGCCTCAGAATCCTACCCCTACAATACTCGCCTTGCTAGTGCGCTATTTTTCAAGAACTTTATCAAACGAAATTACACCGATGAAGATGGAAACTATAAACTGCCCCAGGAGATCGTGGACACCCTTAAGCGGGAGCTCGTCAACTTGATGATCTCGGTACCCCAGGGCATACAAACCCAATTAGGGGATGCTGTCAGTGTCATCGCCGATAGTGACTTCTGGGAGCGATGGAATACGCTTGTTGACGTAAGTTTGGCCCCTCTCTTTGCTGTACTAAGTGCAACAAATTGACTGTCATAGGATCTTGTTTCCAAACTTCAACCTAACAACCCTACTGCGAACATTGGTGTCCTGCAGGTTGCGCATTCAATTTTCAAGAGATGGAGGCCGCTGTTCCGATCGGACGCCCTATACACCGAGATTAACCACGTTCTCGAGAGATTCGGCACTCCTTTCTTGACGCTCATCCAGGTATGTCCGAGTGCTTGCTCATGTATTCTTTGTCGCTAACTGCACATGTAGGGACTTGACACATACATCGAAGCGAACAAGTCGAATAAAGACCAGCTTGTACTTGGATTTACTCAGCTAAACCTGATGATAAAGCTGATGTATGATCTCTCATGCCACGATCTCCCTCCGATGTTCGAAGAACACCTAAGCGGAATCGCTCAACTGCTGCTCAAGTATCTGACATATGACAACCAACTACTCCATACCGATGACGATGCCGAATCCGGCCAACTCGAATTTACTCGGGCGGGAATTTTCGAGGTCTTGACTCTGTTCGTGCAAAAGTATGGGGATGAGTTCCAGCCTTACATACAACAATTCGTTGAGAGTTCCTGGAATTTCCTTACTACAATCGGACAGGAAACAAAATATGATATCCTCGTTAGTCGAGCTTTAAAATTCTTGACTTCGATTGCTGGCATGCCCCAACATGCACAGATCTTCCAGTCGGAAGGGACTCTTTCACAGGTCATCGAGAAGGTTGTCCTGCCGAATGTCAGTCTACGTGAGTCTGACGAAGAACTATTCGAGGATGAACCTATTGAGTTTATTCGGCGAGATCTTGAGGGATCAGATAGCGACACCAGGCGGCGCGCTGCTACCGATTTCTTGAAGCAATTGAACGTGAACTTCGAAGCCTCAGTTACGAAGACTGTACTGCAATACGTTGAGCACTATTTGGCCGAACATGCCAAGTCGCCTCAATTGAACTGGAAGGCCAAAGACACTGCAACCTATCTATATATTGCAGTTGCAGCGAAGGGAAATGCTACGGCGAGCCACGGAATCACAGCTACTAACAGCCTTATCAGCATCACCGATTATTTCCAGAACCAGCTCGCTGCGGATCTCGTTGCGGGCGATGCGGTGCATCCTATCCTCAAGGTTGACGCCATCAAATATCTGTATCTATTCCGCAGTCTCGTGACAAAGGAGCAATGGCAGGAGGTGCTTCCCTTGTTGGTTAATCACCTCGGATCATCTAACTTTGTTGTATACACCTACGCTGCGATTGCCGTTGAGCGGGTGTTATACTTCACGGATAGCCAAGGGCAGCCCATCATTGCGCCGGAAACCATCAAACCTCTAGCTAAGGATCTGCTGGAGCATATTTTCTCTTTGATCCAGAAGGATCCTGCCCCAGAAAAGGTTCAGGAGAACGAATTTATCATGAAGTGTGCTATGAGGGTTTTGATCGTGGTTAAGGAGGGCGTAGTCCCTATCATTGATAGTGTTCTAAACCACCTCATCCGCATCACCGAGATTATCAGGAACAACCCAAGCAATCCTAGGTTCTACTACTATCATTTCGAGACCCTTGGAGCATTTGTCCGGTACGTTCAACCATTCTCGACCGCGTATAACATTCACTAACTCTTGCAGATATGCTGCTCCCTCGAATGCCGACAAACTCGAACAAGCTCTTTACGCTCCTTTCTCTGCCGTCCTGCAAAACGATGTGCAAGGTATATCGTGTTCTTCTCATGTGATAATGACATTAGGCTAACATTGCTTCAGAATTCATCCCCTATATCTTCCAGCTCTTCGCTGCCCTCCTCGAAGCAAACCCATCGGGAACATTGCCAACCTACTACCAAAACCTTATCGCTCCTATCCTTGCGCCTCAAGTATGGGAATCAAAGGGCAATATTCCCGCACTTGTTCGACTTTTGTCATCCATAATCAGTCGGGGCTCGCAGTATATCCTGGAGAACAACCAGCTCATCAATACACTCGGCATCTTTCAAAAGCTACTCTCTTCCAAGACGAACGAGGGCTACGGATTTGATCTCCTGGAATCTGTTATCGAGCACTTCCCATCGTAAGTCAGGCATTGCTAGCAAAGATACGCGTTACTAATACTGTCCCTAGAGCCACATTGGAGCCATTCTTTGGTGATATCATGCAGATTATTCTCACCCGACTTCAAAATCATAAAACGGAAAGCCTCACGCTCCGATTCGTGCGTTTCTACCACTTTATGTGCGCCAACGACGCGAAAGGTTACAGTGCCGACTTCGTCATTCAGGTAATTGATAAAGTGCAAGAAGGGTATGTCCTTATATCAGTCTCAATTTCCACTGCTAGTGCACTAACATTGATTAGTCTTTATGTTCAGCTGTACCTGAATGTTATCCTACCCGAATCACAAAAGCTCGCTCGCCCACTAGATCGTAAAACCGCCGTGTTATCATTTACTAAGACCCTCGCCAACTCAGAGGCATTTGCGACAAAGTATAAGAAGGGATGGGGTTTCACGTGTGAAGCTCTACTCAAGCTCTTGGAGCTTCCTCCGCTACCTGCCAGCAAGGACGACCTCATCGCTGAGCATGATGTCGAAGATATGGCATTCGGCGTTGGATTCACAGCTCTTGTCACAATTAGGCCACAGCTCAGAGACCCTTGGCCGGATACGGGAGCCGATCTCAAGGTTTGGGTTGGAAAGTACCTGAAGGAAGCAGACCAGAGGCACGGTGGGAAAATCTCGGCCTTTGTACAAGAAAGATTGGGAGCTGAAGCAAAGACGGTGCTCAGCGGTTATATTGCGTAGGCCAGCCATATCTTGACATAGAACCCTCTACTAGATAATGAATGAATGTGACTGTCTCTATACTGCCACGTATGGGACGAACTCAAAATAGTCTCGAGTTTATGGTAAACATAAAAAGACTTATATCCTGATCATATACAGAGTGCCGTCTCGGAGGCATACGCAGTCGTGTAGAACTAGCTTCGACCGGAGAAGTCCTCGACAATTTCATCTTTGGAAGAAGCTCTTCTTTCCCCCCCTGCACTATCAACAACACTTTCATCTGCATGCCCTTGTTCTCCAGCCCCCTCCTCTCCCTCTTTTTCCCCTCCCAACTCCCGATACTTCCTTTTACTCTTCTTCATCCGACTCGCCTTCTTCTTCCGCTCCCGCTCTGCCTTGAGCGCAGCGCGACTCTGGTCGCCCTTGAGAGCTTGCTCGACTTTATCCGCGAGAATCTGGCGCGCATATTTCTCGTTCTGGTATCGTGACCGCGTGGCTTGCGACTTTACGACGATGCCCGTAGGGTGATGAATTAATTGCACGGCGGAGTTGGTTTTATTCTGCGGGGTTGGTTCTGTTAGATATAACGTGCCCTGGGCTCGAGGATTGAGAATTGGGAGGGGAAACGGGAGGTGTACAATTTTCTGACCTCCCGGACCAGTGCCCTTGAGGTAGGAGAGCGTTATGTCGGCATCGTCGAGCTTTAAGCGTGGGGGCAGAGGTTTCTCGGCGAGGAGCCGAGAGGCAGAGAGGGTTCGTTTGCAGATGCGAAGAGATGAGGTAGTGATATTGAGTCTAAGAATCAAAGGTTGTATGTACTTGAGCATATTGTGAGCTCATCTTTATATGCCGGAGATTCCGGAGGTTGAAGCTGGAGCTGTGGGGAGGAGGCGTGTTTCTGGTCCTACCTAAGCTGGGCTGGGTTTCGAGAATCTTTTCTTGGATAAACTACACAGATTTGATGCATGGATGTGACTCGCTCACCAGGAACCAATAAGAGGCAGATCCATATCGTACAAGCTCGCCTTTTTCACAGCTCGTGAGTACCAAATCCTATTGATTCAACAAGCCTGTTATCTGTTGTACTGGTTTGGTAAATTGGTCACTAATGGGCCTGATAATAATCACAAGGCTTGCTTGCGTATGCTTCGGACTGGAAGTGTGATCCGGAGAAAAGCTGGGTGAAAGATCTTGTTGGGAAGAGTTTGTAACAAAGGACCCTAAATTTCAGGCCTTGACCTTGTAAGGACTGAAATCGAAGGGCGCTGCGGCGCTGCCTGTGTCGTCGTATTCGTACTTAATCTAGTTGAGGCCTCCTTCCATTCCGCCAACGCCAATCCCTTTTGACAGGACCCTTGGAGTGGACCGCCACAGGCTTGAACCACTGGACAGCTGGATTTTCATGAGATCCCAGCCTATTCTTAGCAGATTCTAATTCTATCCTTCTTCGCAGTTGTCCAGATTACATTCTTACTCACAATTCTCGTTCCATTTACACCTACTCTCCTTTTTACCACCTGCCTCAAGTCTCCAATTTTCCCTCCCCGCATCCGCAGCTTCAACGGATTCACCGGCGATCGACGCGCGAACAAAACTTCTTACCTACCTAAACCATCCTTTTGCTCCTTGAACGTCCTTCTCTCTCGCCTTTCTCCTAGTCCGTGTACTATGGTGTTGACTTAAGCGCACAATTGAACCCCTCGTTACCAGCCTTGCACCTTGTGGACAAGCTTCGACTCCTGAAACCACTTCGGATCCCCTTTTCTGAACATACGACGAAAAAGATCAATTTTGACGTCCCACTAGTTTACTTGTTTACTCGTTTACTCCTAAACAATATACACTTGACGACTACAAGTCATGCCTTTCCTCTGGATCATCGCGGCCTTGGTCCGCTGGATTCGCCTGAAGATCTACCAATATGAGGTGACATTCGCTGTTTATATGCTGACGCCGACTGAGAAGTTCATCTTCAGTAAGCTCTCCTTCTCTTTTCCACTTTCGTCATTTTCTGAAGGACCTGCTAACCGTTCAATCCGCTAGACTCTATCCTCCTCACCGTCCTCTCTTTGATCTTCACGGGAATTTACGTCTACCTACCGGACCATCTGCGGTCGATATACAGTCACCTCTACTACTACTATGCCGGCGAACGCCCCTTCGTTACCAGCGGTATGGCAGCGATTGGAACAGCTTTCCGCGATGGTGGTGGCGTGGTTTACGAAACAGCTCAGAATACAGCGGCGACTGCGGCAGCCGTGGTTCCAGAGCTGTGATAATTGTTCATTTCTTGCTATTTGCTTCTCCTCAATTATCGTTCTATGCTGCCAATCGGCAACGAGCAGAGCTCATTTTCCGCCGTGTCCCTCGGTGAATTTCTTTTCGCTTCTTCTCATATTAACCTGTTATCTTCATTTTACACCCTAACGTCTTTACCCCTAATGCCCTCATCAACTGCATGACTGCCATTCTCAGACCTGAAAGGTTTTTCTCAGCCCGATGACTGGCGTTTCGGTGCTACCCTATTAGAAGGAGTTGGAGAGTCGCGCAATCGGCGTTCATGTTCCAGGAGTTTTCGGCCTTGCTCAACTGATTCCTGAACTTTAGTTAGGCGACTATTGTTACGACAGAGGTCCTGGCAGCGTTTTAAATCTTATCATTATTAATTAGAGGTCTCTCCAGGATTGCGTCTCTTTAATTTTTGTTATTAGATACTACGAGTATGCGAATTAGCGTTCGAGACATCTTATGTTAACTTGGGCACTTCATCGTCTAAAAGAGCCAAAAATCGTCCTAACAGTCTAGGAAAACTCACGAAAAGCCGGCTGAACCGTTGAGAACCGATAAGAAATGCATTGACCCGACGAGCAGAGCCCTGCCATAAACCCAATAACAACTCCCAAATGCACAGAGAAGAGTAACATACAGACATACTATACACATGTCGCAACCAAGTCCAGTAACTCCAGAGATATACAAGTCATGAAACGCTTAGTCTGGTCATCCCTTCCACCTGCCCTCGAGGAACCGCTGTCCACAAAATAATACACCAAGCCAGCTAAACGTTTACTCCGAGCTCGCCTGATTTGACAACTGCGACTGCGCCAGAGCCTTTTCCTGTGCCTGTACCTGCGCCGCCAACTCCCGTTCCCTCCTTTCTCTCTTCACCGCGTCGATCATGCGCATTCGTGATAACTCCTTATCAATCTCGTCTTTCTCGAGCGGGATCTTGTGTGATTGCTCGGCAGTGGGCCAGAATCCAGGCACGCTGAAGCGCTCGTCGAGATTCGTTCCGAAATAGTACATCCAGCCGATGGGGAAGATGACATACATGCCGAACTGGTTGGGTTGGGTTAGCATTAAAGACTAGAAAGTAAGATGAGGGCCCTAGGTTAGAGCAGCATACCTTAAAGATCTCGAGGTTTCCCCCTTGAAGTCTGCGGAGGAAGGCGGACATTGTGTATGAGGAGGTGGTTGTTGGCGGGGGGCGAGTGTCAAGGTTCGGGTTCAAGGATGTGCGCGGGATGAAGACTTCGGTTTTATGAGGGTGTTTTAAAATAAATCTGACGTTTTCCAAATCAATTGACTTGTGTCGTTTGCTTGTATCGTTCCACTCTGACAGATGATATAAAATGATCTGACCTTTGATCCGAAGCTCCTCCGATAAACTTGACAATCCCGCTGGCCTATGAGCGGCCATTGATTATAGTACCACGTGACTAACGAAGGCAGCAAGCAAACAGCTCAAACAGCTAATAATGTCACGTGATAGGCTTCGCCTGCATACTCCGGAGTCCGTAGGTAGCACTGAGCCTCGGCTCCCCCTGTCGGCCCGTCGGTCACTCCCCCGCAAAGCCACGGCTCGTCCAGACCTACAGGAGAAGCAATGCTCGGTATTTGCATGCACTATAATACTGGAGGTGCTTCCCCAGGCTCTATCTACAATTTCCACTTGATTTTTGACCCTTGAACTCATCCATTCACGCCTAACTCGAATATCTCCACTCGAGGTATACGATAAGCACCGATAAGATGGCCTCAGAGCAAGACATCACCATCACCTATAAAGATCGCATCGCGATCATCACGCTCAACATCCCCAAGAAGCTCAATGCTCTGAGCGGAGACCACTACTACCTTCTCGGCGAGCGTCTCCGGGAAGTCGACAAGCGCGATGACATTACTATCACCGTCATCACAGGCACTGGCCGATTCTTCTCAGCGTATGACTGCATCTTTCTTCCCCGACGCCAAATCTCTCTTATAATTATATCATTCTAACAATAATCTTAATATAGAGGCGCAGATGTAACATCCACCCGTCCCGGCTCCGGCCTCGGCACCAACCTCCGCCGTGAACTCGTCCGCAACTTCGTCACAAACAACATCGACATCACAAACACCTTCTCGCACCATAGCAAGATCCTCGTTGCAGCCCTAAATGGCCCTGCAGTTGGACTCTCCGCCGCGCTAGTCGCAATGGCCGACTTCGTTTACGCCACACCACACACATTCATCCTCACTCCATTCTCCTCGCTCGGTCTTGTTGCCGAAGGCGGCGCGTCGGCAGCTTTCGTCGAGCGGCTGGGAATTGCCAAAGCCAATGAAGCCCTTATCCAAAGTAAGCGGATAACGATAGATGAGCTGGTTAGTGCTGGGTTCGTGAACAAGGTGATCAAAGCGCCAAGTGGGAAGGCGGATGATTCGGCGGGATTCTTGGAGAAGGTTCTTGAGGAAGTGGACGATCGGATGGGTGCTCATTTGAGCCAGAGCTCGCTGTTGAAGATTAAGGAGTTGATTCGTAAGCCGGGGAGGGAGATCATGGATAAGCAGAATACGGTTGAGGCGTTTATGGGGCTGGAGAGGTTCTTGCTGGGCATTCCACAGGAGGAATTTCGGAAGTTGGCGACGGGGGAGAAGAAACATAAGCTCTAGATGTGCTGTTATTGGTTTGTAGGGGATATGAATGTTTATAGGTAGTATGGTTTCACAACGGGGCTACGGCTATTATGATTAGCATTCTGCGATAAAGATGAATACTGGTCCAATGGTCATGACTTGTGCTATGTTTTGCAAAACAGTTTTGCCTCCGTGGGTTGAAAAACAAACTGAAAACGCCGCCTATCCTCTGACTCCAAATCTAATGCTAATGTTGAGCTTCGTTGCGGTCTTCGTAAAAAACCATGTCATGCTAGACTACCGATCACTTTCCGTATCGGACTCCTGCGCCTGTCGAGCCAAGATATCCTGCCACTGCCCCAAGAACTCACTCATCCCACCAGGCCCGGTCATCGAAGCCTCAACGACTTCCTTCGGCAGCTTGTGCGCCGAGTACTGGGGCGTTGTGAAAGCGTAAGCCTCCGGGTCATCACGTTTTACGAGTCGGAATTCCGGGAATAGGGGAGAATTGTCGTCTTCAAGGTTTTGTGCTTCTTCGACTTCGTCTTCTGACTCGGGTAGATCTTCGGCGTCCTCGAGATCATCATGGTTATGTCCATTGAGAGATAAGCGGACGAACTGCTCCTCTGCATCGTCGTCTTCCTCCTGAACGCCGATAGGGTCTTGCTTGCGCAAAATCTCGAGCCAGCTGAATAGGAGCGGATCCGTCCGTTCAGCCCACGGATTGATATCAATAAGCCAGACGCGCTGGTGTGGTGGCGGGATGTAGACATCAAAGACGAAACTCGAGTCTGGGAATGTGTCCTTGAGTTTCTCGTCGAAAAAGGACTGGATGCGGGAGCGGAGAGCATCGCGCAAATTGAAAAGGAACTCGAAATGGTTCTGGTCGCGTTGACAGATACACAAGAGTACTCTGTTGCGCACGAAACACCGGAATTCGAGTGATGGATTGAAATTGACATATTTGCGAAGGATGAGGTTGTAGGTTACTTCGGGGACGTTGGGCGTGGGTGTAGGCGAGTAGGTAGTATCGGGAACGCAGTCATCAAACGGGTGTTCTAGATCATGCGTAATGAAGTCGCTGCTTTTGAGGAGGAGGTAAATGTCGTTTGGCGTGCGACATTGGAGGTCGTTCGTGGCGGCCATCCAAGTGGCGTCTTTAGGCGCGCTCCAGTTGAGTTTTGGAGTCACGATGCCGCCGAATTCTGCGATTGTGGACTTGATTTGCGAGTGAATATCCTCCCATTCTTTTGATGGATCAGATTCTTCTTCGGCATCCGAGTCATCTGAGAAGTCATCGAGCTTGTTATCGTCTGTTGCGGCGGCGTTCTCGGGTGGAAGGACGATTCCGTCGGCGTTCAGGTAGGAGACAAACGGCGCATTCAAGCAAATGATTCGAGATCTGGGGGTTAGTGTGCGGTATCTGAATCAATGAGTTAGTTCAATGGAACAATGTTGACAAAGTGAGAGGCGAAACCATACTTTGGTTGCCAATAGTCGTAAGAACAATGCAAAATGTGCGAGTATGTCACGGGAGGGAACGGCAGTCTCTGCAGTTGCTCTGTTGCCGGCTCGGCGGTGTCGGACTCGAGGTGTGGCATAATCGCTGGAGCTTTTGCAAGATTCAGAGATCCTTTCATGATCAAGAAATCCGTAGATAAGAGGGGCAAATGCGATGAGTCGGCGGGGACTTTTTTGTGATGAGTCAAGTTACTTTCCTCTTATGGCCTAGTGCAGATCCTGCCACGTGTGGCCTCAGGCACGCTCACTTATCCTTACTTGTTCAGTCCGGAGAAGCTCCTTGGTTGTAGCGTTCATCGACATCCTGCCTTGATTCAATATGGCGTCTGATGGTCCTGATCCACAGAGCCTAAAGTCATGGCAGGATGCTTTTCATTACCCAATTCCCACCGTGCGCCGCGTGGAGCAAGAGCTCCGCCGGGACATCACGAGCAATAAGGAGAAGCTCCGGGCTCTCGTTGGGTATGCGCACGATGGATTCCAGCTGCTCTTTCCGTCACTAATTGGAATAAAAATGTAGTACCCGATACCGAGAGCTCGTTGGCACCGCCGAGACGATCGTTTCCATGAACCGTGATATGGAGGATGTGGATACCACTTTGGGCGATATTGGACGGCGATGCAACCCGCGGTTGATGGGAAAGAAGTATGCACACTTCAACCAGATAAATGGCGAAACCACGGATGAGGGTATGTTTTCTGCCTTGCGTAAATTGATGCAGCTAATGGGTCGCAGATGCCGCAAAGCGGGCCCTCGGAGCCCAGCTTGCGCTACTTCATCGGTGCTCGGTGTTGATATCGAAGATGTTGAGGAAACGCGGCTCTCCGCTCCTCACTGCAAAGCTGCTGGTCATATCTCGCCTATTGCATAAAACTCTGTCGGAACAAAAGTCTCCGCCACCCTTTCTGGAGACGTTGCGCAACCAGCTTGCATCCCTTAGGCGCGGCCTGCGCAGTCGAATCGACAGACGTCTGGCTAGTGCCAAGTCCACTGTTGACGAGGTCATTGAGGCTCTGGCAGCTTATTGCTTGGCTACAAGCTCCTCTTCAGATGATGCTATGACCTACTACCACAAGATCCGCCTAGATGTCATCTATAACCAGCTAGAGCTTGCTATAGATTCCGGGGAGAACATCTTAAATGCCCTGCGTCTTTATGTTCAGACTCTACAGATTTCAAAGCTTCTCCTCTCTCGTCGACTCACGGATGTCCTGGGCAATCTGAAATCTCGACCTCTATTCACTGACCCTGATGTTCGCGGTGTTGATGATCTTGCTCTTGATGTCCTCGGACGCTGGGTGGCTATGGACATTATCAACTTCACGCCATGGATCAAGCTCAACGAAATATCTAAGCAAGATGCGGAGAGGACGATTAAGAAGTGGTCTAAGAACGCCTTCGATGAATTTGTGCGTCGGAGCCAGGCTAGCCTTGCAACATGGGTAGACTTCTCTCAATTACTCCAACTTCGCAAGGAGACCCTGGAACTTTGGCTTTACTCTTGGAGCTCAACACCCACACACTCAGCCCTACAAGTTATGGAAGGGTTACGCGCTGTTTTTAATAATCGACTCTCCAGTATCCTGTCCGACAAAGCCAATGCTCTGGATACGTTTGGACAGGCTGTTGCATCGGCTATTTCAGTCTGGGATAGCGGGGAACATAATGCTACACGGTCTATGTGGGATCATGAACTGGTGTCCATGGATTACTCTAGTGGCGCTGCTGCCTTTAAGACAGCTGTCACAGACCGTTTGCTTGGCCGAGATCAGGATACATCTACTGGTATGCAGAGCTATGCGAGATGGCTTTCCTCAATCGGAGCTCTTAGGGAGTCAATTGATGCTTTGCGAGAGGTGCGGTGGCCAGACATCATTGATGAAGCCGCAGATGAAGATATAGACATAGACGTTGCGGCAATTCTGAACGATGATGACAAACAGCTTCTATGGGATGCCCTGGAAGCAGCTGTTGAGCAGGCTTTTACTGTCCTTCAGGACTCATTCAAGGACACGTTTGGCGCTCTCGGGGACTCCGCTCGCGGGGAGAAAGCGGCATTTATGATAAAGCTCATTCGGTTGGTTCGAACCGATCTTCCACAGGATTTGGTCTCGAAGGACCTAAGATTCTCGAATGGTATAGTCCCGGACTTGCAAGGCATTCTGGCGACGGAGGTTATCGCCGTTACGCGGCCACTTTCTTTCGCTTATTCTCGGTCGAGACCGGTTCCTGGAAGGGTTCTATGGGAGGGCGAGCCAGAGCTTCCTATCCAACCCTCACCTGCTACTTTCAAATTTCTTCGCAGAATGGTGGAATCAATGGATCGACATGGCCATGGCCTGTGGGACACATCAACCATCCATGTTCTACAGAAGTCATTACAGCAAGAGCTTGCGAAGCGCATTACTTCATTCATGGAGGAGCTAGAGTCCTCGGTAAAAATTTCCGAATTAGAGCCCGGCATAGAAATGGGTCAAGACAACGACAACAAATCTGCTGAAGAATTGGCCGAGAAACGTCGTCGTGATTTGAAGCTCCAGCTCTACTTCGATACGACATTCTTGAGCAGCGCGTTAAGCAAGAAAGAGCCGCAGGAGAAACCACTGCATCAGGTCACAGAAAAGCTTCGGAATAGCTTTGGCTCAGAGTCGGGACCGATAGACAAAACCATGGATCAGCGGGCGCAGGAGTACTGGCACCGCACCCGTCTGTTGTTCGGCTTACTAGCGGTCGATACAGCATAATATGCATGCAGCATGCATCATGTATATAGTAGCATAATAGTATTGATAGACTAGTAAGTTGTCACTACATTAGAATTATGTGCGTATGTATATCGTTACCTAGTAGTAGTAGACCCTTCCCGCGGGGGAGCCTCACCGCTTACGTCACGTCACGTTCCAAACTCCGAGTTCGCCGCGGGAAAAACGGCCGCTTTCGACTGTTTCATCCGATCAACTTCCTTGACTCACCTCCCTTTGCTTTGGATACATCTCGATCCGCAAGAGTCGCCATCAATTGCTCAAGATGGCCTCTCCACGGCTCCCGTTTCTCTATCCAAATTTGATGCGTGCGGTCAAATCATGCGAACCGTCCACTTATCGCTCAATTCGTGTACCCTCGAATACCCGCGCAGTTCGGAGCTCTCGAGCTTCGTTCCACACCAGTCGGCGACACGCTCAGGGCTCAATACAACGACGATATGGACCAGCAGTTGAACGTAATCTGCCGCATCCATACCAGTCGACAGATGGCTATTCTCCGGAGCAGAGCACTACTCCGCCCTCGGAAACGAAGGGTGACGATGCCCCTTCCTCGGCCGAACAACCGCAGTCTCGTGAAGCACAAGATATTACCCCCGCAACACCAGCGCAATCCGAGATTGTGCAATCAGCGCAACCGGCCTCGAACCCAGCCGCAGAAGAAGAAGACCTTGAAGCCGCAGAAGAGGAGGAGGAATCTTCTTCGAAACCGGAGGTCTTAGAAGCAAAGCCGCAACAACCCCCCTCCGATGAACCACCTACGGAGGAGCGTAAAAATGCACCTATCCTCGACGGCAACCCCCTAGAAGGTGTTCTACACATGCCCTCCCCCTCCTCATACCTCACCCCTACAACACCACCACACAACCAACACCCGCACATGGCTCCCCCACCCTACGTGCACCACTTTGATACCTACACGCTCGTCCAAGACCTCGCAAACGGAGGATTCTCAGACAAGCAATCCGTTACAATCATGAAAGCCGTGCGCCAAATCCTGCAAAACAACCTAGACTTCGCAAAACAGAACCTGACCTCCAAATCCGACGTCGAAAACGAGCAATACCTCTTCAAAGCCGCCTGCTCCGAACTGCAATCTAGTCTCCAGACCGCGAGAAACGGGGAAGTGCAGCGCCAGCGCGCGTCAAGAACATCACTTGAACACGAAACGGATATCCTCTCTCAGCGTACGAACCAGGAGCTCTCGGGCATGAAGGATGATATTAAGGGAATGTTCAACGATCACAAGATGACTGTGCGGGAGTTGCAGCGAAGCATCGATACGTCGGTTCAAGAGTTGAATTATAAGATTACTGTCTCGTTGAACAGTGACAGTAAGAGTGAGATTGAGGGGTTGAGGTGGATTCTGACCCGCAGAGCGGCGTTGGCGATTGCGACGAGTGCTTGTATGTTGTCTCTTCTCGTTCTTAAAATACATCTCACTAACAGGGTTGCAGTCATGATTCTCCTCTTCCTGCGGTACTCTTCGACTCAACGATCCCAAAATGGCACCGCGGCCGAGAAGAAGAAAGAGGCACCTGCCAAGGAATCAACCGAGTCTCGGACTACCTCTGAACATGCTCCTCTACCTCATGAGCCTGTTCCTCTTGCCCATTTGAGTGAATCTTTGGGCTAAACGCTTCGAGAAAGCCAACCCTTCATCCACCCCTTCTGGCTTGACTGTACAATATCTTTACTTTATGTTTATAGACGTGATGTTAGATCGCCTCGGATTTGGCCTACGAGCTTTTTTTTCTTCCTCGTGCATCCTATCATTAAGCATCTTTCTTTTGTTTTTTCTCTCTTCGAAATACGTTCACTGCATGCCTTCGGTCTCATTTGAGTCAGGTCTCAGCACACTGTTCAATACCCAATACATTTAAATAATGAAGTACAGATATACAACCACCAAACTATGGCGTCACTCAGTCCACACGCATAGTCACGCTATGGTTTATAACAGGGGCACTCCAGCCCAATCACCAACTCCCCCACCCACGGTACATAGCCCTCTGCCAAGTAGTCTGATGAATAGTCGAAACACGATACACAGCATCAAAGATCATCTCAGAGACAGGGACATCAAAGTCCATCGTATGAATATGCGGGTCCTCATCATTCAACGGGTTGCGACCACTAACAATGACCTCCGCTGGCGGATTGTCAGGGCCGTGTCGAGATAGAGTGGCACTCTCCTTCCGATCAAAAAGGACTTGTATCAGACCCTCTCGCCAGTCCTCGTCTGGCGAGACAAATAGCTCTGCTCGATGTGGGCTTATACCAACATATCTGGTTACCATGCCTGGTAACTGCCCGGAGGTTCCTGACAGGGGCCGGACTTCGGTGTGCGGAGCGGCTCTCAAGGATTTGATTTGGTCTTTATAGCTACCTCGCACGGCTTTCTCGCCATTGTAGTGGGTGATGCATTCCTCTGCGCTGGCTCCGGGGAGGAAGTACATGTCGTATCGAACGACAGTGTCGTAGGGCGTGATTTCTTTTTCCAGAGCTAGCATGTCCGCTTTCTGCGGAGTAGCTTGAAGATGTGTGAAATAGATGGAGAAGGAGAATAAAGGTGGTATAGTCCCCTTCTTGAATACCATGTAAGCAGTTCTACCTGTATGGTCGGTGAAGGGGACCGGCTTAACGGGCTCGCGGCTGTCGACGGGGTATTTATGAAGATCTTTATCTTCGGCTGCATTGTGGTGATCATTTTCGTTGTCGCTGCCATCATCCATGGCCGATTTGGAGCGAAGAAGGAGCTCTTGCCGATCTCGAAGTCCCTTCATATTATGAGCAACCGCAGCATTTCGTTCTTCTCCATCAGCCTGCATATAGAGAGTCTTTTCCCAGAGCTCTTTATAGCTGAGCATCCCAAGCATGTTAGTAACCTCATCAACTTTAAGATTGATGTGCCTTTGCTTGCAAATTCGAACAAACCCAGTCCAGGCAGGTTGGGGCCACTGTCCATCATCTGTGAACAGGGCAGGCACGTCGTCCAGAAAAATAGAGTGCAAAGACGGGAAATGGTCTCTATCCCTGACTACTTCCTCCAACTGAACGGAGAGATCAGTAATCACATCAAAACCCTCGTTCCCATACAGAGTCAACGTTTCGATCGTAGGCGGGAGAGTGTCCTTCAGGCGGAAAGGCGCACGGAGCGAGCCACAACATCCTCCTAGTATTATTTCGGACTGTATGCGGAGGTGCTTCAGGTTTTGTAATATACCAAGTTTGTCAAAGCGTCCGTTTTCATCACGGTGAGTGGTTTTCGAACGCGAGATATCGAGTGTCTCCAGAGTACCTTTGTGCCTCTGGAGGTAGCTCCACAATTGAGAGTTAGAGACAACTTCATTGCGTCTCGATTCAAAAGGGTTGTCATGTAAAGTGCAGACCAATGTCTTCAGGGCCTGTGGTTTATTAATCAGGGCTTCGAGATCGGCAGATCCGCACAATGACTTCCAGTTACTAGTCAGGAACAAGTTTTCGATGTGCGAGATCCCTGACTTCTTTAGCCAGACAGCTGCGCCGTCGGTATCAAAATCAATCAAAGAGAGATTCTTTAGCTTCTGTAAACTGAAAACGGGCCACAAGTCGTCCAACCGCAGAGCTTCTCTGCTAAAGGAATCCTCTTCCTCTTCGTCCGAGTCCGGATCGGAATCTTCAGGCTGTCTGGGGACATCGACAGGAGTTTCTTGACACAGATAAAGTTCACTGACTTTAGAGAGGGCCGGTGTGGGTTGCGATTCATCGATCTGGCGCTCAGCCGCCTGTTTGATAACAGCCGCTAGGAACGGGTCTGAGCGTGGTATGTGTGCAAAAACAGTTGACAGATTCGGTAAGCTCGTCAGAAGAAGAGCCATGAGAGGCCTGCGATCCCGCTTAGGCAGAGACTCCATGATCTCTTCTTCCAAATGGGCAACACCCGCATGGTAGATGGCGCGACGAATCAAGTCGAGTTCAGGCGGGGAAAGCTGAAGATCAGGGTTCGGTCTTGAGCTCTCTGGATAAAAACCCCAATTTCCAATGCGTAAGGTTTGCACCTGAGCAGCCAGATGTTGATCACGAAGCACCGTGACCAGGAACTTCCATAGCGTTATGAAGGGTTGTCTAGCACCGTTGAAGGACCACTCTGAGTATATGCGATGGACCAAAGCGGCGTACCATTTGCGGCTGAGGAGTGACAGAGCGCAGAGGTGGTAAGGGCCATCGCTGTCATGAAGAGCATGAGTGAGGATGATGTTGAAGAGCTCTGGAGGGAGATCTGCGGGGTTGGGCATTTTAAGAAAGTAGGTGTGGGTGGGCGTTGGAGGAGAGTTGGGAAAGAACGATGGACGGTGGAGGCTAGTTAGTTATAGTTAGGAAGGAACGACGATAGGCTCCGGGGAATGGGGGCGACCGAGCCACAATCCGAGCACACCCTCAGTGGTTGAAATTAGTATAGTAACTATTATCTCATTCAATAGCCTTGGTGTCATAACAAGCGCCTAGTATGTATATAGTGTCATCTCCCACCTCCCTCAAAATCTAGCTATAATCGTGGTATAAAAATAATAACAAAAACCAAGCAACAGCCAGCCTAAGTCTATGAAGCAAGCATGCTGATGCAAACAGCATCTTAGAAGTCGAATCTCAGCGCAATACTCGGCTCACTCTGTTGCCCTCCCGACTGCGCACTATCCTGTCCGTCTCTATTTGCCTCGCCGGACCCAACACTTACACTGCGCAGAACCTCTTCAAGTAGCCCTTTTTGCTCAGGGTCCATTGCGGCCAATATCGCCCTGAAAATAGGTTGGTTGGCCTTCGCAAGCTCCAAGAGATATCCAGCAGTCTCTTTGTGCACTGCTTGGCCCTCACGTTGCGCGCGGGCAAGAAGACTGGACATAACCAAGGACATGGCTGTGGGGCCCTCTTGCGCGGCGAAGGTGTTTGCACTGGTCACACAGGAAACCAATGTGCGGGCGATGATGGTCTTCGAATTTTCTGGGTCATTAGGGACCTCTCCGGATTCGGACAGTGTGCCTACGAGGAAGGCGATGAGGCGTGGAATCAAATATCTGGCAACCACTTCATCTGTGGGACACTTTGACGAGGGTGAGAGAAGTACTGAGCGAATACAGCCAGCTGCAACGCTAGCCAGGCCAACATCTTGGAGGCAGTCGAGAAGTTCGTTCAGGATCTGCGGGAGGAGGCGGTCGTGGGGCGGGATGAGATGGCCACCTGTGGTTAGGAGGATTGTGATTGCCAGTAGGCTATTTTTGGCGCAAGGTAGAGAGGATTCCGATTCTCGGCGTTGAGCAATCGTGAGCGTGGTAAGGAAGCGGATAAGACAACCGCGAAGTTGGCGGGAGACGACACTCTGATTTTCTGCGTCGGTTTCCTCCTGGTTGCTAATGCTCTGAATGAAGTGTTTGAATGTCGGAAGAGCCTGTGGCACAACCTGTTTCTGGCAGAGGCCTGTAGCAAGAATTGTGCTAAAAATATGCAAGATGCATGCGTTAAGGTCGTTGCGGATGATGGATGGGAATATAGAGGCAACTTTGACCAGAGAAGAAAGAGAGAGGCGAATGAGTGCCAATGAGTCCTCAGTTCCCACATTGAAACGTGCCATGGCAGTAGATTCCCGAAGATTGGGTAAGAGACCTGCGAGAACAAGGATGATGCTCCTCGTCAGCTCAAAAAGCTGTTCGATATCGTCCGAGAGATGATCACTACGATCCTCGCCACCCTTTGCAGAAGGATGGTCTAACGCTAAGTTCCGCGCAATCTCAACAATGACATCTTGGACAGCGGTTCCTTCAGTCAAAGCAAGCCGATCAAGACTGTCCATTGTTTCGGAGAAGATTGCATCCTGGTAGATGGCGTTGCCTGATATGATTGGTCTGAGGATTCTTTTGAGGGCTTGGAGAATCTCCATTCGCTGTGAGGGTGACGTGTGCTGGTCAACGAGGGCTTCGAAGGCTAAACCAAAGAGCACAAAGAAGAATGCGACCGGTTCATCACGATAGTTAATATCATGCCCTTTTCCTTTTGGTTCTCCATTGGTGACAGCTTCATCATCCTTTTCCGGCTTCTCAGCCTCTTCAATCTGCGGCTTTCCGTCAAGAGCATCAAAGACGAAGTCGATATCCCGTTCCACCAGGCCAGCAATAGCGTCCACGAGACTTAGCCAAGTTTCTTGGTAGAACTGTGAACAGTTAGCTTTATCAACGGATGATGCCTATCCGGAACTCACCTTCAAGAGGGTTTCCCGGTTAAGAGCAGCATAAACCTCGTCTAGGTCCCCGCTCTCTGGACCAGTTCCGAGGCTGCCAGAGATATCTGGCTCAAATCGGAGTCGGGCATATTCTTGAAGAGAAGATAGCCACAGGGGAGTGAGTTTTAGTAAGTAAGGCTGTACTACTTCGTTGAGATACTCATGCTCAATACTTGCAATTTGGAGTCGTGCCCATGCTGCATATAGCGCCATCTTGACCATGACTTTCGCGTTAGAGTTTAGACCCTTGAGATCTCCTATCTCCGTGGTATCCGGATTTGCCGAGAAGTTCTCAAGGCCAAGAACTAACAGCTTCAAGATCCTTCCCATTCTGTCCACGTTCGTCACAATACCCGTTGCGATGAATGTGGCAGAGACATTGATGGCCTCTGAGGCAAGTTCGGGGGAGGAATCCGCTGCGAACGCCGGCGTGAGAGCGGATCCAATTTGAGCCTGATACTGCTCAAGCAGAGAGGCTTCTGCGAAGTCCGGATCTGGTGTTTTGCCAAACATCTAAACGACAACATTAGATAGTGAAGTTCAATGACGGATGTCTACATTACCTTTAAGACTTGGTCAAGGATCTTGAGACCCCAAACACGCAGCTCAATCACGTTCGCGGTTGATGCCGTGAACGCCATTCGTACGATATCTCCAACCTTTTGCTGTAGAGCCAGCTCTGCAGGAATTGTCTGGTCTGGTAGAATTGCTTCCTGAACCAACTCCAGCAACTCACTCAGGCAGCTCATAACGAAGTTCCGAGTCTGCCACTTCAGAAGCTCTTGGCCAGCAACGGCACCCGAAGCATCTTCTTGACCAGCACCCGCAATGGCCGATGCAAAACCAGCAACTTCGTCATCCGGAAGGTCAGTGGCCGTTGGTTTTAAGGCCGAGATAGGAGGCAAGTCTTCGATTTTCAAGCGCGTTTTCGTCAACGTCTCATGGCAGCGGTGAATCCATAGCTCGGTCTCAGATAGAGCAGTCTGCTGCAACCAATTTCTGATCATGCTTTTCAAAATATGGTTATCAGGCGTATCATCGAACGCCAGCCAGATGTCTTCCTCCAATGAATCAAAGGCTGCCGCGATGACTGCAGGCGCATCGCGCTTCATGATATTCGTTAAGCCTCGAATTGCCACGTCTCTCATCAACGGATCCTCAGCCGAAAGCTCCGCCTGCAAACGTTTGACGTATCCGGGGAAGTCCACATAGCTGGGCGCGTATAGTGATAGATGATCTAAGCACCTTGAACTCTCAGTGACGAGCGCCGAGTTCTCCTCAAGCTGAAATTGTCGTAGGAGTGTAAGAATCAAGTTCCTTGTTTTGGCAATATCCTGCAAGTCTGGGCCTAGCACGTTGATGAGGGAGTCAATACAACGGCTGACCACTACAGGAGTCAGGAATGACATCTCGATGTTGGATGTAGCTAAAGCCTCCGCCTCTTCATTATGGGTATCGGCGTTATAAAGCTGGGCCAACATTCCAAGTGTGCTCGAAACGAATGGTGAGAACGTCAGACCTGCAGAGTTCGCAACCCTCTCTAGCCCACCAAGAGCCCAGAAGTGAACGACAGGGTGGGGATCATTGCAAAGTGACATGAGAACCCCCACAATGGTCTTGAGGTGTAGACCCGCTGCCATACCACCAATCTGAGCATGGATACAACCTAAGGCGGCAGCACAACCAGCGCGAGCGTTCGGCTCTCTGTTTGCAACGATGGTATCGACTACCCAGTTGATTTGAGCATTAGTAAATGAATTACCCGAATTCTCGCAAAGCCGCCCAAGGCCTTCCGCACCAACTGTTCGGACAACTGGATCAGGATCGGTGACAAATTTCTGGCAAAGTTAGCCTTGGATTTAGCTGAAAACACCGACAGAAGGCGTGATCTCTTACCTGAATGAGTTCCTGCATGACCTTTTCGGTGGTGGGGCTAAGCTTTCCTGCCGCTGAGCCTCCTTCTCCTACAGCAACCTTCAGGGCGTGAAGCAATGCCACGGATATATTGACAATCATAGCTGCTTTGCGGCCTGGATTACGCTGTAATCCAGTTGAAGAAAGAAAAGTCGCAATTTGCTCGACACTGCTCTCTTGCACTTTCGGTGCATGCAAAGCAACAGCTACAGAGAATAGCTCAATCGCAGCATTAACTACCCCTGTTGCATGTGGATCGGCGGAGTGATTGTCCCCTTGCCTTGCAGAGTATAGCAGAACCGAATCATGCTCACACGCTTGCCAGATTGGGAATACCAACTGCGGGCTTTAGCATTTGTATAGCTGAGTAACGCGAATTATGTCAAACTTACTGCATCGTCAACAACTTGGTCCGTTGATTCGGCTGCAGACCAAGCCGGGCCGCTTTCCCCCTCGTGTTTGCCAGACAAGGTTGCACGTACATAGTCTCTAGCCAGGCCGGCTACCCCAAACCCGAAGTTGTCACTCAGATCCCACAGGTTCTCGAATTGGGCAGTTGAGGCCGCTATCGAGGTCTCTAGGGGGCTTGATTGGGTGGCGTCCGGGTCGGCAAATGAGGAGATTGCCAAACTCAAAAGACTTGACTGGGAAATCACATCTGCATGGCTGAGCGGGTGGGCATGGAGTAATTTGGCAAAGCATTGCAGAACTCGTCTGCGCACCATTGTTTCGATGTCGTATAATTGAAGGGAAGGGTGAAGGCGCTGTGATATGTCCATGATAGACTTCTGGCGCGGAATCTCATCTAGAAATTCAACTGTATTCTGTAACATGGTAGCGATACGCCTCGCTCCATCCGCGGTGATCATCTTGCCATTGAACTCCATGAATGTGAGGAGTGCTCCGAGAGCACACTCTCTAACATGAACCAGGAAGCTCATCTCCAAGTACCCCTTCTTGGCCGAATTTTCCTGGCCAAGATGCTTCGGTAGGGCATTTTTCCATAACAACATGAGTTGAGACAGGTGGATCTTTACAAAACTAGGGCCCAGTGGCATCAATCCTCCAATGAGAATCCATGCGACTTGGATCTGAGTACTAGCAGCTCGCAACTCAGAGTTGCTGCTAGTCTTGAGAAGCTCGGTCGCCTGATTAAAAACCCGGGAGTAAACCTCGACAGATCCATAGAGAGGCTGTAAGCGAGATGTACTCAACATTGCCGACATTCCATTGGCATAACCAACACAGCGGCGAGGGGACTGTCGTGGCGTAGATAACTGTGCGACCTCTCTATTGAGACTATTCAAGCAGATAGTGACGCAAGATAAGAGCTGGTATGGGCAGGCAAGGACAAATGTACGCAGGCAATGCGCGGCGTGGATCTGAACAGTATAGCTAGGGTGAGCGAGAACCTGGAGTAACGAGTCACGACAACTCTCAGCGAGCGAAGCAAAGGCGGAGCCAAGTGAAGATATCAAGGAGGAGAGTGCATTGAGAGCACTAGTCAACGTATACTTGCTAGGTTCACGCCGTTCCTGGACAACTTGGGGGTAGTCCTTGAGTATATCATTGATCAACCATTTCACTGCTGCGAGTCGACTGTTTTCGCGCAGCGAGTCGCGGCCGACGGTCTCTTCGAGAATACTTCCAACAACCTTTCTTGTCATGAGTAGTCGGAAGCGGTTGTATGTCACGGAAGGATGGTTGAGTAGATCGATCAAGAAGTGGCTCGCAATCTGGGAATAGCGCTCCTCGACGAGCTTATCCCCCAGTATGCGCAAAACATGCTTGTAACAGACTGCGATTCCCGCGCGTGTTCGGTTGGACGTTGTGCTTCGGAGGTATTGTGAAGAGAGCTGACGAAGTAGATCAGGAAGTAAGAAATATAGGCGTTGCTCTGACTTCTTCGGGGCCGAAGACTCAGAGAATTCAGCCTCATCCTCATCTTCTCCGGGCCTAGGCCCAGGCTTCTTGGACATTCTCATTGCTTTTTTGGGCTTCGGCGCAGGCATAACTCGGGCGTCCTTTGCATGTAGTTTCGTCAGGGCCCGCGCGAGACAGGCCGCAGCCGCATGCCGGACGGGGGCCGATGAACTATCAATAACCTTCCATACAACGGTCTTCAGAGTCTCGAAATCGTTCGCGTTATCAAAATATGGCGTCGTATGGAGCAATTGTTCAAGGCACCGACAAGCATGAACCTGCACAAACGTCGATTTATCGCCAGTAGCAGCATTGCGTGCCTGTTTCCATATATCTCGTACCGTTCCTTCGTCTAAAGGAACCCCGGTTCCGCCGATCACCTTGCGCAGTACAGAGAAGACCGAGCCCCGACACCCAGTATGATTACTAGAGGGTTTCAGTAGCTTCAAAAGGCCTGAAGCAACAGCACCAGATTGGGCGAAGACGCTTTCGCCCGCCGCAGCGAATACATCGCCTAGGCAATGAGCCGCCGCAAACTTCGTCCTAAGGTCCGCTTCATTCTTGCCCGCATTCAACACACCTAGCAATTCGGTGACTGTTTCAAATAATACTCCTCGGTCACCCTTGCTAAATATAGCGCCAAAACATCGTCCGAGGTTGTTGCGGATAACTCGCGTGATCGCCGGTGACGTGAGCGTCAGTACTTTGAAAAGCTCCTGCTTGAGGAATTTCTGTTGAGCGGAGACTTGAGCCTTATCGAGGTCGGAGATATGCTGTACTAGATCGGAGGTAAATGTTAGGAGGTAGAGGTCTTGCTGTTCAGAGGGCAGCGCATGGAGCTTTGTGATATCCAGCTCCGCACGAGGGGTCGCATTGTTCGTTGTATTGTTGTCCGAAGATGACCTAGGAATTTCCGCTGAAGACATTGGTGTTCGACTGGATCAACCAGAACACCTCCCATGCAGAATGCGCCCAGTGAGATGAAGTGAATGAGAGAAGCTATGTCCAAGACCAAGATCTATGAATGAAGCTTAAGTGTATCTCCTTATTCGTGTCCGGGGAGGCGGCCGCGGAGAAACTGTCCACCCGGCTCCACACTTCTATACCTACCTCCGGTGCCGCATTCTTTAGCTGTCTTGAAAGTTAAGGGTTCAATGGCGTCAATCGTTAGCAAGAGGCTGGTGCAGCAGCGCGTCTCTGCGAGACAGGTCGGATGGGACCATTGTCGAAGTTTCACAAGCTGTCCACCATTGTCCGCGGGACACAACCGGTGGTCTCAAATCAAACATGGCAAGGCCAAGGTTGACAAGGCCAAGAGCCAGGAGCGGCAAAAGGTCGCAAAAGAAATTAGCTCCGCTATCCAGAGTAAGTCGGGCTGAATTGATGAGTATAATAGCAGCTACACTAAACACTATACAGTGTCAGGAGCAGATCCGAAGTTTAACCCGCGGCTCACCTTCGCGCTCTCAAACGCAAAGAAAGCCGGTATACCAAAAACAGTCATCGACGCAGCGATTGCACGAGGGAAGGGTGTAAGCGCTACTGGAGAGGCCTTGGAACAAGTCACAATAGAAGCTATCCTACCACATTCCGTTGCGGCCGTGATCGAGTGCCAAACGGAGAGCAAGGCCCGCCTTCTGCAGGACATACGGCACGTTATCAAGGAAGCCGGCGGCACTGCCACACCAACGGCATACCTTTTCGAGAAGAGAGGGCGGATATTGTTCGAGAAAAAGGATGGTTTTAGCGCAGACGACTGTTTGGACCAGGCCATAGAGGCGGGCGCCGCAGATATCTCGTCCGACGGACAAGGACGGATTTTGGTTTTCACTGAGCCATCTGAAACCAATAGTGTTGGTGAAGCGCTCTCGAAGTCAGCAGGGCTGGCGATTGAGGAGCTTGAGATTATCTGGGCTCCAAATCAAGATACACTTGTGGAGCTGAAAGACGAGGAGCAGATACAGGAAATCGAGGAGCTATTGGCCGAGCTGCGCGATGAGCCTAGTGTTCGTGATATATATCTCAACACGATCCAGACATCATGATGGCTGACGATCCTATTCGTTGATGTGTGTTGTGTACTATATCGCTCCCCTACGTGTACATTAGATTAGATACCCAGGACTGAGTAGCAAAGCCGCATAAATTACATGATTGAATGTCATTAAACTTCACTAATCCCTCCGAAGGGCCTTCATCGTCGTGCGCATCAGATTGGCAATCCCTATACTCCCCGCATCATCCAACCAGTCCAACATCCGCACTCTATAGTCCTGCCATGTCATCGTAATCCCTCCATCTTTCTCCAAAGCACTCAATGCTTTCTGCGTAACCGGTTTCCGCAGCCTCGGCTGATCATCTCGAATATCACTCTCCCGTTCGATATTAGAAAAGCAAGCAGCAGACAAATTGCAAAGCGCAGCATGGTGGCTTAGTGAGAAAATTGACGGAAGAGTATAGGAGAATGCAGCGTCGCGGTTCTTTTTCCGAGTTTTCTCATTAACATCCCGGATATACTGTGTCAGCGCGGTTATGGTCCCTGCTGGTATCAAACAACCTAAAGCGTTTGGATCCTCTGAGTTGAGGGCTCGATTCCGCCACACCAGGTTACAGATGTCCATGATGTAGCCGTTGAACTGGCCCACTAAGTGCTGTGGGTAAAGCGCGTCTGTCGATGTCGGCGATTGCAATGTATCTGAAGCCATGGATGCTTCAAAAGATGATTTGTAACTCGCCAATATGGAGTTTATGATTGCTATGATGGAGCTCACGGGGTTAAAGACGAGGCTGTAGACTGCGGGGGCGAGAGGGACAGTAAGTCGGATATTTCCGTTGAGATGTGCATACGAAAACAGATTCGCTAATGTGGCATAGAATTCTAGAACAGCTAGAGTGCCGGATCTGTAGTTCTTATCGGTATTTGAGGGTTGTTCTGGCGGGCTCTCCAAGATAGACGAAGCTAGAAGCTCAGCGTGTACTATTAGTTGACTTAGAGGCTGCGACTTCTCGGTCCTGAACGGCTGTGTCCTCAGCTTGACCCCCCATTGGCGGATTAGGTTAGAGTAAAAGTCGAGTAGAGTGGCCTTGGACGAAGCAGTATCTTCCAGGAATGCAGTCTCCAAGGAAGAAAATAGATCATTTCTTAAAGTATCATAGTCATCAATGGGGAGGTTCTCAAGCAATTCAAGTATCGATTCCCTATTGTCGAAGCCATTCCAAACTGGGATATATGACTTTAAAAAGAAGAAGAAAGCTTCGGGCACTGCCTGTAAAATAATTAGCATGCTACTCGTGACCGCCATCTGGGAGCGTTACCTTCGTATATTGGGCATAGTTGACAGCAAGACTAAGCACATGACCTAGCGACCCTATACCCTCATCGTCAAAATTCCTAGCATAGTCTAGCTGGTCACTCAAGAACGTCTCTAACCAGTCATTCAGACGTCGACTCGCAACGTCAGGTTGAACCAGAAAGAGATACTTCTGAGCTAATCCGTCCGCAATAGTAGAGATAATTTGGTTAGGCAGCTCGATCCTTTCTAGCCTTTCGACGAAGTGATCTACGCTGCGCAACTCCTCCAGGGAGGTTCGGTTGCGCCCAACTCGAGATGTCTGGACGTCTGGGACAATGGCTTCCACTTTACTCCTCTTCACAAGACCACGTTGAACAACCTGGAAGCCAATAGAGCCAGCTCCCTGGTCTCGCTCAAGGTTTAGCTCTTGCAGTTGCCGCGCGTGGTTGGTCCATTCGGGGTCTGGGTGCTTGAAGAATAAGCCTTTCCTCCCAGGGTCTCCCACAATAACATCAGGGTAATAGTTTTTGAAGACTCTAAGGAGAGTTGTAAGCTCCCTATCATCGCCTCCCGAGCTGCCAACAAGCTCCATTAGGGCTTGTATCCTGAATGGCTTAACGTGTTTTCGCCTCGTTATATGCGACAATAAGTGGCACAGCGGTTTGCGCAAGCTGATCATGTCCAGATTATTGAATAGTACAGAGTAGAGTTTCGACAGATGAGACCGATCCTCAATAAATTCGTGTACAAGAATCAGCCATCGTAGCAGCAGGGCTTGGGTCGCTGGACTTGGTTTATTCTTGGTCGGTCCCAGACAGCACACGACATGAGTTATTGATTTCGACGCTACCAGCTCAGAAGGATAGAGATTCTTGATCAAGGTGGTTATAGTCCCCTGGTCTAGATAATTATCCTTTGTTAAAACCCTCAGCATGCGTCCGAGAGCAGGTTGAGAGAATCCGCGCTCATACGCGAGCTCTGCAATCTGTTTCGCGAGCTGCTTAACATCGGTATAACGCTGCCTCGGCGGCACAGGGGCAACTGTGGCCTCTTTTTAGCATACAGAATATACAAACTACAAGGACCGTAGTGTAGTCATACCTGCTTCTAGGCGTTCGATCGCATCCAGCAAATTTCCCGGCCTCACTTCATCTATGCGAGTTTAGCGGAGCGACTCATTGTTGAGTGAAGGACCAACAACAAACCTTCATCTATCTCAGATGACATTGGGCCAGAAGACCAGGCCCGATGCCAAACTTCAAGTTGCCGGAGCGTCTCACTTCGTTGAAATTATCGCGCCGTCACAGAACACGCTTGAGACGGACGGCCTATCTAGCAGCGAGTCGCGTCAATTTAGAAAAGGCTCAAGGGTAAAATAGCCCGGATATAAAACGCGTCTAGGGCATTGTTTAGTAGTTTTTCGTACTTTGTATTGAGAGAGCAGACTTGCCTGGTCAGCTATCAAATTGTTACCTGATCCGTCGCGGAGAGTTTGTTCTGGTGGTTGTAATCCTCATGACCTCGACATCCATTGTTTGGATTGCGGGTCAATCTCGGACTTAACCAGATTTGGAGGTACCTACGCCCCGTAGTGAGAGGAACACAACATTTTCGAGGATAATATAGAACTACTTCATTATATTCACGAATGGCATTTGCATGCATCGAGTTCAGTCTATATTAAGCTCATCTCGCCCTCATCTACTGCTGAATGCATCTCATAAAAATCATCCGAAGAATATCTGATGTAAATCAGGAGCAATCCAAACCATGACACTTCGTCCAGTCAATGTTATGGCGTATAGAAGAGAATAGCAAAGCCTTCAACCGAGTACGAGGAGATCACTTCCTCTTCCGGGCGGAAGCCTGCGACGCCTGTTTTCCAGAGGCCTTGGGAGCCTCTTTCTTCTCCTCAATGTTCTTTTCTCCTTCGGGCTTAGGCTCCTCCTCACCCTCATCTTCGCTGTCACCACCCTGTCCGAATTCATTGACACGGGTGTAGTCGACCTTGTACTTGTAGCTCTGGTACAGCCAGATGAAGAAGATCACGTCGTCTCGCAGGGTTGCGAGTCTGTGGAGCCATGGCATCTTGACAGTGAACGCGAAAAGATCGTCAATGAAAGTGTTCAGGAACTTATAAGTCATAGCCTTTCCAGGCATATGAGCGACGGACTAGAGAATAATCACGTTAGAAATGCTATGACCTAGTGATGTTAGACGAAACGAACCTTCAGTCGATAGTTGATGTACAAGCTAGGCACCATCATCAGGAAACCGTAGGCATAAACGCTGCCTACAAGAGTCTCAATGATGTACGAATACCAGGACTTGTGCGTGTTGTACATCAGGCTGTACACGGCGTATGCGCCAAGAAGAGGTACAGCAATAATGTACAGGTATCGGAAGGCAATCTCATCATACTCCTGGGTCTTCTTCTCCGTCTCCGTGAGCTTATGCTTGTCTTCAAACACGATCACGTAAGGCAGGAAGGAGAAGAATGATCCAGCTGGAGGCGGGCGAAGACGGACATTGACCGTCTTCGTAACCTTCCAGGCTTCCAGTACGATTCCGAAACCTTGGCTAGCGAGAATCATCCAAGAGGTGTTCTCGCTGTTGTCCATCAGGTAGAGGAAGATGACCAATTGCATAAAGACGTTGGCAAGGATGGTGCGAACTGACGTTCCGACGTTGTCCTTCTTCTTGCGCCAGTGAGACTAAAGGTGCGTGATTAGTTAGAGAACGTTTAAAAGACCTTCAAGTAAGAATGAGACTCCAACTTACGATGTCGTTTTTGAAAGCTAGGGTTTCGAACACCATGTGCAGAATAGTAACCACACCCGTGGTTCCCAGCAGCCAGATATTGGTATCCAGGAGCACTTCTTTGATCATCTCAAACTCACTGCCATCGCCGCCACCGGGAGTAGAGCCTCCAAATGCAGCTTGTCTTGAAGTCTGCTTGGCACTTTCGTCCAAACTCGCCATCATTGAGAACTTCCAGTTCTGAATATTATTCAGTGTGAAACGTAGAGGAATAGTCTCGACCGTGGAGTTCAACTCCACCATATGAGACTTAAGCTGCCAAAAAGTGTTCAGAAAGACAATTGGATAGTACCATCCGTTCTGGCCAGAAGCATCTCTGGCACCGGTCGCCTCCAGTTGAAGGTGACGGCGGACAGCAGGATGTACCTGACGATACTTCATGTTTCCGGAATCAGGGATAACCGAGAGCGTGAAGTTGGGGTGGTAATAAGAAGCAATGGAGACGTCTGGGGTTCCATCATCTTCCTCCTCCTCGACTTCGTCCGAAGCCGAAAGAAGATTCTTGAGCTTCTTAGCCTTTTTCTTGGGAAGATACTGGTTGAGGGGTCGGAAAAAATGGACAGCCGTATCGGTGCTATAGTCCTTAGCTGCGGGATCCAGCTGATATCCACTCAGTCCCACGAAGAAATGCGCCCAAAGAGTTCCGTTCTGCTGGACCTCCTTGGGGACCTGGATAGTAGCCTCCACATCCCTAACATCACTGTAGTTTCCGAGACCAAATTTCTTCTCTTCCAGCACGAGTGAGCTTGATGGTAGGGACTTGAGCGACGGGATAACAATCGAGGGAGAAACATAAATGCTGATATCTAGCCCGCTGTCTAAGGGCCAGATAGGGGCGATCGTGTCGGGGATAGAGCTGTAGGTCTCGATCTCGCTGCGGGCGGGATGATCACCGAAAGCTGGGATGGCACCCGGTTTCGGGCCACCAGATGAAGCGTTTTGCTTATTTCCAAAGAATTGACCGATAAAAAACTGCGTTACCAGGAAAATAGTGACACCCTGGATAAGCGACTTAATCATGGACTAGAATGGTGAATATCAGTAAAGTGAGCCCCCATAATAAGCAGGCTTAGACGTACGCCTTGCTCCCCTTGATCTCTCTGTTCCCGCTGTTCAGGCATTGTTATCCTGACTTTGAGAAGACGGCGGGGGATGAGCGATGGAGAAGAAAAGAAAAGGCCACGCTTAAGGAGCCGATGGCGCGAGATAAATAGAATCGCTCGACTGGAGTAGACTAGTGTTAAGGACGACGTCGGAGTACGGGTCCAGACGCCCGGCACTTTGGGTCCTTGGCGAGGGGGAGCTGCCGAAGGGTCTGCGCGCCGCGCGGTGGATGAGGAGAGCTCTTAGTTCCTACAATTCAACGCTCAGGCAACAGACCAGTCGCTGTTCGACAATCCAGGCCCGTCCTCTCTGCGCGATGGATATTCTGGCCTCGTGAATGTCATTCCCGCCCTCATGACAGAGAACAACCCCTCCCCCGATTACTCGCGCCCGCAATTTCCGTCCCATAATGAGCCACGAGTATGGGTGATCACCGCAGGGGATTCGCCTGTTGGGATATCGGTTGCGCGCCAGGTTCTTACGCATGGAGACTGCGCTTTGGTCGGTTTGGCATACTCCGATATCGATCGCGATGACTGCCGGCGAGATATGTTCGAAGCCTTCCAGGCCGAAGTCGAAGCCCATCGCGAAGAGGGATGGGTTGAGCGATTCAAGGCAGTTCCCCTGGATATAAGGTGCGCTTATGATACAAGCAGAGCTCGCAGTGAATTGCATTGCAGTATGCTGATGCCGAGCAGGATAGTTGGCGAGTGTCAAGCAGTGATCGCTGACGCTATCGCGACATTCGAAAGGATAGACATCTTGCTCTGCTGCACTAGCCAAGGTAAGGCTATCTTGTCGCAAGTCTTCTATATGCGCCTCGCTGACAACCTCAGCCCTTGTTGGGACGGTAGAGGAGCTCGCAGCCTCCCAGCAAACCCTCAACCTTGTCCGCGACCAATTCGAGATCAATTACTTCGGTCCGCTCAACATCATAAAGGCATCACTGCCATGCATGAGACGGCAGAAGTCGGGGCACGTCATGATTGTCTCCGGTATTAGTATGCATATCTTATCCCACCATGTCTCTTTAACGTCCTCCTAACAAGATACAGCTGCGCACATCGGCACTCCCGGGCTAGGGATGTACTGCGCCGCAGGATGGGCACTAGAGGGTTTCTGCGACGTGAGTCCTATATCCGGACGTGCGCCTAGAGTTCTTGCTAATCAACTATATTCTCGTCTCAGAGCCTCGCCTACGAAATAGCACCCTTTAACGTCAAACTCACCATCTTCCAGTGCAGCATTGAGATTCCCATCCTTACAAACCTCGTAACAAGCGTCCCCCCAATCGTCCCCGCCTACTCCCCCGGTATAAACCCAGCACCTCTCTTCCGGGGAATCCTCAACCGCCTCGTTCCCCGATTACCAAATACGCAGAATAGTGAGTGGTCGAATGGCTCTCGGGATCCGAACCAAACGAGTTCTGTCGAATCGGGGCCATTCTCAGTCCCTGATCTCATATCCACATACCCACCGCTCAGTCCGGCGCATATGGAGGTTCTAGTTGAGGAGACGGTGTACGCTATCACAGCGATTGGTGGGCATGAGAATCCGCCATCGCGGCATATTGTTGGCCAAGAGGGTGTTGCGAGTGTGAAGGAGAAATTGAAGACGGTTAGTGAGGAACTGGAGGATTTTATAAGTTGTAGTTTTGCGGTGGACTACGCGGCCGATGCAGACTCGGGTCGAGCAGCTAGGGAGGAAAATGCGGCCTTTGCTTCAAATAATGATATATTCTGATACCTTATCTAGATTCTCTAGATTGAGTAGAATTATATTTGGTTGATCGTAGCGATGATAGAGTAGATGATCTAGCTCAGATGAAAGATGTCGGGCGCCTCTAGCTATGCAAGCAGACAGATGACTATGCAATGCCAACCACGATTTTGATGAAATGGAACTATCCGTACTTTAGATACCAGGCGTGTCTGATTTCCCACAGGCCACCTATATCCTGGTTATCTCTGTGACAACGGATCTCTTTCCAGGCATTTCCGTTAGGAACATTCTTGATACGACCATCAACTTCCAAGATTTTCGAAGTAAGTGCTGTAGGGCCCTGGATATTAGGAATGAGCACCTCTTCTGGCTCTCCATTTGTCTGAGGCGCTGAATGTGAATCTTCCTCAAGGGCCGGCAACTGCTCCACTGTAGGTGGCTCGACAGGTTTATTGTTTCCGGCCTTGGGTTTCACGTACTCTTCAGCGTGGTCCTTAGTCCGTGAGACGGGTAAGGCCATTTCTGCCTCGTGGGGGGGGTTCTGGATTTCCACTGTGACGTTGTGCGCTTGCTCCTCTTCAGGTTCTGGTTGTTGCTTGCGGGGCCGCCCACGCGCTCTCTTAACAGAAGTGATTTCGACCTCGGGCTCTGCACTGCGCTTCCGAGAGGAACCAGCCTCTGTCTCTTTAGCATCTGAGTCTGCCGTCATATCTACTACTGTTGCACCATTTTCAGGTGATAAAGGGGGTGTATTTGGGCCAACATCCAGTGCTTGAGATGTCATATCTTTTGCCTCTGGTGTTCGATTTGCTTTCAGAAAGACTCGCTGTCCGGGCGGGACGGCAAATGTCAATCGACCACCATCAATATCAACAATCTAGTGGAACATATCAATAAGCATGCCATCGCATCACAAATTGGGGAACGTACCCTAGCCTCCTTCTCGATGAATAGCTTTTGCTTGGAGAAGGTTCTTGACCATTTCCAAACGTCACCTGTTTGAACATATCCATGTTCTGCTAACTGACTTAGTCTAACTTTAGAGCTGTCGCCTGCAGCTAGGTTCCTATCCATTTTCTGTTTCTGACCCCAGAATTCCTCGAATTCCTGTTCTTTGAATTTATCGAATTTGCCAGCAGCCCGCTGCTGAACCGCCTCCTCGGCCTCGCGAATCCACACCGGGTCATAATGACCATTTTGGAGGTCTAGCTGGAAGTTACGGAGACCATCTCGCCAGTCATTCGAGTAGCGTAAGAATCCCTCCGGTATTGGGGGTATCTTCGCATCAGGATCATCCGGTGGAGGATCAGGGTTCGGGTGCGTATCGCTAGGAAGTAAAGCTAGGATTTCTTTCTTCTCGGACTCTTCAAGACAACTCCAGGCACCAGGGAGAAGGAGCAACTTCTAAGCCCTCAAAAGAACAGACATTAGCATCATAGTTTTAGATACTTCGGTTGAATCAAGGGTATAGCTAACCGTGAGGTCTATGTCAATAAGCTGCGACTTATCACTTGTCATCAGCTTCTCCTCTTCCCATCGGTCCTTCGCTGCCCTCCTCGGATTTCTCTTCGGCTTCGGGTCCATTGGTAGGCTAGGCTTCGCTGCCTGACTCGGCGCAGCTGCTTCAGCGGAAGCAGCCTGGCGGCAATTCCTGGTACATATTCGTCAGATACCAAAGGGAGATGATTCGATAGCAGCCGATAAGTCTTCGAGCCAAATTGAACAGTACCTAAGTTGCACGAGATCAATAGCTTACCTCGCCGGCTGCTTTCGTGAACTGCCGGTGTTTACCGCCTTGCGTCCGCGGGCCATCGTTCCGCAGCGACGTACGACGTGGAGCTCTTGAAATAGATCAGGACAACAAGCACCAAGTTACCATCAGCAAATTCAATCGCGGCGAGCTTCTCTAGTTGACGCTTGTGAGGGTTCTGAATACAAAGAAAGGGCGACTGGGAAAATATGGTCAAATCAACACAGATCGCCAGGCTTGACGGTAAGATGCAGTGCGGAGGATGCGTTGTGGGGATAAATCGAGGAACTGACGTTGGAAGATAGGCCTCATGCTGGCAGCCTCAGTTGATGACGAGGAGGTGAGTCAAATGATTTTATTCTCTCTGTCATTATTGTTGCCGCAATCAATGCGCTCACTTCATTTGTCTCCCTACAGGCTGAAACAGAGCTCTCTGAAATCAAAGGCCAAGCCAAGATGATCTTTCGGCGACTGAGTCGCAATTCAGCACCGCAAGCCAGTATTGAGTCAGGTCAATACAACTTACAGTACGTGCAACCACTACGGCTCTCGAACTTTCTGCGGCATAAGAAGCTCATGATAGAAATAGCTACTTGATCAAAGACGACATCTGCTTCCTTTGTATATGTGACCGCTCATACCCCCGGAAACTTGCCTTTACGTACTTATCAGATATCGCAACCGAATTCACAAGTACATACCCTGCGTCGCAATACCAGTCTCCGAGTCTACGACCTTACGCCTTTGTTGAATTTGACACATTCATTCAGCGCAGCAAGAAGGTATACCAGGACAGCCGGGCGTCAGCCAATCTAGACCGGTTGAACGATGAGCTTCGAGATGTGACAAAGGTTATGACGAAGAACATTGAAGATTTGCTATATCGAGGAGATAGTTTGGAGCGGATGGGCGATCTTTCGCAGCAATTGCGAGAGGATAGCAAAAAGTATAAGAGAGCAGCAGTACGCATCAATTGGGAGCTGTTGCTAAACCAGGTGAGTTTGCCAAATGGCATATCAAGAATGCAGGTCTAACTTTATGCAGTATGGACCGTTCGCAGGCGTTGGATTCATCATTCTTTTCTTCATCTGGTGGCGCTTCTTCTAGTCTTTTTCGATTTCGAGCCATGCCACATAACGTCTGTAATTTGTATGCATAGATAATATATATTTGGTGGCTGCAGGACACCGCCATCGATGCCATGCTTGATAGCCACCCGAAAAGGCGGATGATTGTGGTTTCACGCGGCGCGATAGGAGCCGCATAGTCCACAATGCGTACTGGTCTGCTTGGCCGTTGAGGATGTCGTACTACATGCTATCTGCTAGCAGCAACCCAACAGAGAAACATGGTCATGACTCCACTTAGATCTCGTCCTCTTCCTCGTCAAAGTCGTCTTCCTCGCCCATATCATACAAGATCCGCCCACCCTCACCAGGGCCATCACCCTGCTGGGCATCGAAATAGGGTAACACTATGCCCTCCCGATCCCGGCGCTGCCTGTCCGTAAGTCGCAACTCAAACGTAGACTCCGGCTCCTCATTCTTCTCCCCACTATCAAACTCCTCAGGCGGCCGATACAACGGATGATCGTCAAGCAACATCACAATCTCCTTGACTTGCGTAGCCGGGTATCTCGACGCCGGTGGTAACAGGTACCACTCCAGAACACCACGTCCACTCTTTCGCCGATACTCCATTTCCAAAACAACGCCCTGCGCCGAGTCTTTTCCGGAGGGCTTATCTAGTCTCCCGAGGAGAACGCCGTCTTGTTCTTCTTCAAGACCAAAAACGGGTGGGACAAGACTCCGACCGCGCGCAGCTTTTTGAGCTAATATGTGTGAAAAAGAATGCAGTTTTATGACGGTTGTTGCGAGGTAGGTTAAGATTGAGAGGGGTGAGGGCGAGTAGGGTGATTGGGCCGGGCGGCCGGGGACATCTTGGTGGAATGTAACGACGAGGGAGGTATCTGGTTTGGCAGTTGATGGCCCGGCAGGGACGATAAATGAGCTTAAGAATGTCGAGAGGTGGAAGTTCTTGTCTAGTCTTGTAGAGTGGAGAAGAGGGTTTATTGAGTCGATGAGGATCAGTCTCCCTAGACAATCATTAGCACAAACAAAGAGAAGTTAGGGTAATGGATGCACACTGCGATTGGGTCCATTTGAAGGATCTGGTTTATATGCAGCGCCGACTTCTCTAGCTATCTCGAGAGACGTTTTCCGCCACGCACGCACGAAAACATCAACACCGTCGAACGGCTTTAATGTTTCAAAAGCAATCAGGGTGATGTGGACTTTCGAAAGCTGCGCTCAATTAGTAGTGAAGCCTTGGGGATAAGATTTAAGCTAGGATTTACCCGAGCGCGTCGAATATACTCTTTAATTAAGGGCGCAGCTGGTTGTTCCAGCGAATCGAGCAGCACTGTGAGGGGTGACGCGGTATCTCTGAGGCTTAACAGCTTCGAGATCAAGAGCAAGTTGTGCGTCTGCCGATGAAATAAATTTGATGGAGCCATCTCTAAAGAGTTCAATAGCGGGTTCCAAAAAGAATATATCAACTTACGCTGATAGAAATTTGCGAGGTTCAAATTGTCGTCATGAGGGGTTCGGGATCTTGGGTGCAAAAGATTTCCTGGCGACCGGTCGAGCTTTCCTTCTTCTGATCTTAGTCTGAGGCTCCGCGGGACGGGCCGCTCGTTTATGCTGCATTGCTGCATCTTTTCAAGTTTTGGGACATGGGTGCATAAAGTTAAAATCTAACTCACGGTTGGAGTTGGTCGAGTAAAATACCGCAGATAGATAGCAAAGTGCAAAGCTCTCTTCTAGCTCATAGCTATCTCTGGCGATGCTGTACATCTGAGAGCATCTCTTGGGTTCCCTTATTTCTGTAATATATCTGCGTTGCTGTGGGGCAAGCACGCAAGTCGTCCATAAGATAGAAAAAACCCATCTTTTATCTTGCAGCAAGCTAATCATACTTCTTACATTTTACTTGGCCAAGCAGAGCAGATGTTTATGAGCTTGGATTAACATCTTCAGGTCACCGACCTCTGAAGACCACTCTGACTCTGAGACTCCTGGCAGTTAGATATTGTCGCATGAGCAACTTCTATGATATAATAACCTATCGCTCTGCCGTCAGAGCCTAAACTACGGCATGCTAATTATTTCTAATACTATGCATTGAGTTTGATACATAGAAGGCAAGTGGTATCTTGTGAACTATGATGGGACCTAGGGCTCGCCATTGTTGAGCGACACTCACTCTCAGATTGATCATGGCTAGCCTTTATTATAGGGTGGGGGGCTTTCTAGGCTACTTGGTAAGTAGTACTACTGTAAGGGATTTGAGTAGACAGTTATGCACTCAATGATCTGATGCCTGAAAGACATTCTGAAATCAAAAAGGTTACAGAGAGTGACTTAGTTTCCTATCTTTGTACTCCGCAGAAGGAGAAAGACGCTTCAGGCAATGAGTTAACATGGATTGTTGTAGATCGACTAACAATCTCGTCATTGGCTGGTTGAGGTCTTGGTTTATATTGGAATGAGTGTACCTGACTTGGAAGAGGAAAAAGGTCGCTTGGGACCAACCCGCGATTATATATATAATCTCCCATAGATGAGTCGCGGGAGAAGCCAAGATTGGACAAGACAATATAAATTCCTAAAAAAGGAAAAATCAAGCGGGCAATCATCCAGGTTCGTCGCTCGCACGATGGTATCTACAACACAAATAACAACTGCTGTTTTCCGGCCACCGAAGTGTGAAAGGGGCTGCTGGCTGGTTGGCCGCTTGGGTACGAAGACGACAAAACAGCGCTAGTGGCACGACTGGCCGGCCGCAATATCTTTAACGAAGCTTCTCTTTTCCCCGAAGAAGAGAGCTCCACCAAGAACAACACCAACGCTGTCCTATTATTGACCTGATACTGGTTCCGAGACTTCCCCTGTCCTCCAAGTCTCATTACCCATTGCATTTAAAACGCAAAGCCGCCCAGTCTAATCCGCCTTGCAAACACGTTTGTTTGTTACGCCTAACCTTTCACCACCTCACAATGGCAGAGCCACTGTCGAAACGTGCCCGCCGCGTCGATAGCTCAGCTATGTGGGAAATGGATGATAGAAGAACTCGCTCCCCTGATGTGCATTCGGACTACGACAGGAATCCTCGACGCGATCCACCATCGGATGATGGGCGACGTGGTGGGCCACGCGAAGACAGGAGATATCGCTCCCGATCGAGAGATAGGAGAGAAAAGCGCAAGGAAAGAAGCAGATCTAGAGACCGTCGCGATCGCGATCGCGACCGCGACAGGTGGGATCGAGATAGAGATGGCCGGGATACCAATGTTCGCGACAGAAGCGCCAGCCGAGACAGATATACGGGCAGACGCGGTGAGTACACTAATCCTCCAACCCTCTCAATGATATCCTAATTATGGAAAAAGGTTACCCTTCGAAAGGCGAGAGATATCATGACCGTTCTCGATCACCTATTCGAAACGGCGCCCGAGACAGGACGCCGCCCAGCCGCGGTGCGAGGGGAGACCGACGAATTGACCGTATGGATAGTCGTGATCGAACGAACGGAGTGCCGGAGCCCAAATCTCGACCAAGACGAGCGACGGAAGAAATGGACATAGATCAGGACAATGCTGATGGAGAAGAAGACGTCGAGGAGTTGATGCGCCGGAGCATGGGTTTCTCCAAGTTCAGAAGTACCAAGAACACAAAGGTTCCCGGAAACAACGCCTACGGTGTGCGAAAGGAGAAGAAGACAGAATACCGCCAGTACATGAACCGTCAAGGTGGATTCAACAGGCCCTTGAGTCCATCTCGGTGAAGCACAAGACCTTTAACTTACATTGTTCGATACTCCATCTGATTTCGCCCAATCGACTCTCGATATCGGGCAAATGACTGCTCTGGGCTCACGATTACTTGCATCCCTGGCGTTAGAGCTTCTGTTCCATTCTCGTCCAAGTAGACGACCTCTTCTGTACCATTCATCCTCTAAGTGCTCGAATACTTTTGGTGCTATGTCATCACTTTACAACGTTTCAGATATTAACACCCTGTGGATGTCCGTATGTGGACATTTTTTTTTTCCAGTCTATAGTTCCCCAGTCGAGCAGGTATCGGCCTCTCTCCGAAGAATGCGGAGCACATGACCTGTGGTGACGTATCCAAATATTTTCCCTCTCCAGCGGCCTGTTTTCTGCAACCTTTCAACATTCATTGATCTTTGTGGCTTCTCCGAAACTTTTTGGCGCTCGACTTTTGCATCACGGTAAGATGGCTGCATCAAGCGACCGCCGCGACATCGTCATTGTTGGTATGCGACTCGCCCTTTAACTACCCCGCATATTTAGTCAGTGAAATTCTTGGATAGTTGAACTAACCTCCGTATTTTTAGGTGGCGGCATTATTGGTTCCTGCTCTGCTTACTATTTAACACGACACCCTTCTTTTGATCCTTCTCGACATTCCGTAACCCTCATCGAAGCATCTGAAATCGCAGGTGGCGCTTCGGGAAAAGCTGGAGGCCTTCTGGCACTGTGGGCATACCCCGACAACATCGTACCACTGAGTTACAAGCTTCATGCAGAGCTTGCCAAGGAGCATGACGGAAAGAATAAATGGGGATATAGGGAGGTCGGTTGCGCACAGCTAGTCGCACGAGGCCGTCCCCTTAGTGAGAAGAAAGACGCAGATGAAGCTGGCGGCTCATTATCGCTTCAAAAGCGAAGCGCCGCCGTTTTAGGAAAGCTAAAATCAGCCAAATATCCTCAGGAACTTGACTGGATTGAACCGGATTTGATCAGAGGCTACGAAAGTATGAGTGATCCTGGTGAGACCGCGCAGGTCCATCCTTACCTTTTCACAACCTCAATCGCCAGATTCGCAGAGGAGAAGGGTGCGAAGGTTATACTGGGATCTGTGACAAGCATAGGCCAGGGTGGTGATGCGGTCAAGTCTGTCACGTATGCTGATAAAGAAACCGGCTTGACACAAACAGTCCCTGCCACCGACGTTGTTGTGGCTGCTGGTCCCTGGACAAGCTCCGTTATTCCTGAGGCACCGATCTCGGCAATGCGCGCGCATAGTGTTGTGATACGACCAACGAAGCCAGCAAGCGCACACACGTTGTTCACAAATATTGAGATCCCCGCTAACTTTGATCCGTCCAACCCCTCTCGCCCAACTGTGGCTACTCCAGAAATTTACGCTCGACCTGACGAGACTGTTTATGCTTGCGGAGAAGGTGATCAGGTGGTTTCTCTTCCGAGTACAACGTCAGATGTCGAAGTAGACGAGAAACGATGCCAGGACATAATTAATCAGGTCGGGGCCATTTCAGATGCGCTCCGCGATGGCGAGGTCACGGCACGCCAGGCCTGCTACCTACCTAACGTGGAATCAGCACGTGGTGGTCCTTTGGTCGGCCATACCGGAACACAAGGACTGTACCTTGCTGCGGGACACACCTGCTGGGGTATTCAGAACGCGCCAGGCACAGGAAAGCTGATCAGTGAATTTGTGTTTGATGGACGCGCCAAAAGTGCCAATATCGCGTCTCTGGACCCTAGGAACTTTTTGTAATGTATGAAGCCATAACTGTACATAGCTATAGATAGACAATGGCGCGTTGATTGCCAGGGGAATGTTCTCTTATCATTTATGTCATGAAGCTTGGACCAAGTGATATGCGGAGCGGAGGAAGACTCCCGCTGATGCCAGATAAGAAAGTACTCCGCAACAACCTCCCCCCAAAGTTACCAAAGAAAGTTACTGAGCCCCCAAGGCAGCTTCTTGATTGATGAGGCTCAAACTGTTCTCCTTGATGTCTCGTTAATTATGCACCTCTCTATCACTTCCCTTCTTTCGACACCGTTGGTCTGCGCGGTCGCGGCGCTCGCCAGTCAAGCCCCCCCCGATGTATCAGCGTTAGCTAGCGAGGCCGCAAAGGCTAGTAATCAGTCTTTGCTATGGGGTCCTTATAAGCCGAATCTATACTTCGGAGTTCGTCCTCGAATTCCCAATAGTCTTTTCGCGGGCTTGATGTGGGCAAAGGTCGACAGCTATTCTACCGCACAAGAGAGTATGTAACCACTCTCGGAGCAAAATTACTAGTCAATTGGCTGATAAAACACTGAAGCTGACCGATCAAAGACTTTAGGCACACATGTGAACAGAATGAAGGAATGGCAGGCTACGGCTGGGACGAGTACGATGTTCGGAAGGGTGGCCGCGAAACCATCCACGACGCCGGAAACTCGCTTGATCTGACAATCGACTTCATCAAGGTTCCCGGAGGACAACATGGAGGCAGCTGGGCTGCTAGAGTAAAGGGTGTACCTCGTGAAGATGCTGCGCACGATCAGCCCATAACCGTAGTCTTCCACGCTGGACTGGAGGGACTCGGTAGCCTGGGTGTTTCCTCTGAGACCGACGATCAACGGGGCTTTGAGGGCGATGTCAAGCTGAAGGGGTACACATCAGAACTTGGAGACTTTTCAATCGATGTAACTGCGGGCCCAAAAAGCAATGAACATCCTGAACACGATCACCCGTCATACGAGGATAAGCCATTGGATCGCACTTTCGTAGCGAGTATGGCTGTGCCGCCGGAGCATATATGGCAGACGAAGCGTCAGTCCTGTTCAAGGTTCTCCACAGATTCCAGTTTCTGATTACTGATAATGCTCAGCACTCTTGTTTTCGGAGATGAAGAAGGCCGTTGATGAGTCTATCGGAAAGCATGGCTCTGATAACCCTCCTCCGCCTGCCCAAGTCTTTACTATAAACAACTCTCCTGGAAAAGGGAACGTACAGCTTGTGCAAAAGGTCTTTACCGGGGCCTTTGAGGTACGTACCGCAATGTTACCACTTGACAAAAGCTCATATTATCTAGTTCGATGTTCTTTTCTCCTCTGGCTCAGCATCAGAATCCCTTACATGTGAGCAAATCGTGCAGAGCTGGCATTGACATGATTGAGACTAAACCTTGTTATAGCTGAAAAGCTCACCGGAGAGATCGAAAGCGCTTCGCTCTCTTTCTCCGAAAGATTCAAGAATATCCTCTCGCCTCAGTCGCCCTTCGATTCAGCAGAGTACCTGGAGTTCTCAAAATCAATGCTGTCGAACCTTATCGGTGGCATTGGCTTTTTCCATGGTACTGATGTTGTAGACCGTTCAGCTGCGCCAGAGTATGAGGAGGAGAATGAGGGCTTCTGGGAAGAAACCGAAGAGGCTAGGGCTCGTGTGCAACCCGTCCTTGAAGGTCCAAAAGATCTGTTTACTAGTGTGCCCTCTAGGCCCTTTTTTCCGCGTGGTTTCTTATGGGATGAGGGTTTCCACTTGATCCCTGTCCTAGATTGGGACCCGGATCTTGCGTGAGTTCTCCTTTTCCCTTAGGCGATATCTATGTTTATACAGTTTTGAGCTGCCATAGCTAACTCTCCTAGACTTGAGATTGTGAAGAGCTGGTTTAGCCTCATGGACGAAGATGGCTGGATTGCGCGTGAGCAGATTTTGGGTGATGAAGCTCGTAGCAAAGTGCCTCCTGAGTTCACCGTCCAGTACCCCCATTACGCTAACCCGCCAACCCTCTTTATGGTGCTCGAAGCTTTTGTCGATAAACTGGATGCGGGTGACAAGACAGCTCAGATTTACGCCAATGACGATGAGGGCTTACACTCGGTCTACGTTCAGCAGCCAGAGCTGGGCGAAGACTTCGTCCGTTCTATCTATCCATTGCTCAAGAAGCACTACTTCTGGTACAGGTCGACACAGTTCGGTGACATCAAATCCTATGATCGTGAGGCTTTCTCCACCACGGAAGCATACCGCTGGCGAGGACGCTCTGTTCAGCACATTCTAACGTCCGGACTTGACGATTATCCTCGATCCCAGCCCCCTCATCCAGGCGAGCTTCATGTGGATCTTATATCCTGGATGGGGATGATGACACGAGCGCTTCGCCGAATTGCTGATACCCTTGGGGAGACTGAAGATGCTGAGCAGTTCAAGAAATATGAGACTGCGATTGAACGAAACATTGATGACCTTCATTGGAATGCTGATGCAGATACTTACTGCGACGCAACGATTGATGACTATGAAGAATCAGTGCATGTCTGCCATAAAGGATATGTTTCCATCATGCCCTTCTTGACAGGTATGCTTGGCCCAGACAGCCCTCGTCTGAAGGCTATCTTGGATTTAATCGAAGACCCCGAGGAACTTTGGAGCGACTATGGCGTCCGGAGTCTCAGCAAGCAAGATGAGTACTATGGCACTGCCGAGAACTATTGGAGGAGCCCCGTGTGGATGAATATAAACTATCTTGTGCTGAAGAACCTTTATGTGAGTTCCAACGCTATTTTCCAGGCCTTTGGCCCAGGCTAACCATGTGGATGCAGGATATCGCGACCACATCTGGCCCCCAGCAATCTCGGGCCCGCACAACGTACTCTAACCTGCGGAAGAACTTAGTTGAGAATGTGTTCCGCGAGTGGAAGAAGACAGGGTTTGCTTGGGAACAGTACAACCCAGAGACAGGGAAAGGACAGCGGACACAACATTTCACCGGCTGGACCAGTCTGGTGGTCAAGATGATGTCCATGCCCGACCTTTCCGCCAGCGGTAAGAACGGCCATGACGAACTTTAACGTTGCGTAAATCGAGTCTTTTATAGAAATTGTAGCATAAGTGAAATCAGATCCCCTCTAGTGTGTCATTCAAAACGCCTGGCGCCAACCCGCTAATTTTAAGATATTAATCCCGTCGATGGTAAGAATCCTCTTCTCGATGCCTGCGAGGACGGTCATCTCGACGGCGTTCAAGCCTATTCCTGTTGGTTTTTTCTTTGCTTCTAGATCGCGAGCGCGAAGGCCTCCTATGCCGCTCTCTATCTCGGTCGCCAGACCTCGACCTTGACCTTCGCTTATGGCTGCGGTGACTTCGGTGCTCCCGGTCGTCATGTCGCCTACGGTGCCTGCGTTCTCTATCCTTGTCACCGCCACGGTCCCAATCACGATCCCTTTTAGGGCTTCGTGTACGGTCTCGCCTTCTTCTTCGGCTGTCCTTAGAATTTCGCTCTATCTCTCGTCAGCAATTGCGGCATAAGAAAGTAGCCTAAATGAATCGCTTACCTGTCGTCTTCTCTGCCGGGGTGACTTCCTGACTGTCCTCCCCGCCCAGAGGAGTCAGGTTCGCATTGGCAGTGCTTTGAGACGGCAACGGAAGGCCCAATGCCCGCGCCATGGCTTCCTCCTCAGCAGCTTTCACGCGCTGCCGCTCTTCTCGCTCCAACCTGGCTGCCTCCTCTGGGTCCACGTCCCCTCGCGCATACCATTGTAAATCTTTTCCCTGTTGCCATCGCCCGACGGGTGCCATTACCGAATGGCCGAGGTAGTTCTCGCGGTGTGAGGAATCTTTGACGTCGGACCATTTGAAGTCGCCGCGGCCGCCGCTGTGGTCATGTGTCAGTATAGCAGCACTATAGGAAAAGAAGCGTTGCTTACCGACTGCCTTCTTTACGCACACCTGCAACGAGATCCATAATGACTGTCTGATATCAGTCGACGAATTTATTGAATGTAGTGGCGGTCGCGAACTGCGAGGAGTTGGCTAGTTGTAGGCTTGCAGCTCGAGATCTGGATGTGGCACGTGCGCTATTGTGCCTAAGGCAGATACATATCATCAGCTCACCCGCGGGACTTCATCATCGGTCACTCCATACCACCATTTAGTCCATAGACTGGACATGTCATATGGCGTGGCTTTCTCTTCTCTTTTTTCTGTGTCGAGGACCTGAAGATGCTTAATACAGGTCGATTGCAGAGCGGAAGTCCTCTCGCTCTGTGCCATGTTCTGCCAGATCTGATACCTGACGGATCCTGAATAAATCCGCCCCTCACGCTTTGAGTCTTTTCTGTTTTCGAACTTTGTGGGAAGTCTCTGTGATTTGAGTTGGTTTGCCAAATATATTTATTCTAACAGCTGTGGCTGCGGAGAATGGCGCTCAACAACAGCGCCCACAAGGCGTCAAGCCCAAGGGCGCGTTATGGGGAAGGTCTGCAGATGAGACCGCTCAGCGTCGAGAAGGGGTCGGAACGGGTATGTCGCTATCTACCCAGTCCCTGGGACTCCATACGTGGTGATATATATACTAACCTTGTGCCCAGTACTCTTCGTATGTGTCAGCCATGGCTAAATTAGGATATGAACTCATCGCGGCAACAGGAAGCATGACATCCCCCCACCCCGGACCGCTAACTGGCGATGTAATTTGGTAAGAAACATACTACTAGACAAGTGGAATCCCTTAGCCTCTAACGGAACTACCAGACTGCATTATCCCAGCGGCGTAATCTATTTTTCACTGCTTGCAGCCACCAAATCTCTGTCTGGGAACCTGCTGGCTCTTCTCAGACCCTGGGGTCGAGACCGGAGATGATTATCACCCCAGTCATGAAAGAGCCCCATGGCGAAGCATATATACGACCCACCTCCCCCCATGAGATCAACAGTATCCTTGTGGACGACCTAGGCCGAGAAGAAGTATTGCTGCTTGTTACTGATTCGGGCAACGTTTGCGGTTACCGAGTTGAAGCAATCTGCTCTGCCCTGAAACGAGCTGCAGAAAGCGGCAAACCCAGGCCATTGAAGACTACCGAAGTCGATCCGTTCTTTATTGAATATGTCGGCTCTAGTGCTTGGGGCTTGGCTATCCACAAGTTTGCCCGGTTGATTGCGGTGTCCGCAAATACTGGACTTGTGACCGTTTTCGCCTTTGCACTTGTTGATTCATCACCAGAGAAGGGCAATGATGAAGATGTGTCTTTAGGAGAGGCAGAAGAGTTTACAGATAATGGCCAATCTTGGCTGCATATCAAGAATGATGACCAGCTCAACCAACTACAACAATCGACGCCTGATAAGCGCCGCACGCAAAACATCAAGATGAACTATACTGGCCATTTCACTAATATACCGTCTGTCACTTTTCTGAACTCTGATATTGACCCTAATGGGACGTGGATGGTTAGTACGGACATCGAGAACAAGGTCATAGTATGGAAGGTCTGGGACAGTCTCGGTCCGTTCAACTGTTACTATCTCAATGGGGTGTCTTTCAGGACCTTCCCAGATACACTGCAAAACGAGTAAGTGTGGGATATTAAGATCATATGAAAGACCCAACCTGTATTGACCTGATTAGCAGCGATCGAGGGTGGACGGTAATCGCCCTTGACCCACGTACCTTCCATCTATCAAAGTCCACGAAAGAGGCGTGTGGTGGACAACCACAACGGCGTGTGAAGGATGGACGGACAGTGCTTGACTTGACGAGACTGACCAAAGACGTTCCTGACGCATCGCGAATTTATAAACATTTCCCACCTGCTGTTAGGGCCGATCCAGAAGAACCAAGTTTGCCAGATATTTTCGGACCAGATTGTCTTCTTAGTGGGGATGATGGCACCCTGAAGAAGAATGAAAACCGAGTTGCCCCTGACACTGTGTCGAAGAGCCTCCTTGCAGACGCTCCCAGCCACCAAGCTACGAATGGCTCATTTCCCGCAAATGATAATGCGAGTGAGGATAACGCCCCTGACTCAGATTCCAACCGCGAAAATCAACACATCACAGATCTTCAAGATCTTCTTCAGACTATAGCTGGTCCGAACTCCCCTAATGGTGTTGTTTCCACAGGCCAAGAACCCTTGACCGCACCAGGGACATTTGAAGACATTATACTTGCAGCCATTGGCGGGGATGCCTACGAAGTTGAGGCACTCCTCGGCGAGGACCTAAGCGATGCGTCAGGCGATGTTGAGGATGCGAATAATCACCGCACCGAGGACCAGCACATGCACGAGGTAGACGATGAATCGTCCGATATCGATGATACCTCGGAAGCGGATCCCTTCCATGTCTACAATCGTAAGCATTCAGCCTTCGCCCTATCGTGTCTCAGATATACAGCAATGCTAACCTCGACAGCTCCCACAAAATCCAACTTTCCTATCCTCCACTTCTCCCACACAGACATCCGCCTCATTCCCGACCCCTTCGCCACGATTCCCACCGTCGTCTGCGGCTCACCCCTCGCGCAACACTTCACCCACCCTATTACCTCAATCCTTCACTTCGACCGTTTCTGCATGGTCAAATATATCCCCGAGCATGGCATCGTCGTCGCTGCGACCCAAAAGGGCCGCGCGGCAATAGTCGCACTCACCGAAACCAGATCCGGCGGGTACGCATTCCGCATCGACTGGATCGTGCCGTTAGAAAGCCAGGAGAAATACGGTGATCGACCTCTTATCCCGCTGTTGGGAATGAGTGCCGGGCCGATGCAAGGGTTCGAGATTCCCGCTGATATTTCATACACTACCCGCGATGAGAAAGACGAAGCAGGGGGTGATAATGATATCAATGCCCCGACCTTTGAATATAAGGAATCTAACGGCACCAACACACAATCGCAATCAGGCGATACGTCCCCGTCTTCACCACCTGCCGACTCACAGGACCGTCCTACCCTCCCAGAATCTCATGCAAAAGCAACACGTGCTTACCAGCCTGCTGAACACTGGCGCGGATTGAATCCCTCGAGGCGTTATAGGCTGCTGCTCATGTTCATGGATCATACGGTTATGAGCTATGAGTTCTGGTATTCGTGGAATACTGCTTCAGATAGTAGCCAGGGTGATGCGGCGCTGGATGAGGATGAATATCTTATTCTTTGAACCTTCGAGTTAGTTGGGTGGTATAGACGTCCTCTGAATAGAACGAGAAAACCGGGTCATGTGGGTTTAGTGGAACATGAAACACGGCAATTTGAAGATCAGCTATGTCTAGTTACTTTCCAAGTCTGATACGGGAAATGAATACAGAAGATTGCAATATTCTATCATTGATAGCTTTCTCGAATATGAATTAGAGGTCGCTACCGACTAGGTCCTTCCATCGCTCCGTCCAACCACCAACGCAGCTAGCCAACTATCGAACTTTTGACCTGACTCCGCCTGGTAAAAGAATTGCTATGCTGTACATAAGTGCCACGCCCCCCATCAACAGAAAGAGAGAAATAAAGAGGACGAGACAGGAGAAGATCCAAATCCAATCCCGCATCTCCGGTCAATGCAGCATGCAAAGAATCTTGTTACAGGAGTATGAGATAGGTTCGATGACAGAAAGACAATGCTGGATATCGGGAATAACAGGCCGAGAAAAGAAGAGATTGTAAAAGATCAATCGCTAAGACAAAGTTCAGGGGATATGGTGGCAAAAAAAAAGGAGACAGGATATATGTAAAGAAAGATGGTTCTCATGAATACATCAAAGCAAAGCAAAAAGGTCGCCCCGAGAAAAATAGCCGGTTTATGGTCGTTAGTAGATCGTGAAATCGTGAGTATGAGTTGTTATGTCAGATGCAAGCGCTTTAATGCGAGTCATGATGGTTTGATAAGGAGGAAATAAGCGATTCTGAAAAAAACGGGTATGTCGTTGGATGGCCTAAACTCAAAAGCCATCCTCTAACTCATCACTGTCCCACTCGTCCTCTCGGTCATTCTGAACCAAGTCTAGAAATCGTTGAAGGCCGGCACGTCGAACGGGAACATCTTCAAAATTGCCGGCCGCTCTGCCGGCTCGAATCTCTGCCATTGCACGCGCTTGAGCTTGTCGTTCTGCGGCGGCTGCTCGACCGGCGGCATCGAGACCATTGGCATTACGTCCTAGTGCGCGATTGCCGCCTCCTACATGGTTGACTTGCGGGGGTACCGGGGCTGGTGGGGGAGGTCGTCGCTCATCCCCCAAGCCATTGTCCTCATCGTCCATCTCCCATGGCTGCGGTTCTTCGTCGTCGCTGCTGTCGTCATCGAATATCAAGTCTTCCGGGACCTGATGTAGAGCTTCAGCGCCTTCGGGGTTGACACCATCGCCGCCTTCAAGATCCCAGAGACGATTGAAACAAGAACTTTCGAGAGTGTTGAAGTGTTGATATGGGTTTGCCTCTGACAGCCATGCAGAGCATAGATAGCAGAAATGTGTCTCGCACTTGAAGCATTTCATATGATTGCAACCCATACGCTTCTGGCAAGGTGCGTCGCATGTAGGACAGGCCGATGTATATAGCCTGAGATACTCCTCGGTCGCCTTCTCCTCTGCGGATAGTTCTGCATCCCGCCGAGGGAAACACCGTACAAGTTCTCCGTGCCAACCCTTCTTGCATACGCAACAAAAGGCGTAATTGCAGTCTTCACAGATGGCCACACGATCTGCCATGGGAGGTAGTTGATCCTCGTCCCCAAGAGGATCGAAGACAGGGCCCCCTATATCCTCGTCTGAATCATCCAAGTCGTCTGCCATGGGATCGACGGGTTTAGGATGTTTCTTCGACCGAGCTGCACCCTGACACCATTGTCGAGGACAGTACACAGTCGTCTTGTCGGCTTCAAGCTTCCTCTTCCGCTTTAAGAAAACGTATCGCTGGACAGTTTCTTGCTCGAGAGGTATCTGTAGTAATTCTGATGGGCTCAGCGTCCGATCTCGCTTTTTGCGTATTTTCCTGCGTGCCGCAGAGCCAGGTCCTGTATGCGGCTCTTGACCACAGCCAGGAGCAAGACACTTGACACCCTCAACGTCACCTTCTGTGATGCAGGTATTGTAGAAGTCCTGCAGACAGGGTACACAGAAGACGTGTGAACACAGTAGTAGACGATGACAATTTACTCCTTTCTTGGGTTCGAGGCATATACCACATTCAAATGTTTCCTGTTCAAACTTCTCGCGCTCTGCCTTGTTATTGTAGTCTAGTAGTGCAATCTTCAGGTCGCGCGGCAATCGTATTTCGCCGCCAGCTGATTCGTCAATTTCGAATGCGGTTTCTGCCAGTGTTTGAAGATGGTCGATATAGCTGAATATGACCTGAGACCGACCGAACTCTTCCCAGAGGCGTTTGCCGTCATCCAGCAATCTTGACACAGCCCACAATGGTAGCCATGATGGATTGGTGCTGAGCTTGAGGATAGGAGGTTTCGTCGAGGGATAGCCTTCCGGGAGCTGAATCTCCAGGTTGAGAGGTGGAAGGTGAGAAAGGACATGGATGTCTCTCTCCGTGCCCGTCGATTGATCGTCGCCTAGTTTCGCTTTCGAGCCAAGACCAACTTCGCTGGCGTCGAGGGAGGTGGGAGGGGTTAAGACTGCTGGGAAACCAACATCCGGGTGCTGATAGAAATAGATATTCAAAGCCGTCGAGGGGTTGACTGGTATATCTAAGGAAGCCCGGTATGGGGAGGAAGGGTCGATTTTGATTTCGGGGAAAATGGCGGCAATGGAAGAAAGCTCTTCTGATCGCTCATCATCTAATAAAGTCTCCGACTCCATCATGGCATTGAAAACCCCCGGGGGATTAAAGATGCTGAGTATTGTAGGACCCTCTATCGGAGCGAGGCCGAGAGCAGTAAGTGGCGAGGTGGGCTGATCAGTGATGAGTAACTGACAAAATCATAGTAGGCTCCGATATAGATTACCCAGCGGCTGATACCAGTATTATCCCTTCGTGAAGCTTCTCCGTCCAATTTACCCCGGGTTGCAGGCGATCAAGATGAGTGATGGAAAGAGATCGAGGAAGGTGCGTTAGGTGGTCATTCACCAACGGGTGGTTGAGGCGGAAGCGAACCGTTGGATCCGGCGGGAATAAAGGGAGAAAAAAATCCTATACTTCTAGAAGCAGCCTTTCGGTGGCGGAGGATGAGGCGAATAGCGTGAAGAATTGTATAGAGGTGGGTCAGGCAGTCTGGAGCAGAGGACGATCAGGATTTGGAGTTAGGGAAGTAGCAAAGTTGCTTGGATACGAACAGGCCGCGAGGAATGAGGAGAAAGCAGAGAAGATCTTCTAACGAGTAGAAGAGGGATCAGGGACGCTGTAGTAGGTAGAAATGAGAAAGTTGGGTGTAGACGTGGTGAGAGAAAGTGCGTCATGGTTTAAACCCGAGATAAGCGTTGAGAGAGTTTGGAGGTGATGAGTTGGTGCAGGACTTGAGTGAGCAGTCAAGATACAGGGCGAAGAAGAGAGAAGAAGAACAAGAGAGAAAAGAAATGCAGACTAGAGTCAAAAATAGAGAAGGAAGCGCTGAGATGGATTGTGGGGGTTGAATTGAGCTGTTGGCTGATGGGCAGGTGCCAGGCATCAAGCAGTGCAGGTCTTTGGTGCCCAGTCAAGAGCAGGATTAAAGCCTATCCTTGGAAGGCCTTCATCGTGTATGTATCTCACTTGACGATCAGCGGGTTAATTTAGAAACAAGACTCTTATTCGCGCTCTGAAGATAATTTCTTCTTCGTGATCTTCGAGAAGCGATTCATGGTCGATTCCAGCCTGAGGCCGCCATTTCCCCTCCCCCTCATTTCTCTCGCCGCTTTAGCTGCTATCATTTGTTGTGCAATAATATAAAGCAGCGACATATTGCCGGCTCGGACAAACCGCCTCCGACTTATCTATGTATGATCGTCTCCGCAATCATCTCCGCAGCCCTCGAGAACGCCGACCTCACCGAGCTTATTCTTCAGATTCATTTTTGGGTTTAGTTGGTTTACCGCTTTAGTATTTGCTCCCTAGGTATAATATTATCAACCGATGATGGCGGAGGAGCGACCACTAGCGTCGTTATCCCTGACACACGTTCACTATGTAAGGTCCTCCGCATCGAGCCCGGCGGGGAACGAAAGACTAATTTAAGGCCTCGCTCTCGATAGAACCCCGAAGACCCCATTTCCTTCTTCTCCGCGTGGCTCGCTCTCGTTCCTCAAGCGTTATGTGTAGTCTACGCCACTCTTATCTGGGCGACACGAGAAGTCGAGGTGGGCTTAATGTTCGCCGGACAGCTAGCCTGTGAGGCGTTGAATTTTGCTCTGAAACGTATCATCAAAGAAGAGCGACCAAAACGTGAGTTGACTAGAGCACATGTGCATCTGTTATTCCAGGGCTCTGAGCTAATATACTGGACTCTTCAGAGATGTTCGGAAAAGGATACGGCATGCCTTCATCCCACGCTCAATTCGTCGCCTTCTTCGCCGTATATATGGGCCTCTTCCTCCTCTTCCGACACACCACGAATGCCACTAATCAGAGTCCGATCTTCCGCTTCGTTGCTTCCGTTGGAATAGCTCTGGGCGCCACTGCAGTCGCAATCAGTCGTATCTACTTGACCTACCATACCCCACGACAGGTTCTTGCAGGATGTGCTGTTGGGGTTGTCTTTGCAGTGGCTTGGTTCGTTTTTACTGGAGCCCTGAGGAGCTACGGCTGGATTGAATGGAGCCTAGACCACTCTATAGCAAGGCTGCTAAGGCTGCGTGATTTGGTGGTAAGTGAAGATCTTGCCGAGGCTGGATGGCAACGCTGGGAAACGAAGCAGAGAATCAGACGGAGCGAGGGTAGCGGGCGAAACTCGTCGAAGATAGACTGATTATGCCTATCGTGTCTTATGCAGGACTGCGACTATTAGATGCTTCTGTTTTCGGATACCCTAGATTTGCTCAATATAGGACTTCTGCATGCAGTACTTGCATTATCCCAGTGCTTCGCCCACTGTTTTCCATCTTATCCAATACCCTGACATACTCATACACCTGCTTCCTCCCTGAATTGCTGCCCATTGATCAACTCACAGCGACTGAACAACTTCTCCCAACGAACCGCCTGCTCCACCCCACTCAAAGCATCCATACTACTGCCAGGATCTTTACCCACAGTAACCGGCAGAGACCCATCAGGACACCCAAATACCTTAATCGAGATACTATCCGGACCACCTCGTGTTCCACCAGCCTGATTATCCTCAAAAGCAGCCGGCCAAGTCTCCCTCTCCCCACCCCCCTCCAGCGACCCCTCATAAACAAATCTCAAAATCGTCGAAGCAAACCTCTTTCCCAACTCCAAATGCTCCTCCGAATTATCAGCCCCACCCACCAAATGCCCGTTATTGAAGAAGAATGGAATATCGCTCAGATGCGCAACACGCCACATCGGCACTCCCATGTTCTCAAAGGCAGGCGTGTAGCGGGTTTGATTGAACTCATACACTCTTACCTGAGATGCGCTTACACCCCCATACTGAGGATGAGAATAGTGCCACGTGAAGTCTAAAACAGGACAGGTAAACCAGATATCTCGATTGAGCTGCGCGGCGCGGTAGTATTGCGGAGATATTGGGCCATCAATGTCAGGACGGACCATATGCTCAAAGTCGGTTAGAGGGTATAGCTCTAGGAGGGCCTGCTTTGTGGACGCTGAGAGGTTGTTTAGCCAGAGACCGAAACTGGCGAGCACTTCGTCGTCCATAGATGTCGCAGGCGAAGCATACCAAGCGCCATCATTCGTGACCCATGACGCTATCAGTGGGATTCCCTTGGTGAATTTTCCGGCGCGGACAAGCTGAGAAGGCCGGTCTAGAAGGAAATCGCCGTCGATCGTGGGGTAGAAGTAAGCCTCGCCGAAGGGTGGACGAGCTGCGCGAGATGCGGTGACTGAGCGATTGGTTAGGACTTCAAGCGGAGTGTGTCTGAGACATTCTAGGGTTTCAGGGTCTTGGCCATCTGACTGCGCTGCGATGCAACCGACTTGACGAGCTATGTCGGCTGTGTTGCGCGTTACTTGATCTGGGTCGCTGTTGAAGTTTAGGGTTGGACCGCCGGACATCATCCTGGAGATGTTAGTCTCATCTTGTGTCAGGTTCTGATGAAAGACGCTTTCTTTACATGGCTTGTTGGAAAGGGACATCATTTGTGCCGCCAAAAGCTAGCAATTGCAAGCCGATATCACTGGCTCCCACACTTTGACCGACGACAGTTACTGGATATTGTGTCAGTATATTCGAGCTTCAACATAGCGAGCTGCGGGTCGTAATTACTTCTATTAGGATCGCCTCCGAAAGCTTCGATATTATCTCGAATCCCTGGCAGATCATCAGTGAGTGCAAAGCGAATATAGGGTAGATATAAGAGCGCTATACACTCGAGAGCAGCACGCTGGTCACGGAGCCCTACATTCGTTTCCTTCCGCTCAACCAACGTTTTGCTAGTTGCAAACCCGAATACTTGATAAGGTAGTCAGTAACAGGGCTTCCTCAAACAGCCGCCTTCACATTTGCCATAGGTTGATTGCACTCACTTCCCAAGCGATAATTAATCCCCGCATAAATCACCGGCCGCCCGTCATCAACAGCCCGCTTCAGCAGACCATCCGGCTCATATAGGATATCAGAGGCAGAGCCTAAAGCATGGCCACCTTGTTCATTATCAGCATAACCAGCCCCATTTTCTAAATCCATGAACTTGAAGTAAAAAAACTACAAACCTCCATGAATCCAAACCACAACAGGCAATTTATCATCTGGCTTTGCCCCCCTCGATCTTGATATTCTCAAACTTAGGCAGTTTTCGCTGATGTTTGTTACCGTGCTCGTGAACGGGAGAATATCCCCTGTGCCCTGGGGACACCAAGCGCCGGAACGCGTGGCATCAATAACGGATCTTCTAGCTGGATTTAGGGGAATTGGAGGTGCAAACCGGAGCTGCCCTGTAGGTGGCTCTGCGTAGAAGATGTTCTCAAAGTGCTCGATTGATGCCGCGGAGCAGTGGCCTACGTATGTTATCTCTCGTGTGTGATCCACGACTATAGGTCCCGGGCTGAGAAAGCCGTATAATGGTTGTTGGAAGTATATTGCGGCGAGGGCCAATAAGACCGTAGATGATATTACGAAGAGACGGGTGGGCATGGCTGTAAAAGTGATTAGACGCCGATATTCAGATTCTGGAGGTCGGGTAAGTGACTAGAGTTGAAGGAGGGGAGGGACATATATACCCATGTAGCTTCCCAGGAGATGTAAGACGATGACCCGGAGATGTCACTGTTCAGCCGTCTTACCTCCGGGCATTTGTTCACTTCCAAAACCACTGCGCAAACCGTTGAAGTTCGACTTCAGAAGACATCTACTACTACTTCGCTATAGCATTTTTATGCATCAAGTTTTCAGTCGTCTTTTCTCAAGTTCTTGATTTTGTCAACATGTTAACCGCTCGGCATCGTAGCATTACCCGCTCAGCGTATTCGTATGCGTTTTGTCCTCGACGGTTCAAGAGATGAATTGAACACTGGCTTGGAGATTCTCTAGAGGAAGTCTTCTTATACCGAGCATGATCTCTTATCTTGCATGCGATGAGTTATCGGGTGAGTTCAATTAGCGGATGCTACGCCTACGAGCTTGGCTCTTCCACAAGCCCTACCTACTTCCTTGCGCTCCCGATCGCTCTCTTTCGGCAACTATGCTTTAACATAATCATTGCATGCTTGCTAGCGAGAAGATAATACTTGTGCTATCATGTGACGCTATTGCGCCGGATGGTACCTAACTTGGAGTAGGGTATGGAGTTGCATCTTGTATCAAGGCGCTTTAGCTACAACTATAACTCCCTAGCCTTAACAGACTCGTATCCGGGCGTTTTAGCTATATACCCCCCAGGCTGGTACAATTCTCATTTTCGAATACTGCTTCCTAATGCTTGATGTTAATCCCATCCAGTCGTATAGCTTCCTTGGCGGTTAAAAGACTTGTCTGTCTCGCTGAACCGCCATGATATGAAGCCGCGACGGAATGATTCCTCGCGTTTCTTTGACTTCTTGCACATTCTTACAACATCGTGTTTGATATGGTTCTCGACTCAGACACATACTCGGGAACCATCACGAGCGGTCATTCGTATCGATTTCCTGATGGAAATACTCAACGACCGGATAGACATTGATGAGGCTGTCGAGATAATGGGAAGCTCGAGATTGAGAATGCGTACGATAAAGGCTCATCTCTTTTCGGAATATCGTTCGACTAGCTCGCAATTACCGGAAACCCACGAGAAGATAATCGCTCTGGCAGCTGGCATACTGAATAGCCCCGAAGGTAAAAAAGCAGAGCCAGGTTTTATTGCTGAGTATGATGAGGAGAGTGGCTGTACGTTTACCCTATGATCTCATGGCCAGGAGCACTAACATGATCCAGGGTATTTAGTGCCTCTAGATCTCCTCAGCGAGAGCCCCATGGAGTCTAGTGAGGCTAAAGATAAGATTGTCTCGAGATGGCTGAGCTTCACCAAGTTCTCGGTACTCGCAACGGCAGCCGGCATTTTACCACTGAGCAAGGATTAGCCCACATCACAACAACGCACAAAGAAGGCGCTTCTCCGCTGCTTGGCCCAAAGGCCGGGACAAACCTGCTTATCTCAGCCATGTACTTTGTCCATGCGGCCAAGAAAATCTGGGAGATTTCTCTGGAGAGTGGGGAGAGAATCGATTGACATGGAATGGCTGGGCCTCCCGGACTCACTGGAAACAGATGGCGGTACTGGAAGGAGGAGTGGGGAGAGTTCGTACTGCTACTTAGTTTATTGGAGAAATTGCATGAGACCATGTGAGAGGTAAGACGTGCGATGGAGGAGATGAAGACAGAAACCTAGGTAGGTGTCTAGAAGGGTTGGAAATGTACATAGTACCCAGATAGGAAGGTGGCTGTATGATCCGGATCCATTGGTTCCAATGGAGTGGACATTTCTTAGTAATCAGATATCCGTAGTTATCACATGACCAAGTCTCGCCCGTTTGATTGACACTTTCCAGCGGCCAGCCGTGAGGAGGGCCCGACAACTCTCAGGACGCCATGTTCCCCTATACCCTTGGCTGATTGATGTGCGTGCTGGTGTGCCCCATGTGTGCAACTAATATTTACCAAACATTTAACCCCTCCAACACTCTCATTTAATTATCTTTTATTACTTCTGTTTCTTGTTGATATTTTTACATTTGTTGATATCCGTGTCCGCACATTTCGACCATACTAAGCTGTTGAAGATCTACTCTCATTCTCACCATGGATGGGGCTACGGCTTCTAGTGATGCTGCCATGCAAGAGCATCACATCGTCAAGGCCGATGAAATCGATCAAACGGGGACTGACATTAGCCCCGTCCCTGATGATCAGATGATGCAAGAAGTTGCGGAAGGTATACGACAGGAGCAAGCAGCTCAAAACTCGCAGGCTCAACCAACTGAGCCCTTAGCATCGGGGTCTCATGTTTCTCGGCGACCTGATTTGCATCGAAATGCTGTGGCTCCGCCTCCTCCACTTCAGCCTCCGCCGCCAGCGCCTGTTCAGCGCAACCTAGACGCACAAACGGACTCGCTAAGCCTAGCTCAACTAAGGCAGCTCGTTCAAGAGATGCCCAAGAATGAGCAGCCAGCTTATGCATTCGAATACGCAGACGCTCAGCCATTTGCTGAAGAAATTGAAGAATGGTTCCAGTACAGTGATTTCGACAAGGCCATGCTTTTGGGTATGAAATCCTCCTTCGAGCACATCTGGGGGTCTTTCTGTAAAAGCCAGTCATCTGTTTCCCCTGAACCCTCTTGGGTTGACGCCCCTGAAACGCTACACAAGTCATTCCTGAATGAGGTTCTTGATAACTTGCAAGACAGCGAAATTACAGTCCGCATTGAGGCGTTGGAGTGCGTGTGTTACGCCGTGACTGGTGCCTGGAGTGCCACTGCTGGAAAGAGCGCCCCGGACTATGCTGAAAGTTCCCCTGGTTTGACCGCACAGAAAGCCAAATCCAGGTCGTTGCAGATATCATGGATGGAAACAAACACCAAGCTCGTCCAAGAATGCTCTGGGCTGCAGTCATTATATGGGTGTTTGCTGCGGACTTTTGAGAAGTCTCGCGTCTCGGCCCCGTCCGAGCTGAATGCCACTACACCGGAAAGCACAAATCCAGCCCTCCTCGCGGCGGCCGAGCGAGAGGCGAATCTGGTCCTGACAGCCGTTTACATGATTGTCGAGGTTGCACTCAGGCAAGAGGCGCAGGATCGCAACCATACGCCCCTTAAAGATGCGATTGTGGCGTTAGAACCAGACCTAATGATATTCTTGGTTGAGATAATCGCGCGGTTGCGGTGGGATGACGCATCCAACGTGCCTCTTACAAGGATAATTCTCTTGTTCTGGAAGTGCATACTTCTCTTCTTCGGAGGTAGTGACAGTCTAAAACAAGCCAAGGAAGCATTGGAACCAGCATTCGAGGGCGGAAAACATGACCCGACAAGAAGGACGCCTTTTCTCACGGCATCCCCGCTCGACTACCACAGCTTTCGGCAAGAGATCACATCCAAATACCCTGCATATAATCCACCCCCACCTGTTATTCCTCTAGAAATAGACAATAACTCAATACTTCCTCCTCTGCCCCAGCATCCCAGCAGGGCATATGCCTCGAACGGTTTATTTTCCGGTGTCGGGCCCTCTGTAGCAGGCGGTAATGGCTCTATATTGCATCAGTCGGTGCATATTGCAACGCCAGCTCCATCCCCTCCACCATCTCCAATCGGCCCGGGCGGAAAGGCAGGAAAGAAGCAAAACTATCAGACAAACCAGAATTTTCCATTCATGTATCCACCGCTGGATCTATCGAGCAACGACCTTGGAGGCAAGGGCACAACTGAAATGCAAGATGTACTAGTGGGCAAGAAGTGGGATGGTAGCGATGTTCCCGCATCGATCATTGAGGCGGGAAAGCTCTTCTCAACCCATGTGAAGATGACGAGAGCTATGAGACAGCTCTGGGAAGAGCGCGAGCGTTTCATGAAGTACGACCGTGGTTGGCATGCCGAGCCAAGACCTGATACTGCCGCCGGAGATGAAGAAGAAGAAGAATTAACGAACAACTTGATGGATCTCTCGATACACCATGACAAGCACAACATGGACATGCCAAAGAAGAAGCAAACCGATAATGAAGACATTCAGAGGCGTTTGGATGCTGTCGAGGATTTCTATGTAAGTGCATTCCTCGCCGTTTAGTTTGAACAGCAGCTTATATCTTCTTCAGACGCAAGCCCTTGTTCATCTCCAGTCGATAGTCATTGTCTTCCTAAAAATTGTTTTGACGAACGTTAGCGCTCTAGTCAATAATCAAGCCAACGGACAGAACGGATCTGGAAGGTATGTATACGCAACTTTGTCACTTGGTATCAAGTCTGACGACCATGTAGCGAAAATTTTAATGGTGTAAATGGAGTCGGGTCCAGTTTCAACAATGACAGTGAAGACCTAGGTTGCGACGCTACCATCGATGATATTGACAATGTTCGCTTGCGTGAGATCACAGGGAAGGCCATTTCTGGCTCTCTTCTCCTCTTAGTTAAGTGGTTCAAGAGATCTCGTAAGCAACAACTAGCGCCTAAATCATGCAAGAATGCTTACACTTACTAGACATTCTGAAGTTCGAGTACATGACCCAGCTCCTGCTCGACTCTAATTACCTGCCTTTGATTCTAAAGATGTTCGCACATCAAGATATCGACCAAGCGGTGGCTCAACAGTCAGATCGTGATGAGTTGGGGTACGTAACTCCCTGTTTCTCTTCCCTCCATTCACAACCGACTGACCGTGTCTAGCTTCTTCCATTTCTGTCATGCCCATTCGGAGCAAGCCCCCGAGATCACGTCTGGCTCTGAATCAGCTAGCGAGGATGAGGCGATCCCTCCTCCCATCCTCCGACACAGGCCAGAAGCACCTCCAAACCACACTGGGCAAGATAACTGGGACGAAAGCAGACAAGGCCTTGTAGAAGGCCCTCATCGTCCGGAGGTCGACGAGCTAGGCTATTCTACGGGGCCGCCACCGAGCAAGCCTATCACGAACTTCTCTTTCCGAAACTTCTTCTCGGCCATCAATTATCTTCATATCATGCAAAAGATCACACGCGACAAGGCCCACCGTTGCCTTCTCCTCGTGCAATACAAGTCCAGTACCATACTTCGCAAAGGACTAAAGATCCCCGACCCACATCTCCGCTTCTATACTCTCAAATTGTTCAAATCCCAAGTCCCTTACTGTGGCCGCAAGTGGCGTCAAGGGAATATGCGAGTTATCACAGCTATCTACTTATATTGTCGCCCTGAGCTTAGAGATGACTGGTTGGCTGGCTCTGATATTGACGCGGAGGTTGAAGAGGCGCTTCCTCTGGAGCAAGCCCTCCGTGGACTTACGCATTGGTGGCACCTACGGCAATACAAACACGTTATGGGAGGCGATGAGAGTGCCTCTATGATGGATGAAGAGCGGGACTTCTTTGCACGCGAACTTGAGGCCATGGGGTGGGGCTTTGCTGGAGACGAATTGATGAACGGCACGAATGACGAAGCTGAGCTGGCTGCAGGCGGACCGCTGGCTAATGGAACCGAATGGGACGGTATGCTGCAGATGGAGGGAAACTAGATGAGCTAAATGACACGAAATGCATCCTTGGCAGCAATAATGAGATTAGTCAATGAACGACCTGTAATCTGGGACATACTGACAGACGACATACTGAAGACATACATTATTCCAGTGGTAGAAAGAACATACCTAAGTTGATCCTCGGCTGTTCCTCGGCCAATTGTTGCCTCTCAATTTCTGGTCTTTGTTCTTATCGATAAGATCGCTGGATGGAAAGTCACGTGGCAAGATGGGTCCCGAACATTTTTTTCTCTCTTGCGACTAAAACCAGCAGCTCTTGACATCTCCGCAGAAACTTGTATTTCCACAACTCCGCTGTTGAATTTCTGCCAGAGCCGCTGTGCTTCAAACTCAACAGGATGTCTTCCGATGAAATCGTCTGGCAGGTTATTAACCAACAATTCTGCTCTTACAAACTCAAGTAGGTCCACTCTATACACCGACAAATCTCTTCTGCTTAGGCCACTCGACAAGATTCGATCACTAACCTGTATTTCCCACACTTGCAGAACCACAAAAGGTCAAAACTTCTGTCGCAATGAGTACAACGTCACAGGCCTCTGCAACAGGCAGTCATGCCCGCTAGCAAACTCCCGCTACGCCACAATCCGGTCAGACCCTGAGTCCGGCGCTATGTATCTCTACATGAAGACCATCGAGCGAGCACACATGCCCAGCAAGCTCTGGGAGCGGATTCGACTCTCCTCAAACTACGCAAAGGCTCTTGAACAAGTCGACCAGCGCCTCATTTACTGGCCGAAATTCCTGATCCACAAGTGCAAGCAGCGTCTTACCCGGCTGACGCAGGTGGCTATTCGAATGAAGAAGCTTGCGAGGGAAGAGGAGCGTCTTGGTGAGCGGGTTGTGCCCAAGTTGGCGCCTAAGATCCGGCGAAGGGAGGAAACTAGAGAGCGCAAAGCGCAGTCCGCGGCGAAGGTTGAGAGGGCGATTGAGAGGGAGCTTATCGAGCGTCTGCGCAGTGGTGCCTATGGTGATCGGCCGCTGAATGTTGAGGAGGGGATCTGGAAGAAGGTGCTCAAAGGGCTGGAGAGGACTGGTGAGGGTGAGAGGGATGAGGATATGGACGATGGTGAACTTGAGGAGGAGGAAGAAGAAGAGGGTGTTGGTGAGGTTGAGTACGTCAGTGACCTCGACGAGGATGAGGACTTAGAGGATCTCGAGGACTGGCTTGGCAATGAGTCCGCCGACTCAAGCGACTATTCCGAGGTTGAGGAAGACAGTGATGATGCCAGTGAATCGGACGAGGATGAGGACGACGAGCCGCAGAAGAAGTCGAAGCCCGGCTTTAAGAGGAAATTCACCGCTCCGCCACCGAAGCCTAGGAAGAAGGGTCCCAAGGTCGAGATCGAGTACGAAACTGAGGGTGCTGGAAAGGAGAATATCCTTGCTTAGAGTGGACTCATGGTGCGCTCCGGCTGAGCTGCGAGTCATGAAAACAAGACTGTATCGCGGTTCTATCTCGACTTTACTTACCTGTTCGGCGTTCTTGGGTTTTTGTTGCGTTGGTCTGCTACTATGCCCTTGGGCATGCCATACCCAGCAGTTGCATATGCATAGCTACACATCACCTTGTCAAGGTTCTTGTCGCGATATATAATTAGCTTTATTATGAGCGTCCTCAAAAATATGCATTGAACTTTGATCAACAGCTCTTGTACTTTTCCCGCATGATCACGTGCGGGGTTGAAACAATGCTCCGTAGGGTAGACTCGAGACAACATGCAACGCCCCTCTTCCCTCTCTCAAACATATGTCTCAACTCTCAACACCAACACAATGTCTTCATACTTCTCATCAATAACATCCTCCTCCGCAATCTCAAACCTCGGCACCCGCCTCACCTCCCTCCGCCGAGCCATTACTTCCGGCGACGAAGCCGACGACCCCGACAATGAAGACTGCTCCCACATCTCCAACGTCCTCCGCGCATACTACATAGAAAAAGGCCGCTCTTACCCTGCATGGCTGCCACCCGACCCCAAAGAGCGCTCTCACGCCCCGTCCCGTGTAATTGCGACCTCGAACAACTCGCCCTCGGCCTCTGTCTCTTCAGGGCGGGGCGGCGGCTTGGGGGACCTGTGGGGAGATTCAGGCGGCGCTGCCGCACCGCCGTCCCAGACAGCGAGCTTGCGCCGAGGCCGTGGAGTTGGATCGAATCAGTCGCTTCCTAGTCAGGCTTCTTCGACGCATTCACCTTCGCTGTCGGCGTCGTCGCTTCACCCTGCTGGCGCGAGACCATCTCCCGGCCAGCGGGCGGGCTCATATCAGTCTGTCACAAGTGATGGATCGTCACAGTCGCTAGAGAGGGCTTCGTCTGCTCAGGAGCGACTGCGTGCTAGGTTGCATGGGGGGCGGTCGCCTAGTCCAGGGCAGTTTTCGGATCCTAGTGTGAGGAAACCGGTGGGCTTTAGCCCCGGAGGTGGGAGGCTTCGTTAGAGGTTTGACTCTCCTGGATGTTCTGGGCTTGCGCCGCTACGACTGCTTTAACAGCTTCATTGTGATACCATATCCTGCGACTTTCCCTCTGTTACTGGTCAATATTCGTTGTCTTGTCTTGCAATTGGGGTCGGTCGAATGAGCACTGACAATATGATATGGCCTAGACTACGGACAGCATGGTTCTCTCTTTCCATATTTAGATTTGCACTTGAGCCTGCGTGTTTTACACTTGATGTTGGGGGGCGTCATCTTTGCGACTACTACTGGATCACTGGCTGCTCCTGTGGGCTCTGTTTCTTGATACTTCTCGGCGTACATATCCAGGGTTAGTGTATCTTTTTAGCTTTCTTCGAGCCAAATCTAGCATGGGTATGCGGGTAATTCGCAATTGAATTTTCCCATTAATGCGCAACTCAAAGTTATTTTTGTTGTAGGCATATGCCTTAGGAACAATACAATCATGCAGTCCATTAAAGCTGTCGCTGTATCGGTAAATTCTTTAATGCTCGACATATGAGCATCCCCGTCTATGCGTAGTACCGTGGCATGGAAACATTTATCTGAGAGCATTAGGCAAACCCGCATGTCTTGAAAGGTTACCTGTCAACATGCCACTGCTGATTATTGATTCAATCTTATATCTATAGTCAATTGTAACTCGTAATCGCATGTAGAGCCAAACTTAGCCTACTGCCTTCATATGATTTATTCAGTACTTGGTCGATGCCTGAAACAACAAGGGGACAAATCATATTGATAAATGTACATCATGTGACCTGAGTCCGGAGTCCGCGCATAAAGAGAACGAGGAATAGGCCGCGACATTAATTGAGCCATATTGCCCAAGTGTATATTACTCGCGACTTTACCTACTGATAACCCCTTTTCACTACGAGCTGCACCGCCCGTCCAAATACGCCACCGTGTACAGACCGCCAGCAGTTACCAAGCTTACACCGAAGTTCAGCGATGGTCCCGTCGGGACACCTTGGAGACAACGCAGCATAGAACTCGACAACAGGACATGACAACTTCGTTTTTGGCGCTGGAGCCGTTCAACTGCTCCACAACTCTTGAAACGTAACTGGGATTCTAGTTTCCCACGCCGCAAACATTATGCCCTCCTCCGATTACCTCCGCGCCCACGACCGTGACAGCATAGTCGATTCCGACGATGACCTTGACCTTGAGGAGCTGGATCCTTCATCAACATATAACGCATCGCGACCCTCAAGGGATGAACCGACGCAGCAGCGAAACCATGGGCCTGGGATAGCTCTACGGAACCTGCGAGTTGGCGCCGGGAACCGACTATGGAAACGAAGTATGTCCGGGCCACGCGGGGAGGATACAGCTGGTTTACTTGGTGATCGGGACGATGATGGACTTCGAAGATCTCATGCAAGCTCTCAACAATATACGGATGACGACGCCCCTCTCCTGGAACGCAGAAGCTCCGTCCGCTCCATTGCTGACGGCGGACGAACGCCGCTACGACGATCTCGACTGGGATGGCTAAAACCAAGTGCTCTGTTTGGATCTGGTGATAAAGCAAAATCTAGAGCCACCGAGGCTGTCGTGGCGCCTCCGCGAGATGTCCTTGTCGGACAGGCCCAACAAGTGAAATACCCGCCGAACGTTGTTTCGAATGCGAAATATACACCGTGGAGTTTCCTCCCTCGCACGCTTTACAACGAGTTCTCCTTTTTCTTCAACATATACTTCCTGCTTGTTGCGCTTTCGCAGATCATTCCGGTTCTACGAATAGGCTATATGTCCACCTACATTGCGCCTCTGGCCTTTGTTGTGTCAATATCCTTAGGAAAAGAGGCTCTGGATGATATTGGGCGGAGAAGGCGAGATGCAGAGGCTAATGCAGAGGAGTTTGCGGTCCTTGCTCTGGATAAGACAGGTGGGAGCCGGGCTTTCCCCGTCGCTCAGGATGCGCACTCACAAAGGGAAAATGTCCCTGTTATCGTCAAGAAGTCTCGGGACCTCAAAGTCGGCGACGTCTTGAAGGTTCGCAAGAACCAACGTCTGCCGGCGGATGTTGTGATCTTAAAGAGTGTTTCGAACGATTCTGCCGCTCGTAAAAGCCAAGAAAATGGCTTATCTGTCGATGTTGACCGTGAGAATAACGCATCATCTTCATCTGCACCTGACCAAGAGCTGGGAACAAGTGCTGTTGCGCAAGTGGATACATCATCTGCGAGCGATACCTTCATACGGACGGACCAACTAGACGGTGAAACAGATTGGAAGTTGCGCTTGCCTTCGGTGTTTTCTCAATGCCTTTCACTTTCCGATTTTACCAGACTGAAAGTGACCGCCAGCGGGCCGGACAAAAGGGTTAATGAGTTTGTTGGCAACATTGAGCTCATGCCGCCGTTGGGGTACTACGATCCTCATGTTGACAAGATAGACGACAGACGTGAAGACGATGAGGAATCGTCAGAGGAAAATTTTGCGCCATTGTCGATCGACAATACTGCCTGGGCTAACACTGTCCTCGCATCAAATACCATTACATACGCTGTCATCATCTATACTGGATCACAGACTCGGGCTGCCCTTTCTACATCCCCTTCTCGTTCCAAGGTCGGGCTGCTGGAGTTCGAAATCAACAATCTTACGAAAATTCTCTGCGCTTTGACCTTGACCCTATCATTTGTCTTGGTTGCCCTGGAAGGGTTCGAGCCGACAAATGATAAGAAGTGGTATGTCGCCATCATGATCTATCTTATCCTGTTCTCAACGATTATCCCTATGAGTCTCCGGGTCAATTTGGATATGGCAAAGTCGGTATATGGCCGATTCATTGAACGAGATAAGGACATTCCAGATACCGTGGTCAGGACAAGCACCATTCCTGAAGACCTTGGACGCATCGAGTATCTTCTATCGGATAAGACAGGTACTTTGACCCAAAACGGTGAGTTTCCTTCCCTAGCGAATATAAAGGTAGTAGCTGACTTTCGCAGAGATGGAACTGAAGAAGATCCACGTTGGCACTGTATCTTACGCAAATGATGCTATGGAAGAGGTGGGATCGTTTGTCAAGCAGAGCTTTGTTGGCGATTCTCTGACTACGGCCGCGGCTGTATTTGGTGCACAAGCAGGCCTTGGGACAGTTCCACGTACAAGGAGGGAGATTGGCTCGCGCGTCCGGGACCTTGTCCTCGCTCTGGCTTTGTGCCACAATGTCACTCCGACATCAGATGAAGAAGACGGCGTGAAGGTAACTAGCTACCAAGCTTCATCGCCGGATGAGATTGCGATCGTACGCTACACGGAAGAAGTTGGTCTTAAGCTATCCTACCGTGACCGACAAAGTATAGTGCTTGAGTCGGTTCACACTGGGCACGTCGTTGTCCGCGTTCAGATACTTGACATTTTCCCATTCACGTCTGATAGCAAGCGAATGGGTATTATCGTCAAGTTTGAGACGGACAATGGCATTCTGGACATTCCAACAGAAGACGATGAAATTTGGTTCTACCAAAAGGGAGCGGATACGGTCATGACATCTATTGTGGCGGCTAATGACTGGCTTGACGAGGAAACGGCTAATATGGCCCGAGAAGGACTGCGAACGCTGGTCGTTGGACGGAAACGACTCTCATCGCTTCAGTACCAGGAATTCGTCAACAAGTACAAACAGGCCTCTCTCTCGCTTCAAGGCCGAGATATCGGTATGGCAAAGGTGATTAGCGAGTACCTCGAGCATGATTTGGAGCTGCTTGGTGTTACCGGTGTCGAGGATCGCCTCCAGAGGGATGTCAAGCCGTCGCTCGAGCTTCTACGCAACGCTGGAGTCAAAATTTGGATGCTTACTGGTGACAAGGTGGAAACTGCTCGCTGTGTTGCGATTTCTGCAAAACTCGTGGCCCGCGGCCAGTATATTCATACTGTCGCTAAAGTCAAGGACAAGTCGGGTGCCCAGGAAGCTTTGGATTTCCTCCGCAACAAGACTGACTGCTGTTTACTTATCGACGGCGAGTCCCTGGCTCTCATGCTCACTCAATTCCGCTCAGCGTTTATTTCAGTTGCTGTTCTACTGCCTGCTGTGATTGCATGCCGATGTTCGCCTACTCAGAAAGCCGAAGTTGCCGATTTGATTCGCCAGCATACTAAGAAGCGTGTCTGCTGTATTGGTGACGGCGGTAACGATGTGTCCATGATTCAAGCAGCGGACGTGGGAATTGGTATCGTTGGAAAAGAGGGTCGACAGGCTTCCCTAGCGGCCGATTTCAGTATCACTCAGTTCCACCACGTCACCAAGCTGCTGGTATGGCATGGACGCAACTCATACAAGCGCTCGGCCAAGCTAGCGCAGTTCATCATGCACCGTGGTCTCATAATCAGTGCCTGCCAGACCATGTACAGTATTGCAAGCCATTTCGACCCCAAAGGCTTGTTCATCAATTGGCTCATGGTCGGATATGCGACTGTCTACACCAACGCCCCTGTCTTTTCCCTGGTGCTTGATCGTGATGTGGACGAACAACTGGCAAACCTCTATCCTGAACTATACAAGGAGCTAAAGACGGGCCGCAGTCTGAGCTACCGCTCCTTTTTCACCTGGGTTTTTGTCTCTGTCTACCAAGGTGCTGTGATCCAAGGCCTCTCCCAGCTTCTGCTCGACACCATCTCTGGACCCCGTCTCATCAGCGTCTCATTCACAGCCCTTGTACTTAATGAGCTGATTATGGTAGCCATTGCTATCACGACCTGGCACCCCGTGATGATATTCTGTCTCCTTGGTACGACTCTGGTGTACGCTGCCAGTGTTCCGTTTTTGGGCGAATACTTTGACCTCAAGTACGTGATTACGATAGACTGGGTCTGGCGCGTGGTTGCTGTGACAGCTGTCTCGATCATCCCTGTCTGGGCTGCCAAACTGATCAAGCAGTCCTGGAGTCCGCCCAGCTACCGGAAGGTGCGGGGATGAGTGGCTCGGTCTTGTATCCCTACCATTATTGCCAATTAGCATTGCTTTGTCTCATTCCTGGCCGCTTGATATCGTGTTCGTATATAGACTCTGCATGAATGATGTATTCCTATTCATAGACTCTGCTGATTCCCATTGCATAAACCCACGTGACGTGTCATAACTTGCGATGTGGCCCCTTTTATCATTCATGAGGGAGTAGTTCTGCCGGGAAAACCCGCCCCCAAAGGTGATGCCGCAACGCCATAACGAGCTAATCACATCAGCGCCAGGAGTAACCTATCCTTGACAGCTGTTTTTGCCACGCAGTCATGAAGTCTCCAGTTTCTCTTTATCTCTTGTAATGTTTCTTTGATTTGCAAAAATTGAGCTTGCTTTTTTCTTACGCGCCCTCCCCCCCTTGCTTTATACTTTTCATGTCGCCGAAACCTACGCCGAACTGAGCTGAGCGATCTCCGACTCGGGTTGAGTAAGTACCTTCGAAGAACGAAACGTGTCAGCTTCACACCTGACTCTTTATCGCGGATGGAATAGACCTGGCACCCCGCAAACATGGAGCAGAGCGAAGCTTCCGCTGTTTGGAACCCGGCGCTCCGATCGGACGGTGCCGAACCTCCTGTCGCGACGACAGAGCTCGCCCCCGTCTCCCTACCCCCTTCGCAAGACGCCGTCCCGGACGCGATTGAGCTCTCGGATACCGAGTCTACAGCGCCTTTAGACATCCCAGAGGAGAAACCGACCCCCAAAGAAGATTTCACGATTACCGAAACGCGAGCCGAGTTCCGGGAAGAGGCCGCGGAGCTCTTCTCTGCGGCCGGCGGCGAGAGCCCGGACGACAACCCCTTTGAACCGGAACCTATAACCACAGGCGCAAACGAATCCTTACAAACCACACAGGAACCCCACGTCCCGGAGGTGCAGACTCACCAGCCCGAGGAAGACACGTCTGGCCAAGCCGTCCAACCGTCGAGTGGCTACCCTGATGCAGAGTGGCCCAATCATCAAGGTCCTGCGGATCACCCTGCATCAATTAACGGAGAAATCGCCAGCACCAACCACGACCTTTGGGGTAGCCCCAAGAGCGTTGACCACGGGGAAGATGACTTTTTCGATCAATTGAAGACACAAACGAAACCAATTTATTTTCCGCCGGAGGAGTCGAGATTCGAGGAGGGTGTGCCTTTGCTGGACGATTCGATGGATACCCCGGTTGAGCCACCTGCGCAGCATCAGGGCCACATTGATAGTGTCTTTGATGGCGATGATGGTGATGATTCTGGATTCTTCAGCTCGGCTCAGAAACCGGCGGCAGGCAATGAACCCGAAGGGCCGTTTCATATCCATCGCAAAAGCACGTCTCAAGTGATGGACTCTTTAGGGGCTTCTCAGTTTGCGCCTGCAAGTCCACTTTCTCCAACAGCCGAGGAGTTTGATAACATCTTAGCCGCAGCGGCCTCAGAGTCACCTGAGAAGGAAAAGGAAGCGGCCTCGGAGGTTGATTTGGCTGCGGCGTGGCAGGCGGCGCTTTCCGACGATGAGCTGGAGGGCGCGCCTGTCGCCCCGGTTGACGACGACCTTGCTGCGCGGTGGCAGGCAGAACTTGATGATGACGATCTGTTACTGGAGGATGAGACCGTCGATACTGCCGCAGTCAATGGCGATGCCGCGCTCCCTACCCCTCAAACTCTCGGTAGTCCGTTTGGGACCCCACAGGGTTCCAGCAGGCCTAAGCTGCCACAAAATTCATATGTTCCTCACCAACCTTCTACAGCGGATCTGGTTGGTGTTCCTGTGCCAGGGGTTATCCCTACAGCTACTAGTGCTCCTCTCGGCTCGAGCTACTTCCAGCCGCCTCAGCCTCCGGCCCCAGTCAACAGGGCCGAGAGCTTTGCGGAGTGCTCAAAGGAAGGCTACAAGTCTCCTTACGATCTTCCTGAAGAGATTGTACCACGCCGCAAACCTGCCCTCAAACCAATCGTCGCGCCTGCTGGTCTAACTCCACCCCCCCCTCCTCGGAGCAGCAGCATTCCAGTGCCGCTGCCCCAGTCATCTCTAGCAACCCCTCCTATCGGCGTTGCCAACTCGCCCAACGCAGCAGCTCCCGCAGCCATACCTACGCCAAATAATTTCTACGAGGAACTACCGTTGCCGCCGGTCCGGCCCCGCTCACGACCCCAAAGTTCCGGACGATATGCCCCGAATACGGCAAGCCCTGCAATCACGCAACCACCACCTCCTGCTCCAGGGGCAGGTATCCCCCCTGTGTACCCCGCTGGTGACCTTCAACCTCAGTTGCAGCAGCCGGAGCGGTTAGGACCGTACGCGAATGCTCTAGCTCCTACTTCTCAAAGTGCCCCCGTTGTACCTACAGTGAACTCAAGATACTCCCCGAAGCCGCCAACGTTACAACCTGGAGTCAAACCGCCCGCATCCCCCAGATACTCTCCAGCGCCACCATCTTCAGCCGCCGCTCCACCCCCGCCCCCGCAACGTTATGTCTCTCAACCTCCTAGCTTCCCTCCTCAAGGAGTTTCATTATCTTTCCAGCCACGTACTTCCAGCCCGCTTGCCCACCATGAGAAGGTTTCCTACCAGCCGAACGAAGTCCGAAAATCTTCTTTACCATACTCTGTCTCCTCTGCGGACGAACAGCAACTCAATGTTGATGCAGGAGGCCCTGCTCCCATTTCCCCCCGTTCATCCCAACAACTGGGCTCTGCGCAAGCTGGCCCTGCGGAGGCACCAGCGGATGCATTGAGCAACTACCAGCAAGCGTCTCCGCCAAGAAACCCGTACGCTCCTCCCTCTTATGTAGAGGAATTTTCTCGCCGCGTCTCTTCTGCGAATACCCCCTCCGCCTACACTCCACCCCCCGAGGGTTCTTCGTTTGCGCCTCCTCGACGGTCTCAAACACAATCGCCCACCCAACAGCAACCTGGCCCAAGATTATCTGTCCCATCCCTTGAGCCCTTCAAACGGCCCGCGTCTGTCCATACGCCTAGTTCGCCCACAAAGGCTCCCAATGCTTACGCGCCAGTGCAGAGCTCAGGCCATACCCGGGCCATTTCCCAGTCACTCGACTTCATCCCACCAACCGATGGAAAGGAGCTCGACCCTCTGCAACGATGGAAAGGAGCACCGATCTTCAAATTTGGCTTTGGTGGCACTGTTCTCTCTTCCTTCCCCAAGCATATTCCTCGGTATAGTGCGGGCCAAGCCACACCCAAGATCAAGTCGATGCCTGGCGAGATCAAAACCGCCCATCTTAACGCGTTAATCCCGTCTCCAGAAGGTATCGTACCGCATCCAGGACCTTTGAGGAATAAATCCAAGAAGAAGGATCTCGTTTCTTGGCTCTCGAGCAAAATCGCGGCGTTCGAGAACGAAGGAGTGCCGTTGCATTTACAATCTAGCCCCGATTCTCATAAGCGCCATGAAGAGAAGATTCTACTCTGGAAGTCTGTGCGCGTCCTTGTTGAACACGATGGTGGCGCACAGAACACGCCAGAGCTTCAGAAGTCTCTGAGGAGCGTTTTGTTCCCGCACTTACAGGCTGCGGACTCGGATTCACCATATGGTGGATCCCTTCAGTCCTTTGCCGCCCAATCGCTTGATACTGCCTCTCGGTCCGACGGGACAGACTCCAAGTCACTGAGTAGCATTCGCGACAACTTGCTCCTTGGGGAGCGAGAGAAAGCTGTGTGGAGTGCGGCAGATGGCCGTCTTTGGGGACATGCCATGATTATCGCGTCCACTCTGGACAAGGCTGTATGGAAGCAGGTCGTGCAGGAATTTGTGAGGAGGGAAGTCAGGTCCACCACTGGAAATTCCGAGTCTCTTGCCGCTTTATACGAGATCTTCGCTGGCAACTTCGAAGAGAGCATTGATGAGCTTGTTCCTCCCTCAGCCAGGGCTGGGTTGAAGATGATTAGTAAGGTAGATGGACAGAGTGCCTCAAAAGACGCTCTTGCTGGCCTCGAGTCTTGGAAGGATACCCTAGGGCTAGTGTTGAGTAACCGGAGTCCCGAGGACCACCAGGCTCTGCAGGCCCTTGGCCGGCTGTTGCTCTCGTATGGTCGAACAGAGGCTGCGCATATTTGTCTGATCTTCTCACGGGCTGCTGTATTTGGTGGACCAGATGATCCACAGTCAAATGTTGTTCTCCTCGGCGCCGACCATATCCACTCATCCCAAGCAGCCTTGCAAGATGATGATGCTATTCTGCTAACTGAAGCATATGAATACGCCACCTCTATCCTGGCTGGCTCACCTACGTCTACACTTCCACATCTGCTGGCCTTCAAGCTCATCCACGCCTGGTCCCTTACTGAACAGGGGCAGAAGTCTGAAGCTCAGCAATATTGCGATGCAGTCGCAGCGGCTCTCAAGGCTACCACGAAGCCCACGGCCTATCACCATCAGCATCTGTTCTTTGGCGTGGATGAGTTATCAGCTCGCCTAAAGCAGACTACCGGCGATGGCGGGTCGTGGATTTCGAAGCCTAGCATGGAGAAGGTCTCTTCATCAATGTGGAATCGGTTCAGCAACTTTGTTGCCGGTGACGACAGCGATGCTGCGTCAACCGGCTCGGGCAAGGGCGGAGAAGCAGAAGTTGGCCCGTTCGCCAAAATCGCCGGTACTCCTACTGTCAGCCGCTCACCGTCTGTCTCGGACTTGTACGGACAATACCCCATGCCTGCTGCCCAACCTATTCCCACCGCTGGACCCTCACGCTACCAGCCGAATAACCAGTACGCCCCGAACGCCTCGCCTGATCAAGGTCGCGGACGGTCGTCCCTTGACTCCCAGAGATCAGCTTCATTCGGTCTGACCTATGGTCAGCGTCGTGGATCTCAGGAGTACACCCCTCAGCCTGAGAGCACTAGCTATACAGGAGGACCTTTCTACAGCTCTCCGTCTGTTGGCTACCAGTCTACTCCTCCCCAACCATCCTACATGCCTCTTGCTCCTGTTGAAGAGGATATGGCGCAACAGGCTTATCCCACCCCAACAGGTGCTCCACAAGGCTTCTTCTCCCAGGACTCACCTTATCAGCCTCCTGCCCAGAGCTCCTTTAGCCAATCGTTCGATGATGAAGCAACTCCTGGCCCTCAAATAGATGAAGGAGGCGGCTACATGCCACCCGTTGGCAATACCGGCTATGAGCCTCCTTCGCTTAGCACCGCGCCAGACTTGGAAGTGACCGAGGATTCTGACGAGGACAAGCCCCGCAAGAGGTCTCCGATGATGGACGATGAAGATGCGGACGAGAAGGCGGCACGTGAGAAGGCTGAAAGGGCACGGAGGGATCAAGAAGCCGATGCGGCTTTCCGCGCAGCAGCGGAAGCGGATGGTAAGACTCTCCCCCAGTGTTGTTCCAACGATATGATACTAACGACTACTAGCTAAAAAAGCTGCTCCAGCCAAGAGTGGATGGTGGTTCTCCGGGTGGATGAAAGGAGGAAACAAGGAAGAAGCCAACATTGCTGGGAAACCGATCCGTGCGAAACTGGGAGAGGAAAGCTCTTTCTACTACGATAAAGACCTAAAGAAATGGGTCAACAAAAAGGACCCTGGCAGCGCAACTGCAGCCCGTGCCACACCACCACCTCCAAAGGGCCCAGCTCCTCCCAGCAGAACCGCCAGTGGAAGCAGCATGCCCCCTCCGCCTTTGCCAACTGGACCAGGAAGTCGGCCACCGTCTTCTGCAGGTCTTGCTCCGCCGCCACTCTCTGGAAGCCCTGTGCCGTCTTCACTTGGCCTTCCGCCGACTCCTTCATTGGGACCTGCTCGGTCTGTCTCTACTGGTGCCGTTTCAACCACCGGTGCCCCCTCTTCTCGTCCGGGAAGCTCAGCTGGCCCTCCTCCTAGACCTGCGACTTCTTTGAGCAACGCCAGCTCGATTGATGACCTGCTCGGAGCGCCGCAAGCGCGCAAGGGTAACACGGTTCGAGGCAGGAAGAAGGGCCGATACGTTGATGTGATGGCCCAATAGAGTATTTTCCGAAGCCAGGCTTCATCACTTATAACCCCCCTTGCATATTGTGAAGGTGTATACCCTTGTTGCATTTGACGGTTCAAGTAAACTTGCTTCAAACTTGCATGCCATTTGCTCGAGACGACAAAAATCGACGGGTATGGCCCTGCTCATCCATTCTGGGCGTTGGCAAGCAGATGACACAACGTAACAACGTTGGCCATCTTGCATTTCCGCTGTATGCTTGTTTCCTGTACATTTATTCCCTTTCTCGGATTGTTTTACTTTATGTCTTTCTTATGTTGATTCCTTTTCTTTTGTTGATTTATGATGGATGGATGAATGGTTTGACTTGACTTGACTTAACATGTGATTAGACTGAGTTGAGTCGTGATGCCATGTCTTTTTCTTGTCTGTTTCATGGAACATGAGATTTAATTATAATAATACTTTTATGAGATGATTTCTATTGAAGGTTCATTTCTCGCGTATGTGGCTCTCACATATCGTCCGGATGAGAACGCTAGATCATGCGGGGTTATGTGTTTCAGTTCAGGTAGGAGTTGATATAATACTGCACCTGTTAGCTTTGCGAACCTGTGTTAGGAAATAATAGGAGATAGAACACACCGTCAAACAAGACTCCTCATCCTCATTCCAACTACTAGGTAGATAAACATAGAGTACCAACGCTGTCTCATGGATGAAGCCTACCAGCCAACATTAGCACCACCCTCCCCCAATCCAGCCTCTAGGAGAATAAGAGCGATAGAAATACTCACAAGCAACGACCTTCGGGTTCAACCTCCCCACACTCAGAACCCTCGCCCAGTCCCTCCCATCGATCCTCACCTTCGCCCACCCCGCCTCATCATCCCCGGGCAACGCCCTCATCCGCTCTGAAGGCAACTGATCCATCTGACTCTGCGAGAGCTGGCTCGGATCCAACGCCGGATTATGCAAATCACTCCACACACTCGAGATCCGCAGCGCGTCTGTAGCGATGGCTAGCCGCAGCGAACCATGCATGTTCGCCGAGAGTTCAAGTTTGGGAGATGCCCCGGGCCCCAACGTCCCAGGACCGCTCGTCGCCCCGGAGTTCTGCGTGGAAACTATATTGCTGTTTGCCGCCGCCGCCGCCGCAGCAGGCGAGGAGTCCGCAGCGAGCTTCGTGAACCGCTCAGAGATGGATTTCAACTGAAACAGGTCCGGGAGGATAATATGGACGTCTGGATCTCTGCAGCGCGGCTCATGGAGGCCCTCGACCGCGCTCTCGTGGAGCACCTTGACGGGGATTTCCTGCGTGATGAATGTTTCGCGTTCGCGACGGCCCGATGCCGATGCTTGGCCTGGGGGTGGTGGGGGTCCCATTGAGCCTGGGCCCTCTGTAGTCGGGTTTGCGCCTCGGGCTCGAGTTTCAGTTACGAGCGACCCGTCGTCGCGCTCGATGACTGTTGCTGGACCGTTAGAGACACCGAGTGGGTCAGAACCTTTGACCCAGCTCTTTGCTCGGATCGTCAGGGCTAGGAAGGGGACCTTTCCGCGCTGGGTGAGGCGTAGTTGCACCCATTTCGCGTTTGCGGCTGAGCGGAGGGCGCGGTGGAGGGAGGAGAGGGGCACCTCGAGATTTATGACCCCGGTGTTGGATTCGAGGGTGTAGTCTGTGTCTTCGAAGATGGATTCCTGGGGTTGATTTAGTTGGAAGTGAGATAGAAGACGGAGGGGATTGGGTGAGATGCGTACGACCGGCAGCTGCGCCCAGACTTGCGTTCCCTGGTCGGGGATTATGGTGAAGCGGACGACTGACTCCTCGAGGCGCATCCAGCAGAGCTTTCCTAGGGAGGAGAGGGAGCCGACGAGTTCTGGTTGGATAGTCAGTAGGTGGGATCTATGGTGTTGGTAGGTACGCGTTGACAGGACGCGAGGTTTGAAGCATAGGACGTACTGGTGAGGGTAGCGGTGTTGACCACTTGTGTACGGAAACGCATGTTTTCATCGTTGTATTCTGGTGTCTACGTAGAAATCGTTGGGCGTGTTGGTTTGTGTAGTTGATGGAATGAGGTGGTGATATTGGAGATGGATCTCCGATGTCGATGTGGGGAATTTAAAGCTCCATGGAATGTTCCGAAGGACAATCTCGAGATCTACAAAATCTAGCGGACGACGGAAAATTTATAAGGAGCTGTTTCTTCTTACTAAAGTAGTCTGACGTGATGGGTGATATGGGAGAAATTTGGATTAAATTCTACAAGAGACGCAGTCACTATGAAATCGCTACAGGTACGCTAGTAGTCAGGTACCTACCTAGTATAATAGCCTCGGAGAAGCTGCATCGATGGAATTCCCTGCCACAGGCTGTTCCTGCCTCGACAAACATGTCTTCAGTCCATGCAAGGCGCGTGGTTTCATGCGGATGGATGGCCGTGGACGGTGGCCCGCAGATTTGTGCTATTACAATTGCTGGACGCGTCCTCCTCCTGGCTGGCCTGGTGGTAGGTTGTGGCTGAGTATCGGATTTGCTTGAGGCTGGCCTACCAAATGGATTGAGTTTGGATATCAGTATACCCTTGCAAAGGAAGTTTATTGCAGAGCAATGGAGGACTGAACAGTGAACGGCAGGGACGCTGGGAGGAGACATGAGCAGTGGCTTGTCTCGGATAGAGTTGGCTGGATATGCAAGGGAGGTCGATCATCTTCAAGCTTGAATAACAAAATTTCGCGTGTTCAGAGGCTCCAGGAGAGACAGATGGATCTTTCTCGGCTCAGAAAAAGAATGGTTTGACGCGACAAAGATATGATCGTGCCATTGTAAGCGCGTGGTGCAACTGCCCGATGATGAGCTGGATAGTTAAGCTGCAGCGTTTATGCACGAGACCACATATGGTAGATAATGACAACAGGCAGGCCAGGCTTGTTACTTCGTACGTACCTCGTATGACTGAATGGATATTAATACTATAAAATAGATAAAATAGACGGCAACGGGGTTAGTTCGTGGTACTAATGGTTAATAGTGCAGTTTGGCAGCCCCTTTTGGCGCCGCTCCACCCCGACGCGTTGTGCAAAAAACGACGAGCTGGGAGAAAAGATCCAGCTTGAATGTTTAATAGTAACTGGTCATTGGCTGTTTATTCTTATTCTTAGTCTCCTCCATCATCCACTCATTCTGACGCTCGTTCCTCCCCCCGATCCAATCGTCCGCCTCCAGCGTTCCAGTCTTTCAGCTTGTGCATCTATCGCGTACCACCGACACCAACACCAACACCAACTCTTCCATCTCCAACTCCGACACTCTCCCCTCACACACCTCCAATTCCACTCTTACCAACTCGACTTTATCTTAATCTTCTCTCATATCTATTCGCTCCAGTCACATTTGTCCCTCCCTATTCTTCTCCTAGCTGGACGAACTTTGGTGAGATCGCGTCTCAGCATGCTTGTTCTTCACTCTTGCTTCGTTTCTCATACCGATTTTGCCGCGCGACCACCGTCGATCAGCCCTCAGTGCTGAAGCCCGACCGAAATCCACCCGACACGTTTGAATATTCCCCAGAAGGCCGAGCTCGACATGGCGAGTGGCCGTTTCAGCCCCCCTCCTCGGCCGTTTCAGCTGCCCCCCACGTTAGCTTCAAAGGCATCAGATCGCCTAGCTGCCCCTAAATATCAGGATTTAGATCCCCTCCTCGGAAATCTATCGCCAGAATCAACACTGCAAGCGCTCTCGTCGACCAATGCGGTACCGAACAACGAACAAGCTGCCCACGATATCTTGGCCAAGAGCATCTCTCAGGCCACGCCATCAGAACGAGCTCTCGGAATACGCGCCGCAGTAGCAGCTCAAAAGCTTGGACAATGGTACAGAGAAGTGCATTCGTGGGTATGGCCGAAACGACCCGATGCTCAGCTAGGAAAGGGGTTTGTACCCCCCTCCGACGCGGAGGAGGCGGCATACTGCGGGAGCCTCCCAACGGCTGTTGTGGAGGAGCATGAAAAACGCATTGAAGAGATCCGGGATGGAATGGATGGCTTGGACGTTGAAGAGTTGAAGGAGCACGTTCTTAATGCTCACATTCCAGGGAGGTCTCGGCCTTCGTCAGCCAACAGCACCATGTCTATCCCTCCTCCGCTCAGCTATGTGCAGCTAAGTGACTTTACCGCTGTTATAACCGCCACTATTCTTCGTGCTCTACCGTCCTTATCCCGCCTAAACAGTCTACTTTCCAATTGGCATGTACGACTGCTGGTTTTGAGGCAGATTCCCGGCCTGTTACAGAATTTGCAATTCGCTAGATCAGAGCTCGACTCCGCTTTGGATCTTTTGAAGTTCACCGCGCCCCCTACGGAGAAGGATGTTCTGTATTCGATGGCCAACTATCATGCGAAGAGGCTTGCTCTGGAATCGATCGTGGTTTCCGCAGGCCGCAGAATGGACCGTATACTCGATTCCCTGGACGACCGTGAAGATTCTCTTCCGGAGAGCTGGATCGACGATTTAGAATCAATCGAAGCGGAATTTGCCGGTTGGGTCATGCAGGCTGAAAGACGGACCGTCGAGAACGAATGGCGCCGATTATCAAACCGCTCGAATGAAAACGAGAAACCCGGCTCGAAACTTTCCCAGCCTGAGTTGGCGCAGAATAAGGATATTGCGCGGTCTACTAATACCCATATTCCTCCAGCGGTGAAAAACAAAATCACCGAAATCTCAAGCGCAGAGTCTCTAGATTCAGTGGACGAGGTTGATTCATCTGAGCCCGCATCTCAGGCTCGAATTGCTCCATTCCAGATCGGACGCGCCCCAATGGAAACCATTGTCGAAGAGATGGGTAGTCCTTTTGACCGGCCACTCTCCCGCATCGCTGGTAACATCATTTCCACAGTCGCAGAAAGGACTACGCCTGATTCTCCATCGCCGTTACCGTGTGACAAGTTTCATGCGAGAGATGCCTTGGCCTCGGTACCTGTCATGCAACTGGATGACGAATGTGACAACACCCCTGCGAATCCTATGCGTGATACTCTACCAGACGACTCGCGGGGTGATGTGGGTTACTCGGACTTTTCAATCAAGCTCTCTCCTGTGGAGGACTCAATACACCTCCCTGAACAGCAAATCCAGGGGCTACCTATTACACTAGAGGCTGAGACGCCTGTGAGCCTTGAAGCCCCAACCTATGACCTCGACATTTGCCAGGATACCCCAGAAGCACTTGTTGACGCATCCTCTACCGCCGAGTATGTTGAGTATCCGCCTCCTCTCGAGACGCCCAAAGGTGAATGCTCCCTCGCTAGTACGAACCTTGAGTCATTCGTCGGCCTTGATGAACCACAGGACGAGATCAAAGATCAAGAGGTTACGCCTCAAGCCGCCATCGATATCTCTGTTGTTGAACCTTCACCTCTTGAACCAGAATCTGGCAACGAATCATCCACTGATTCGACGGTTGAGACTACCGTGAGCTCACAAGGAGAAGGGCTATTGCGTCTTCCCGCCATTGAACTCGAACTGGACACAACCCAAGAAGCCGTCCTGGAAAAAATGCAGCCTCAAGTAACTACTACTACTTTGGCAGAACTCACGACCACCATCCCCGGTTCAGGCGGGTCAATGGCTCAAGGAAGTGCTCATACTATTTCGACAGACCTCACAACTACCAAACCCCCAATAGCAGCGCAACCAAAGTCCGAAGAAACTGCTTCTCCACGTCCTTCCGTTGAGAAATCTACTCCTCTAGCAGAAGAATCCGTGTCTCGGGAGATAAATTTCACTCAGACCCCACCCTCGATTCAAGAACCTGCTCGAATTTCGGCTCTTCCAGAACATAATAAATCATCCGAGATCACCGAATTACTAGCGGCGTTTGAAGAGCCCCAGGCTATTGCGAACCCCGGTAAAGAGGCTGAATCTTCACAACAATCCGAAAACAGCATTCCGTTACCAGCTGAGGCAATCAAAGTGGAATTGGAAGAAAAGCTTGAACTATCTGCTGAGATTAGCGAGCACGCTCAATCAACGCCAGTGGAGGAAGAGCCTGTTGCTACCGGTCAACCGCTGATTGAAGCAGCACTTTCGCCGGTCTATACCCCCAAAGCACCCAAGCGATGTGAAAAACCACCTGGCGATAATCTAGCGTCTCTCCCGAACCTGTTTATTCCCCACGATGCTCGTATCGCTTCCCCTGAACCACACCATATTGAAGAAACAGAAGAGCAAATCGCACCTAAGAAGCCCCTGGATAGTCCAATTAAGTTGTCAAAGGCTCGCCCTGGAAGACTAGATCTCGACGAGCACAAGTCCAAAACCCGCGTTCGGCGGACGTCAAAAGCATCTAATGGCTCACTGTCCGACTATCCGTCACTTGTGTCGAGCCCAGAAATACCCGAGCCACGAACTGCATCCTCGAATGGAACGCCTCTGCTTGTCGAAATGCCACCTCATTTTCCAGCAGACTACGAACCATCCGGGACTGTGCGTCGGAGTGATCACACATTGCGTGAAGAGCGCCTGTTGCGTTTAGACTCCCAGAAGCCCTCGCCGCGGGAAAACTTCGCACACAACAGAGCTCTTAGCCTCCCGTTGCAGCGGTTCATAAATGAGCGGCTTGACATGAATTACGAAACCGGTTCTGGTACGGAGGAAGATGTGTTTGCTTCTGAATTTTCAGGTTATAAGAAGAAGAAGGCGCCGGCGGAAAGGCGCCTAAAGTCTAGATCCGCCACTTCACCCGGCGAAATAAAGCGTCTTGACGGTCAACACCTTGCGTCTACCCGTGAAGAAAGCCCTGGGCCTGATTCTGATGGCTCTATCGGCGTGCAGCGAGCGGCTCAAGAAAGCAGCAAAAAGACGCTCCCCTGGCGCTCAGGAAATGCTACATCTGCAGGGCCGGTGAGCAACAAAGTAACTACACGCATAAGAAACAGCTTGACTGCTCAGCCGAGCCTAGAAAGCATTGGGCCTTACACATCTGATGATCAACCGAAGCGATCAAAACCTATCCTCAACAAAACGAAATCTCGGTCATCTTCTCTGTCAAAACAGTTCATTCGCCCCAAGGATCATATGGATGAGAAAATAAACTCCATCCTTACCACTCTTCCGGGCCGCATCCACCTAGTGCCAGCTGACCAAGATGATGACGCGATGTCTGTGGCCTCATCGGTTCCCTTGAGACGAGAAAGGCTGCGGTCAGACTCACCGCAAGGCACACCGTCACGCAGCTTTACGCCAACCCCGTCTCTCACACTCAGGCCTGCAGCTGGTCGCAGGAGACACTCTCATGCTCCAGAAGAGAGCTCAATGAAGCTTTATCATCTCCATCGCGGAGGTAAATCAGCTCCCACCAAGCTCTTCGTGCGGACTGTTGGTGAGACTGGAGAACGTTTGATGGTGAGGGTTGGTGGTGGATGGGCCGATTTGGCCGAGTACTTGCGTGAATACGCCATCCACCATGGACGTCGACACGTTTCTGAGACACCTCGTGTGGAAGTTGAAGGTCTTCCCTCCCGCGACTCGCCGTCTTACTCGCCGCCTGGTAGCCGAGTGCCATCTGGAACCGGACGCCCTGTTCCATCCCGACCTCGTTCAGTCCTTAGCAACCGGCCGGCCTCGTCACTAGCGGTCCGCAAAACTAGACGCTCTTCGAACGTCTCTGATTTTGCCGATCTCCGTACAGCCAATTCCGGCGACGCTCTCAACGTCTCGTTCTCACCTATGTCAAGCGCTTTTCCTGGTCGACGGATGTCAGTTTCTTCCAACGTGTCCGCAGGAGCTGTCTCCTCGGTCAGTGAGTTTCGCCACGGCTCTCCTGGCGCTTCAGCCATGCCTCTCGGGCTTGCAGGTCCCAAGCCGCGAGCCAAACATGCCGCCATAACCCCGGAAGGTGAGGCTTGGGTCGAGGATGTGCTTGGTCAAGCCCGACGAAGCTCTTCACTACGGCCATTCAAGTACACCATCCCACCTCCGGAGAACGACAGCGAAGCGAAAACACCGCCGGTCCCGACGCTACCGAAATCTCGGAGTATCAGCGATATCGGTAAAGCTGGTTCTAGCAAGCGCGTGGCCTTGCGGGGGCTGCGGTAGCCGTCTTCATCATGCTCGTCACCCTCTAACCCTTTTTCTCACCTCTCAATAACCCCAACCTTCCTTACTACCTCGCCTCCCATCTGTCTCTAGCATGGCGTCCACGGCGTCTACCCTTAACTAGGGTTTCTTGAAAAAGCATCAAAAGCATGCTCACTTGTCATCATATCTGCATCGATTGAGCGCATCCTCATTTTCATCTGACTGTTTAGCGTGTTTCTTGCATTATCAGGGATGGATCATCACTTTTTTATTCTTTCCCCGACTGTTTTCTCTTGGACATATCATATTCTTGCGTTTTTGGTTTCCTGTTGTTTCTGTCCGTGTTTCTTTTGGCTGCAGAAAGATACCCTGTTATAAAGCTTCGTTTGGGTCAGGATAGGTCTGGTTGTTCTGTTTGGGTTTGATTCTGTTTGGCGGACATGCCTTTAGAGTTTATACACTTATTTTTATCCTACATGCATGGGAATTGGAGATAGATTTATGGAGTTGTTATACTATTCATTCTTAAGATACGATACTACATACGATGGTGCAGCTACGAACTCATAGTGAAAGTAAGCTAAGTCGTGATGTTGTCATTTGATAGTAGATGGTTGATATCAATAGCTGTTAGATCGATGCCGTCTTATCATAACTAAGGGAGGAGTACTGTAAGCGAAAAGGTAGAACCAAATAAGAACGCCACCAATCCAATCCAACCCTTTCCAATAAGTGAATCACAGAGCAATATACAGTGAATAAGTAAGTGATGAACGGAAGAACCAAAAAGGCATGTGTAACGTGAAAACCTGCCCCGAGTCGTGTCTGTCTTGCAACCAGCGTATAGTCGATTGATCTATCAAAAAGATTACATCCTTGTTTAAAAGAAAGAAGACCGCTCAACTATTGAGCCCTCGGACCCTCTGTCCAAAAGACATCTTTCCTAAATAGATCCCTCAACTCGGGGGATATGACCTTTGTGTCGGGTTGATTGCCTTGTTGTTGATTCGACGGCGCCGAACTTTTGCTGACTGCTGTGCTGCTTCCTGATGCTGACGGGGCTGGTCGTTCAGGAGATTTTCCTTTGCTGTTTGGGTCAGATGGAGAGGGAGATTGAGACTGGTTGGGTTTGCGTTGCTGAGTTGAGGGTGTGGGGAAATTGTTCTTCTTATCGATGGCTTCGACGGAGCGTTGGAAACGGTGGTAGAGGAATTCGGCGCGGGAAAGGATGGGGGTTAACTCCATTGTGTTGGAGAGTTCGTTGACTGAGGCAGACATTTAGTAAGACGATATTTAGCTGCAATGCGACAGGGAAAACGTACTGTATTTTAAGACCTCGTCAAACTGCTTGAGATGGTTCATGATTACGTCTCGGTGTTTATCCAAGATCGCGAGAGCGATGAAGAGGTGGAAGTTGCTAGTTAGGTAGTCGGACCAGAGAGCCTCCCAGAGACGGAGGACGTCAACCCACTCGAACTCGCGCTTGTACCAGACGAGGAGCATGCGGAAGAAAAAAAAGAAGTTGGTGCTGTCGGCGGATTGTAGGTGGAGGTAAAGTTGGGGGTCCATCAGTTGAACGAGGTGATCTAAGGTGAGTAATTGAGAGCGCATCCCTGATTGATCGCGGAGGAAATTTCGTTCCTGGTAGAAGTATTAGTATATTGCAGGATATTGACATGTGTCGACGTACCATCCGGTTCATAAAGTTAACAAAGGCCCAGAATGCGACTGCGTCATCTTGCATCACCGCGTAGATTGGGGCAAGCAGGTCGCTCATGCCTTGAACATAACCTAGATCTTGGTTGTACTCGTTGTAAGTGAGTAGCATGTCCTTCATTTGCTCGAGATGTACGTTTGTTCCAACGTCTGCGAAGGGTGAATCTGGGTCTGGATGAGGAATGTCCTCTCCCGCGAACAATGGTATAGTCCGGTCCGTACGGTGAACATCTTTTTCTGCGAGATATTAGTAAAATGTATGATTAAATGTAGAGCATACGTACCAATGCGGTTCCTCTGCTCCTTCCACCATTCCTGTTGCTCCGCCGTGGAGTCACCTTCAACCATTCTTTCCCACCACGCTCCTTTCAATCGGATATATTCATCACGCCGGGAGTTCATCAGAGCTTGACGTTCGTCCTGATTACTATCCCATGGATAAACTTCGAGAAGGAAAAGCCACGCTTCTTTGCGTACTCCATCGTTCGGATCTAATCCTCCGTGGAAAATTCTCTCTTTCACCTCTTCGACAGTGAGTTGCAGTCGTCCAGTATGGGGATCGAAGAAACCCTCCCATTCTTTGAGAGTGACTACCTTCCGGCGCTCGTTCAAGGACATATTCCCCGTCTCAAGGTCCAGGATCTCAAAATCACCCACGGAGCTGTTCTCCATTTCGAGAACGTCCTTGGCAGTCCATATTCGCTGATTCCGCTCCCGCTCACTCTGCTCTGAAATGCTCATCGCCCAACGGGCAAGGTATATCTTAGCGCTGTCAAACTCTTCTTGTAGCGTTTGGATTTCGGGGGTCTTAAGTAGACGGCGAACTTGCGGTGGGATCATGGAGTTGTCGGCTATCTCATTGGCAGTGCGTCGCGTAAATGTCGTAATCTTGCTCAACGATTCGAGTACCTTCCACCTTGTCTCCTTGATCGCCTTCATGAACGGATCCATGCCCGCATCGTGCGGGGGAGCTTTGTTCTGCGTGGAGGCGGTAGGCTGTTCCTGTGATTTGCGAGCGCCATCGCTGGTTTGGGGCCGTGCGAATGAGAGTTGATCCTCTTTGGAAGGATCTATGAGATAGACCGTATTATCAACCGTAGACCGCTGCACCTCGACATATCTTCGAAGCCATCGGAGAACCTCGTCGCCACCCCAGAATACACTCCCGTCTTCACCGAAAGGATCAAATGTCTCTCTTGTCCGCTTCTTCTTCTGCAGTATTGTCGACTCGCATTCGCTATCGTGGAAGAACAGTGCCGGAAAGCTGTCACCTGCCTTGGAGTTGATCACGAGGCTCCCAAACCACCACCCTAAACTCGGTGGTCGTACGAGGAGAGAATATATTTGCGACAGGGGAACGGCAAGTGCGTAAAGCCCTATCGGGTCTTTGTATGTGGTCGTTTCCGGAAGAGGAGGGACGAGGTATTTCTGGCGCGGCGGGGAATCGTCCTCCGCGAGGTCGACCTTGACGTAAGTGTTGTAGGCATCGCCCAGGGCCGACTCGGGAACCCAGGCGAGGAGATATGAGGATAGGTCGGCATTTTTGGTGAAAGAAGAGGGTGCGTCGTTTGTAGAGGAGATAGGCTTTTGTTGGACGAGGGCGATGAAACCGGGGATATTGTCTTTCGCGGAGGGAGTCGGGTGGACGTATACCTTGAAGAGCGCAGATGATTAGTGAGGAAGAAATGAAGCTTGCTGAAAGTAATCTCACCTTGCTTTTTGAGAACAGAAGTCTTACACCTTTCCTCGAAGCAGCATGGGCGATAGTGTTGTATTCATCCTCCTCGTCGTCGCTGACGTCGAAGAAGGAAGCTGTCGGAGAAGGCGGCGAAGGAGGAGGGGTGAACTGGACCTTGCTGGAGCTCGTCATTTTGAAGCTCCAACTGGTTCTGTATGATGCGAGCTTCCAATCTGCTTTTTCCAATGGCGCAAAACTAGATGATATTTTCTGTCTCTGGCTGTCTTGCTGTCTCTTTGAGCCCAATCGTTGGAAAGAATGCGGCGGTGCGATTTGGAGTCACGACGTAATCAGCTGCAGTCGCGGGGTCCAAGCATGTGATCTCCACCTATTGAACAACTCGCTGATAAAGTCGCGATAACTGGCGATGGAACAAGGAACGATGATATTTTTGAAAAAGATGGAGAGATGGAAGAGAAATACCCCCCAGAGACGGAGTCCGATTCACCCACGGGCGCCTTCGCCACAGCCTTGATTTCCGCATTAGCATCCAGGCAACAGCAAATCCTCTGAAGCACCATCAAGAAAGCGCCTGTTGATACTATATCCGTCGCTCTCGAGGTGACTCGATCGGACATTCGTTCGCCCGCGGGCGTTCGATGCTTTGAGCTTCATAAAGCTTTTATGTCCTGGGGTATACATCGTTGGAGATGGCTTCTACCCGCCACAACTGCTGATCGCATCACGCCTTATTATTATCAGTCGTCATCCTTTAGAAAATGACAACAAGATACGGTTATGGAAAGCGATAATCTCTGGCAGATACCGCCGAGCTCAGCTGCAGACAGCCCGAGCTCATTAACTCGGATCAACTACCGAGATATTATGGCTACAAAGGATGCAGGATCATATACCCTCTTTGGGAAACACTATACCTGACCAATTGGACAAGATCCTTAAGCCATCAGCATGTGCCACGGGGTTGATCTGCACGGCCTAAGAGTCGACGGTAGTATAAAATACGGTGAGATATCACGAAGCGCGAGACCGAGCAATTCGAGAATCACCGAGCTCTCACGATGTCCGAGCTTGCACGCACGCTTCCAGCTTCCTGGTACTGCAGTCAGCCTCTCTATCAACTTGAGCGGCGAGCTGTTTTTTTAAAGGTTTACCATCCCTTCCCGTACCAGCTATGTTAGTCATCGCTGATAGTCATAGTCATGGTATCTTCTTGGTCCCTTGACAAGGTTCCAGAAAGTCGGAGAGGCCGTCGAATATGAAATAGCACAGCAGCCTATTCGAGTCATGCGCAGCTCTGGAGAAGCGCATTTGCCTATGGCCGAAGAGATCCAAGTCACTTGCACAAACACTGTATGTGATTCCTAAGAGTATGTTGTACGATTGAGCGCTCTCGACCTAACCGGTCAGGGTACACTTCTGCGCCATCATGTTACGCCTACCGGCCTCGTATTTGCAACTCTCTCTCAAGACGCACTGAGCTTCCACGAGTGGTTCCCGGAGCTAGAGCCGCTGCTGCAACGAGTCGACTTTACCAAACTGCCATATAGACGGAGCATCAAGTACGAGGGGAGGTTCAACTGGAAAACAATGTTAGTCCGTCACTTTACCTTTATGCAGGCTCTAAATCATCGCAGGGTCGACGGGTATCAAGAGTGCCTACACTGCCAATACACGCATCCCTCATTTTCCGTCTACTACCCACCAACATGGTATAAAGTGCACAATCACAAGAACTTCTCTCAGCACATCGCAGATCCTAAGAAGCCGGATGATGGCCTATTTCTCTACTTTTTCCCAATCTGCACGCTCAACGTCTACGGCGGGGGCATGTCTTCCTTCCGCGTGTGTCCGACAGCAGATCCCAACGTCACTAGAATGGAATTCGACTACTACCATATGGAGTCGGGCGAGAAGTTTGAGGATTACTTCCGTTTTGTCCGTCAGGTCGCCATGGAAGACTATGAATTGTGCGAAAAAGCGCAGTATAACCTCACCAAAGGCGTCTATCGTGAGGGGATCTTGAATCCTGAGAAGGAGACTGGTGTTTCATGTGAGTGTGGCTGTTCTAATCAGCTGTTACCGTCTAACGGGGGCTTCTAGTTTACCAAGACCGCGTGTTTGAGCTTGTATGCATGCAACATGCGCACGAGAGAGCTGAAGAGGCAATCAGTGGTGAAGTGAAGCTAGAGAACGCAAAGTCGCAAGAAAGTGTCCAAGCGGCTGCGTAAAGATCAAGTGACAATAGGCCCCGAAATATGGCTCTGAGATGATCCTTTGAGTAACGTAGAGTTCGTATCTATATTTGCAATATATCCTCCAGAAACAGTAAGAATGGCCGGTTACCTCCAGGTACTCTTCCTTCAAGTCGGCTGGAAAACAAGTCCAAATTCGGCAAGCCGAGGGGTCATTCATCCTGTCAGTCCATCACTACCATCATCCTTGCTATAAAGCTTGATCGGATATCCTGGTTAAGCTCAACTAATCAGGCAGACGGACTGCAAGATTGGAATATATTCTCCCCATCATCATGTCTTTCTCTATACTCATTGCGTTGCTAGCAGGGCTTACTCTCCTTTACCGAGTCTACAGCCATCGTCCAACAACCCCCTCTCCAAAGACCAGCTCCCCAACAGACCCCAACCCATCCACACCAGCCGTCACCAAAGAGCCACCTTACCCACACGACTATCTAACATCCTCAACCATATTCTCCCTCGAGCACCGCGCAATCTTCAGCAAGGTCTGTCCTATCCCTCCAAACCTTACTCTTTAGACTAACCCAAAGACTCAGACCTGGCTCCCCCTAACCCACACCTCGCACTTCCCCACCCCCGGAACATACCACACATTCTCAACGCCCAACGCCCCCCTCGTCGTCATAAAATCGCAAGACTCCCAGATCCGCGCCTTCCATAACGTCTGCCGTCACCGCGCGTACCCCGTAACCCGACGCGAGTCGGGCAAATCGACGGTCCTCGCTTGCCGGTATCACGGGTGGAGCTACAATACGAAAGGGGAGTTGATTCGGGCACCTCATTTTGATGGGGTGGAAGGATTTGAGAGAGGTGGGAATGGGCTTTTTGAGGTTGGGGTTTGGGTTGATAGTTATGGGGTTGTTTGGGTGAATTTGGAAGTTGGGAGGGAGGAGGGGAGTGGACTGGGTGCGGAGGCGTTGATGGAGGGTTGTATGAAGACTGTGGGGAGGGAGAGTTTTGTAGTTGGTGGTGGGAAGTTAGAGGGTATGTTCAACTGGAAGATTGCGTGTGAGTATATACCCTCGGTTCCTTTGCTCTTCCCTAGCAGCGTGGTGCACGACTAATCTGACATAGTGAGGGAGAGGTATCTCATGGATGCCTTAGGGCTTGTGGACCACCGTCCAGCATATTCCTCGCCTCTGCACCACGTCCGGCGGTATTTTCTACGCAAACCAGAGTCGACCCATTTCTTCCCTAACGCCTTTATATTCACCATTCCTGGCGCAAGATGCTGGCTTTCTCTAAGCTTTCTTCCGTCTTCGGAGAGCATGACATCCATCCGCTACGATCTATACAGTCAAGAAGGCAAGGAAGATGTAGCACGTCAGTGTCTTTTGGAGAAACTCAACACCAGGATCAAGAAAATCATCTCATGTCTGGAAGCAGAATATCAATCCTGTGTGGACACATCTAGGTACGTTTAAAGCCCGCAAAGTAATCAATTCATATGCCTGACCAAGCTAATTATCTTAGTGACACGAATCAAACCCTAACAAGCTTTGACTCAGAATCCATAGGTCTGCACTCTCATTCCTTTCTGTCCCTAGCTACCGTATCACGCAAATATTGACCCTAGTTGCATTGCAGAAACCCAAAACCACATCCTCAGGCTGCTAAAAGCGCATACAAAGCTCGAAAAAGCTGAAGGTGTCGAGATATACCCTGCGCGACGAGAATCAAGGAATAACACCAAGTACGAGCAGGCGGAGCAGCGTACGTCCTCCTTATTATTTACCTATTTGATGCTTGGGCAAAGGATTCGAAACTAGGCTTGATGAGCTGACGGTTTTATAGTTTGTCGGGAGCTTGACTGCGGCGATAATAAGAGTCTCGCCTGGTAAACCGACCTGGAATGGAGGATATATATATATGATCGGAAGTAGTGATGAGACTGATATATTGGAATTGCGTGATCCAATGACAATCATATTATCATTGTACCCTGCTAGTCTATACAAGCGCTATATATAAATATCAGGCTAAACTAGCTCGAGGTCTAGTCTAGGCAGCTTATTTTCACCTTCACCATCATGACAACTTGCGACCAGTTCCATCGAACGATAGTTTTGAGCTAGGAAAGGTTTCGCGATCCGCCCCCAAAGTCGAAATTAACCAGCATCCCCTCCTCCACTGGTCTGCATCTCACCACATCTCCTCATCAACGATCCTAAGATGTCCACCATCAACACAAACGAGCCCTTCTGGGGTCCTGTTACTGCAAAGTCAAAGCATGTACTCTCTCTTTCTTATTGATGTCTATATAGCTAATCTTGCCATCAATCAGCTTTTGCGAAGAGGTACAGACCACCATGGATCAGCCTTTGAAACAAGCCACCTCAGCTAACATCCACTATTTCGCCAGGACTACGCGATAACACGGTACATCGCGGAATTCATCAACACTCTGAGCAATGTTGTCTACAGTACATGGAGTCCTACCTCTCTACCCTACGTCCCGCCAAACTAACAAAACCCAGTAATCTACGGCATCTACGGCCTCCGCAAACTCAACAAGAACCCCAAAGCCGATATCCTCCGCGCACTCCCATACTGGGGTCTCATGGCCGTTGGGGTCTGCTCTGCCGCATTTCATCTCAGTATGAAATACCATACGCAGATGAGTATGTGTCGAGCTATCGAGCCTGTTGCGCTATCGCTAATTTAACGGGTTGGCTAGTGGACGACCTCTCGATGTTGTTCGCGACAACGCCCGTTCTGCATCGCGTGTTGACGGTCGATATGAGCCGGGAGGCTTCAAAGAAGCTGGCTATCTTGATGTGGACTCTACTGCTTATTTTCATTACGTACCATGTCTGGACGGATGAGCTGATTCTTCATTTCTCGTTGTTCGCTGGGATGATTATCACGATTGGCGTGCGGACGATGCAGCTGGTAAATCTAAGGACCGTGCCTGGGTCAGCTGCCAGGGCGAAGATCGGGGGGATTATCAGGTTTGGAGCTTGTAAGTGCTGACCATACTAAAACGGTTGACTGCAAATCTGCTAATTGGGATGCAGTTATTTTCAGCTTCGGATTCGGGGTCTGGGTTCTTGAGAATTGCACATGTGATGCGTTAAACTCCGCAAGAAGAGCCGTTGGCCTCCCTTTTGGTTTCTTGCTGGAGCTTCATGGGTGGTAAGTTACTAACCGGAATTGAGGATGCAAGGTTGACAAGTGGCTGACATGCGCAGGTGGCATATCTGCACTGGGATTGGCGCGTATATCTTCATTGCGTCCGTCGATCTTCTGGCTTCCGGCGAGGAAGTGAAGGATATCGAGGGGTCCTTTGCTTGGCCGGCACCTTGGGCCTCCAGATCAATTTTTGCTGGCAAAGAGGTTGCCGTGGATAAGCGGGCGAGAACCAAGAACGATTGAGGCTGTGGATGCCATCGCTCACTCATCCCTGTCATATCCTTGCATTTGCGCCCTCGGACTTTTCGTGTGCCGCCATGGCACGCTGATACATTCGTATTTCAGAGTCACTGAGCAAATCAGATCATGTGCCTGACTATCACGATGTAGAAGGAGGCTTAAGTTGGATATTGAAGCCTCGTATTATTTGTTCACGAGTGCTTGTACAGGGCTGATCCCACTTTGTCGTGGCTGTGCTGTATTGATGGGATACTCTATTTTTCTCAACATTGTTGGTGAGGTGGTTTGGAGTAGGCTGTTCAGGCAGCATTCTCCATCGGAAACCAGCCCTGTACTACCCAGAAATCAATTCTTCATGCAACTCAATCGTTGACCCGCACGTTTCTCGCGCACAGCCAGAATCTTGTGGCTTGAGGCTATGCAAAACAAAGTGATCAGAAAGGTAGTGACAGAAGCACAGCCTCTAAAGCCCATAGCCAATCCTATATTGCAAAGAAGAAAGAAAGCAGCCCAACTAGCCTAGAGTCTTGGGGAGTATAGTCGCAAGGCTGAAACTCGGAGAGATTTACGGAAGTACACCACCACAAGACATGGAGCCTGCGGCTCAATTCGACTCGACACAAGGAAAGTCACCAGGTCGACACAAATTAAGGCAAGATCAAGAGCTCCCGAGGTCTCCCATGTCTAACCCGAAACAGGAAAAGAAGAGAATGGCCCGCTCTCCCATCCCCGACAAGGAAGAGAAGACACCCTTGCCCACTTGCCACGGCGTCTGCTGGTATTTTATGCATGAACCCTGCCAAAGTTGACGAAGTGTCCTGTCAAGTGCCAAAAGCTCTCTGAGAAGTGTGTCAAAGCACAGCTGCTGCACAGACAACAAAGGTCTTCCATCATTCAGGTGCTGTTGTTTCTGAGACGATCAGCTTCCCTCCGCACCTTCCTTTGATAGCTTCAACCAGCCAGCCACTTGGACCCCCACTCGTGTCCAGCATCCCAAGCTACAAAAATGTCACAAAGCAAGAATAAAGAAAGTAAGCTTGGTTCCATCCATACAGCCCTATGGTTTATAGAGCAGTTGGCTAATGAATATAACTGACATCGTCAGATCCCATTAAACCTCCGACTACCAATCGAGCTAAAGACCACCACCGTGAATCCTACACGCTTTACAGGCTCTGTCCCTGCGAGAAATACCAGCATTTTAGCCTGAGCGATATCGAAGGCGTCGTGCTAGATATACAGAGGGAATGGGGGTTTCTGGATTCAATACCTCACAATTACCCGGAACATGCAAAGTTAATCGAGAATCTCGAGTTCGTTGTTGATGTAGCATATTTACCATCGTGAATCACATCTACGACGACGTGAATTGGAAGGAACTTTCTGACGACGAGAGAAATCTCAAGGCCATGGAGACGATCCAGGCACACTCGAAAGCTGTGATGACTTTACTGGAGAGGCACCCGGAACGGAGTTCGCGATTGGCTAGTCTTGCAAAAATGTTTGGCAACAGCAGTCAAGCTACCAAAACACCCTATCTCGACGAAGCTATCATGTTTGGGCGAGAGGCAGTAAATCTGGACCCAATCAACTCGTGCGGGTGCCTTTATGCCCTACTTGGGCGTGCATTTGGTGACAGGTACCAGAGATCGAGGAGTTCGAGTGATTTACAAGAGGCCATACAAAATGAACGGAAGGCCTTCACATTAATACCACTGGACGGTCCACAACGGGCGTCAATGCTATATACTCTTGGCATTGGACTGATGGCAAGATACGCAAGATTAGGAGTCCTAAGTGACCTTGAAGAAGCAATAGATCTTTACTCAGAGTCACTGGAGATATCTGAGGCACTGGAGGTATCTGAAGATCTCTCAAGTGACACACCACTTCGTGCAATGCAGCTGGGCATTTGATTTGGCAGCAAGGCTACGAAGTCTCTAAAGCCGCTATTCAACTTATTCCGAAACTGACGACTCGATCTCTTCATAATTCTGACAAGCAATACTTTCTGAGCCGAATGGCAGGATTTGCTTGCGATGTGGCAGCTACGGCGATAAATGCTGAAACAGGGCCATTGGAAGCTCTGAACATGCTTGAGCAGGGTCGCGGCGTGCTTGGTACATCCCTCCAAGAGCTGAGAGCAGATATTGCAGATCTGAAAAGGATCCATCCTGACTTGGCTGAGCAATCCATCCGTCTTCGAAACACGCTGGAACCCCCGATCTCAGACAAAGATGGCCTAGTTCTGGCCGAGACTGAATATGAGTCGCCTCAAGACCTTCAGACGCGTCAACGTCTAGAAATAAATGATGAGTTAGATAGGTTGATTGCAAACATCCGTGGCCATGCAGGCTTTGAAAACTTCTTATGTGCACCAACCGAAAAGGAGATGCAGCTGGCTGCAAAGTATGGGCCTATCGTTGTGATAAATGTTAGCCAATACCGGTGCGACGCGATTCTCGTTCAGCAGAACCAGGTAACAACATTGCCGTTACTGAAGCTCAAGTGGGAAGCCCTAAAAGAGAAGGCAGCATTGACAACTATGACTAACTGAGGTTCTCGAATGGATGTGGGTCACAATCACGAATCCATTTTCTGAATGCTCTAGGGTTTACCCAACGACCCTCCGACAACAACTGGCCACACGTATGGTGGATTCCAACGGATCCTTTGACTAAGCTTCCTCTACATGCAGCTGGTTATCACGAAAAGCGTTGTTCCGAGACAGTACTCGACCGGGTTATGTCTTCATATAGCTCGTCTGTTAAAGCAATCATACACAGCCGGCGGCGTTCTGCGGCGGCGTCGCCAACCGTGCGTCGCGCTCTTCTCGTCTAAGTAAAGAATTCGGGTCTCTCATTCGCAGTCAAGGAAGCGGAGATGCTTCAATGCATTTGTCGATCAATGGGAGCTGAAGCCATAGTATCAAAGCAACACAAGGAGGGAATTCTGGAATGGTTGCCTCGGAGTAGCATATTCCAATTTGCCGGCGACGGGTCCACAGACAAGATCAATCCTTCGAATAGCCACTTGGTCCTGGCTGATGGAAAGCGCAACCCACTTACGGTAGCCGATCTTCTAGAGTTAAATCTTCATGAGCACTTACCGTTCCTCGCATACCTCTCTGCTTGCGGAACTGGTGAGATTCAAAACGATAAGCTCATCGATGAGAGTATCCATTTTGTCAGTGCTTTTCAGCTCGCAGGATTTCGGCACGTCATCGGGACATTCTGGCAAGTGATGGATGAGACATGTGTGGATATGGCAAGGATAACATATCAAACTATCGCCGCAGGGAAAATGACGGACGGATCGTCATTACCATTGTTCTAGACTGCTGTTTCTCCGCGAGCGTCTATCGCCAGGATGAAGTTCGATACCACCCTTACCATCCCTCTTTCCGTTCGAACATTACCGCGAAGAGAGGTCGCAAGTACCGCTTAGGAACTCGAGATGAATCTATAAGAGACAACTGGCTTTTGAACCCAAAGGACTACGCAATCCTTGTCGCATGTGGTCCACACGAGGAGGCTAAAGAAGTCATCTGCCGCGATAATCAACAACATGGGGCGCTCTCTTGCTTCGTCCTTTCTACGCTTAGGAAAAGAGGACTGAGAGTGCGACTCGAGGAGATGCTTCAGCTGGTCGCAGTCAATTTTCGAGAGCTACGCATTCCGAAGCAAGTCCCCGTTGTCTACGGAAATAAGCGTCAAGCCTTCTTCCAACATTCAGACATGGGAGACAAACCAACTCCTATTGCTGTCACCAAACACAGTGAAGGCTGGATACTGTGTGCTGGTGGGGCACATGGTTTCTGTGTCGGAGACAGCCTTGATACAATCGTCCAGACCTCTGTGGGACGCTCTCGGTCGTCGCAGGGGCATGCGTTCTCTGCAACGATTGTCAGACTAGGGCTTTTACATCTGTTCTTGAGCTATCGGGAATAGCCCCTCCCCAAACAGAGTTGTTTATCACAGGGTTTCCTTAGGTATATATTTATAACCATCCCATCTTGTTACCACTAGGCCGCGCTTAGAAGGAGCTTCTCAAAACCCTCGAATCTCGACCCCTGCTGCTTCATCACGACTCAAACCAAGCCCACTCATTCCATGTCAGATTGAACAGCGACAGGAGATATAAGATTCTCAGCGGATCTCCAGGCAATCCTCGCACGATTGCAAATCTTCCTGTCATTCAACAAGGGGAGGAACAAACTCTTGCAAGTGTTCTCGAGCATCTGACGAGGTACAGCCTAGTCCGAGACCTCAACATCGTATCCCCACCTAGCTTCCACAAGTCGATCATGACAAAGATCACTCCGAAGTCTACTGGAAAGACATGCTCACCCGGGGAGCTCATGATCACGGACGCAGGTGTCACCCACTGCATCGAAGTAACGAATACCAGCGCCGACACCCTTTATGTCCAGGTATACAACCTAGGACCTTGCTGGAACATTACAGATGTCCTCCATAGCAGGGAGACGATCCCACCCAAGGATTTATCAATCGGATTGACAGGAACTTTCAGGAAGAAAATTAAGACCTACATACCGGATGAGCTGTTGGGACAAGGCGTCACTGAATGCGAAGATGTGATCAAAGTGTTTGTGACCTCACAACCAACGTCATTAAGCCTCTTTGAGATGCCGAAATTGGGTGAGATAGGGCTGCGGCATCGACGGGCGAGTACAGCCATAAATTACCGCGGGGAGGGTGTTGCTGGTGAATCGGAAGGTTGGGCAGTACTTGATTTTTGTATTAGAACGATTAAGAGATAGGTGATATAGATAATTGTGACTTGTGCTTGTTTACGAATCGCAATGGCCTCGTGCGCAGTGGTGTAGGATTAGAGATACATGACAAGGCGACGGTCTTACGCCTACATAGCTACCCCTGATTATGGGCTCTCTATCTATATCAGCAATCCCTCCGCAGCAATTGGTCTCGTGTATCGCATGCCAAATTCTAGGCCTGCGTCGTCAACCACTCCCATTCAGGTATGATTCATACTGAAGTGATACTGCCGAGCCGGCGTCGCCGTTTCCAAAGTACTGGATGAGAAGAAATCTGCGGGGTAATAGATAAGGGCCTAAGATCCTGCAGGATTCACTGAACGATCTCGTCGGTAATGCCGATGCCCATCGTGTGGTGCATCGGCTTCTCCCGACACATCCATCTCACCCACATACTCCATATCTTTGTCGATAAGGCACTTGCAGTATCTCGAGCATCGTTGCTAGCACCTCAACGCAACTATGACCTTCAGCACGCACACCAGGCAGTGGTGGAAAGAGGCGGTGGTCTACCAGATCTACCCAGCCTCCTTCTGCGACTCCAACGGCGATGGCATCGGCGACCTGCCCGGAATCACCTCCAAGCTTGACTACCTCGCCAATCTAGGCGTGAACGTAATATGGGTGTCTCCAATGTACGACAGCCCGCAAGTCGACATGGGCTACGACATTGCCAACTACGAAGCTGTCTATCCTCCCTACGGAACGGTGGAGGACATGGAAGTTCTCATCCGCGAAACCCACGCTCGCGGCATGAAAATCATGCTAGACCTGGTAATAAACCACACCTCAGACCAGCACCAGTGGTTCAAAGAATCGCGCTCCAGCAAGGATAACCCCAAGCGCGACTGGTACATCTGGCGACCCCCGCGATACTCCCCCGAGGGGAAACGCCTCCCACCAAACAACTGGCGAGCGGCATGGGGTCCCATCAGCGCATGGGAATGGGATGAAACGACGCAGGAATACTACTTCCACATCTTCGCCGCGCAGCAGCCAGATCTAAACTGGGAAAACCCCGAAGCCCGCAAAGCCATCTACGCCAGTTCGATGGAATTCTGGCTCAAGCGCGGAGTCGACGGCTTCCGCATCGACGTCGTAAACATGTACAGCAAACCAACCGCATTCCCAGACGCCGAAATCATCGATCCAACAACCCCCTTCCAACCAGCCTCCACGCTCTTCTGCAACGGCCCCCGCATGCACGAGTTCCTCGCTGAAATGAGCGCCATCTTCACCAAATACAACGCCATCACCGTCGGCGAACTCCCCAATACTCCCGACCTGCAGGACGTCCTCCGCTACGTCTCCGCAGACTCACAAAAACTCAACATGGTCTTCCAATTCGACGTCGTCACCGTCGGCATGGGCAGCGACATCACCTACGACGCGAAACCCCGCGATTTCACCCTTCCGGACTTCAAAAGGGCCGTCGACGCAACCCAATCTCTCATCTCCAATACAGACGGTTGGACAACCGTCTTCCTGGAGAACCACGACCAAGCGCGCTCGATCAGCCGTTTCGCGGACGATAGACCTGAATTCCGTGTCCGCAGCGCAAAGCTCCTCGCCCTCATGCAGGCCTGTCTCACGGGGACACAGTATATCTACCAAGGCCAAGAAATCGGCACCGTGAACGCGCCGAAGGCGCTATACCCGCTCGAAAACTACATCGATATAGGGAGTATCGGGCACATCGCTTCAATCAAGGAGAAGTACGGCGCTGAGAATAAAGAAGAGCTCGAGAAGGCCTTTGACGCGCTAGCGTATTTCGCGCGAGACCATGGCCGCCTCCCAATCTGTTGGAGCGGGGGGTTGTACGGCGGGTTCTCGGAGGAAGCAGAGAAACAGGGCAAGGAGGTTCAGAGGCCGTGGATGGAGAGTCACCCGCTCGCGAAGGAGATCAATGTTGCGGACCAGCTAGACGATCCGGGTAGTGTCCTTGCGTTTTGGCGGAGGATGCTGGGGTTTCGCCGCGAGTATAAGGATTTGCTGGTGTATGGGGATTTTCGGGATCTGCGGCCGGATAATGAGGATTTGTTTGTGTTTGTTAAGGAGAGTGAGCGGGGGAAGGCGCTGGTTGTGCTGAACTTTACGACGGGGGAGAGGGGGTTTGTACTGTTAGGTAAAGAGGAGTTGGGGGTGCAGGAGAAGGTCGATTTGGAGTTGATTATGTCTACGCATGGGGAGGTGAGGGAGAAGGAGGTGCTGGGGGCTCTGGAGGGAAGGGTGTACCTTGTCAAGCAGTAGAGAGCAGGTGAATAATGGAATCCATGACTCTGTCATTACGAGTAACCACAGTCCATCAACGTAGCTTCTGTGAGATATCAATAACTAGCGGACCCCGATATCAACCCTTGCATTGCCCAACCACCCCGAAGTATATCCGCCTCGGACTTCCAAATCCCAACAACGCGAGATAAAAAAAAAAACAAGCCTATCTCCCCGCAATATAATCAGCAATCAATCCTTGCCGTTCGCGGAGATAAGAACTCCAAGCTCTGCCACGCGGGTTCCCCGGTCCAGATCGGCTTCTCCGACAGCCTCCAACAGACCAACCTCGAAAGAGCTATAACCAACCCAGTCTCCTGCCCAGACAATCAACGACACTGGCTCCATCACTCCACTTTGTTCCACAATGTCAGACCCAGCAGCATCAGCAGCAGTAGCACAACCAAAGACCGCAGTCGAGCAGCCGTCTGAAACGGTGGATTCAAAGGATATCTCTATTCCTGACGACGATAAGCTCAAGCACGATGGTACCAACGTTGATCATGATCATTCCAAGGGGAGTATCTTGCAGGGGACGTTACGGGGGACGGTACAGCATGAGCTTACGTATTTCGAGCGCAAGGCTTCGTTGATTAATGAGTGAGTTCCAGCGTTGCGTCTGAGATTATTGGTGTACTGACTGGCCAACTAGAGAGCTTGATAAGCTTGGATTCGGACGGTACCAGCAGTGTATCTGGATGCTTTGCGGGTTTGGGTATTTTTTAGACCTGGCGTGGTCGCAGGGTGTTGGGTTGATTGCGAGTGCGATCTAGTATGTTCCTCTCGAGGGATGGAATGAGTCGAGTGCTGACAGACAGAAGCCAGGAAATGGACGTGCCAGCAGGAAGACAAGGGCTGATATTCACCTGCGCGAACGCCGGTCTTGCGTGAGTCCTCTTCAACCCTATACGAGATAATGTATTCTAACATCTCCAGCGTCGGCGCCTTCTCCTTCGGCATAATAACCGACATCATCGGCCGCAAATGGGCCTTCAACCTCACCTGCCTCATCACCTCTGTCTTCGGCATGCTCCTCGTACGTCCCCATTCTAGTATACCTTAAGTCTATTCTAACCGACCAGGCCGCGTGCAAATACAACTACGGCGCCATCTGCGGCGTCTACTTCCTCGCCTCCATCGGCCTCGGCGGCAACATCCCCATCGACGCCACCATTGCGCTGGAATTCATGCCCCCGAAGCGCCGCTACCTCGTCTCGCTCATGAGCATGTGGCAGCCCGTCGGCGTGGTCGTCGCCTCCGCAATCGCCTACGGCACTGCAGCGCGCTACCGCTGCGAAACGACCCTGCCTGCATGTAACAGCAGTGAGCTCGGAGACGGCGAGCCCTGCTGCTCTGTCTCCGGGAATATGGGCTGGAGATACACGGTCATCGTGATTGGCTCGATGACACTATTCATATTCTTCGCGCGGTATTTCATCTTCCGGTTCCATGAAAGCCCAAAGTTCCTGGTTAGTAAAGGCCGCGAGCAAGATGCGATCGACGTGCTACATAAGATCGCAAAGTTCAACGGCGCGCCGATGCCCACGCTGACAATTGAGGATTTCCGCGCGATCGATCGCGAAATGGGGATCGAGGGGGCGGAGCTCTCTGCGTCTGGCAGTCGGAGCGACGCAAAGGGCGTCTTTATGCGCGCAATTCGGGAAATCAGTTTCCTACGAGGCCTGTTCACGAATAAGCTTGCTTGCTATACGTTTGTTTTGCTGGGGTTGGCATATATGGTATGTTTCCAGCACCACGCACAATTCCCAATGATCTATCTATGAAAGGAGATGAAATAGATATTAACTCGTGCAGGGCAACTACTGGTCCTTTAACCTCGCCGGCGCCTTCCTGCCCATCATCCTGCTGAGAAACAACGTCGACGCCGGCGCCAGCAGCGTCACAGAAACCTACCGCCAATACATCTACATCTACCTTCCCGGCATCATCGGCGCGATCATCGCCCTCTTCTCCGTGCAACTGCCCCTGCTCGGCCGGAAATGGTCGCTCGTGATCTCCGCTGCGCTGCAGGGCCTCTCCATGGCTCTGTACACGCAAGTCAAAACAACCGCCGGGTATGTTGGGTTAAATGCGCTGGAGTATATTATGCAGACGTACTTCAATGCGGTGCTGTATGCGTCTGCGCCGGAGTTGTTCGATACGACGTATCGGGCGAGTGCGAGCGGGATGTTGAGTACGTTGGGACGCATCGCGGGGATCGTGGCGCCGTTTGCAGGGCAGAAGTATATTGATGAGGGGCGGGCGGGCGTGCTTTGGTTGGGCGCGGGGGGGATTTGGTTGAGTTCGGTGTTGATGGTTTTCTTGCCGGTCGAGATGAGGAATCGGGAGATGTATTAGGAGAGAAGAGAGTCTGGGATTGTGGTGTTTGTAGGAGGTAGTTGTTGCTTTGGTGTTGGGCTGAATATATCTGGTTTGGCTGGTTAAAGCATTGCCCCCATTGCAGCCAGCCAGGTAGCTCTAACTATCTAGTGCTTTTTGTAGATGGCATTGTATAAGCACGGGTCACTCGAAATCTGATATCAGACTACCCTCTTGACTATAATGAAGTACTAATGTGCTGCAAATTCCACACTATCCCGGGGTTAGAGATCAAGATAGTCTTTTTGCGATTTAGGGCTATTCTGTCCAGCGGCGGCACCAGAGTATGAGGAATAGAAGACAAGTGTTTCTATTTCTAAGCTTCTATCCAAGACCGCCCCCGTATTCCATCACAACGTGGCTAAAGTTAAACGAGAGACCAGCCAAACCATTAGAAGAACTCACTCAACCCGCATCAAAAACCCCCAAACTTCCCCCCCCAGGCGCCTGCCACTTCCCTTTCTGCACCATCCCCGCCTCCTGCACCATCCCCTCCACCCTCTCAACCCCATACTTCCACTCCTCGCAACACGCAATCACCTCGCCCTTCCGAATCCTCATCCCAAGCCTCTTACATTCCACATTCCGCACCGCACTCACCGTAAACACATGCCGCGCGGCCGGAACAAACGCAGCAGACGCACTCTCCTGTCCCTCCACATCAACAACCCCGCCCAGAACCCAGTCTTCGGGTCTATACCACCGTGCGCCGAGGAGCGCGTTGCTGGCCACCAGCCCCTGGCGGATAAAGTTCTCCCACGTGTGTGTCTGGTCGTGGTAGGTTCTTCGCAGGGAAGAAGGCGTGGAGCGGGCGTCGAGGGTTAAGAAGATTGAGTCTGTGGTAGAGGGGACTAGAAGCGCGCGCCAGGAGCGCAGTTCTTCGACTAAGAGGTCAGGACTGTATCTTCCGAAGAGAGAGTCCAGACCTAGGATGCATTTTGGGACGCAGGGGGAGACGGTGAGGGCGTGGTTGCTCAGCCACTCTTTGCCGTCTTCGAGCGTGCCCCAGGGGCCGTGGTGGCGGATGTGTTTGTATTTCTTGGCGGAGAGCGTGCGGATGCTGGACTCGAGGGTTTCTCTGTTGATGTCGAGGGCGTAGTATGAGACTTTTGTTTTGAGGGTGTTGAGGTGTGAGAGGAGAGTGAGAGCGGCCGGGCTGGTGCCTGAGGCTAGGTCGAGGATTGTGCAGTCTTTTGGGATCTGCGCGGCGATTTCGCGGCCGTGGGTTTCTAGTAGGGCGAGCTCGTCGCGGGGTTGGTGGTTGTCGGGGAGGTTGTGGATGGATTGTAAGAGGGGGATGCTGGGGGATGTGTAGAAGAGCTCTGTGGGGAGGGCTCTTGTGGTTGTTTTGGACTCGCTGGTTGTGTTTTCTAGCAGGAAGTCTTCTTGCAGGGAGGCGCGGAGGGTCTGGGTGAGCTCGCTGCCGCCGATGTTGAGGATGCTGCCGACGGGGAGGCTTTGCGTAGTCATGTTGGATGAGTTGGAGTTGGAAATGGGATTTGTGATCTTGTACATGGATGTGATGGATTGGTGTGTGGATTCAGTACAGGCATTCCATCTTGTATATATAACAGTTCTACAAATGTATTCAGATGTCAGTACAAAGAATGATTGATTCATAGTATCACATCTTTGTAGCAGTGATGTCTTTCATCTGCTCTTTATCATATGAAACCCTAAAGCCGCTCTTTCCATTTCAACTACGGTAATAGTATATCAGAGTCTTATCTCAAACAATGCTATGAAAGAGGAAAGACTGAACTAGTGCAATAGAAGTCTATGACAGAACTACATCCACCCAATGTAGAGGAATGACTGTCTATGCGGGCTAGCGGAGGTCAAACCTGGGCCTGGCACCATTGCAACTGACGGACACTACCAAAATTCCTCGTGGTCATGATAACTACAAATCTGTAGTGATATCAGCAAAAGTGACGAGCTCCTGACATCTAGTAGACCTACGACTGCAGCTAATCAGATCTAGATCTATTTTTATTACGCAAAGGTCGAACCTTAGCTTCGATGCCCCAGTAGCAGCTCGCTGATTGAACCAGAGTGTCAAAACTCACCCCGTTTGGTTATTGTATGTGAGTATTCTTCTCTATCATGATACATCCATACACACCATGAGTATTATCAAGTCGCCAATCTTCTTTACCTTGTAGGCCTGGACGGGTGGTACCACTAAAACATAAACAACAACTGATTAGTGTCGAGTCAGCGTATTAGCGAACTTGGTTTGACCCAAGTCAATCCGTACTGCCAGCCCTAGCTTATGATATCTCACCAGGCTAATTCGGGGCCGATGGTACTGTAACTTCCTGGGGCCATGCATGCAGATGGGGCAGTGCAGCCAACAGCCAGCAGGATAGGTAAACGAATCTTTCGTCTCATTCAGTTGCTCAGCGTTGATTAGCTAGGGCTCTACTACAGCCGAGTCTGATACTCGAGATAGGAGAAGAATAAGCTCTCTGGCCTGACCAGATGTATGGACGTAGCAAGGACCTTGGTCGTTCCCCAGATGTTTTCCGTCAGCCTCACCCTAGCTTGAGGCTCGAGGCTTGCTCAGCCCAGTGATCCTCCGGTCCTTCAGAGAAATGAGACCGGCAAGCGAGCCTGATGGGGTCTAGTCCCAGGCTAGCGAGGTTAGCTCAGGGCTTGGATCCAGCCGCCAATGCAACCTCGAGACAGAGGGTGTCTTTGCCTCGTGTAGCATTCTGCTCTGCCAATCGATGTTTTTGATCGGAGAGTTGGATAATGATTGCATTTCTATGAGTCCATAGCTCCACGCATCCAACAGCTGCAAGTCTGAAATCAGGCCACAGGCACAGGGCAGGCAGAGCCCACCCTGCCCTACCGGTATGATGTATCAGCACTAGCGGAGCCGGAGCTCCAGGAGCACCATACCATTAATAGCCCAAGTCTTGTTGAAAGAGAGCGCCATGGCGGCTCGAAGCGACGGGTTTCCTGAAGAAAGCTGCCATTTCCTGAGCTTGCAACAACAAGCAACTTGAAGACAACCTCAGCTGGGTGGATCCTGGGGCTGAGAATTAGATTAAGTGATTTGTGATCCTCTTCACAGTTAGCCTGCAGCCGATCTCTCGGGGGCCAAAAGGAAAACAACATGCCCGGCCATCAAGGCGCAGCCGGCCACGGCGCGTATAAAACCATGCAGATCCCTCGAGAGTTTTCTGCCTGACTATCACAATCCACTCCATCTCCAACCACCATCATGTTCTCTACAATGACATCAAAAGCGCTCCTCGCGCTCACCAGCCTCACGGGCGCCCTCGCCCTGCTCGACAAACCCATCGCCAACCCGGCCGTCCCCTTCGACCACATGGACGACATCCTCTTCCAGCACCTCCCCTCCACACCCTCCCACTACGACCAGTGGGAGTGGGGTTGTACGTCTCCATCTTCCATTCCCTATACCATGCTCAATAGTTAATCTACAATGCTAACAACAACAGGGCTCCCCGCCCGCTGCAAGGCCGTCGCCGAAGACCGCGGGCTCAACCCCTACGACCTGAACGTGTACAACGTGCACTACGACGACTGCGACACGGCCTGGGTCTTCTGCCGCCACCACGACGCCCAGGTCTCGCTCGACCAGATGATCGATAACTTCGGCCGCATGCCCGTGCGTCTGAGGAACATGGTGCGCGTGCAGATTGGCGTGCCGGGTGATGGGCTGATGGCTTATACTTAGTGAGTTTTTTCCACCTGGAGTAGGTAGTGTAGTGTTGCTGACAGGATTGAACAGCTCTGACCTCGGTGATGTCGTGTATACCGGCGACATTGGTCCCTACGTGCGATTCTGGATCCACGAGGCTGGCCATGTCATTGATCGCCGCGAGGTGTTTGAGCAGGGTGATTATTCTTGTATGTTTATCCAGTCACCCATTCCTCTTATCTTATAAGAGAGAGAGAGAACTAACAACCACCAGCAACCGACGCCTGGCTCAACGAATACAACAAAGACGCCTTCGTCTGCGACGCCTACGCGCAAACCAGTACGCCTTTCCCTTTCCCCTCCCATATAATGAAACAGCAACAGAATCTAACAGACTAACCAGACAACGCCGAAAACTTCGCGCAAGAAGTCATCGTCGCCCTCTTCGACAAGGTCGTCCCCGGCGGCATCGGCTCGCTGGTCCCCAACTGGAACGACATCTTCCACCAGTACGCGACCGTGCAGGCTGTTGCGGGCGACCGGATTATCCCCGGTGGGACGTGCAACCGGTTCTTTGAGGATGAGTATGTTTCCCCCTTTTAGTTTTATGTGGTGGGGTGGAACTATGCTAATGGATCCGTGTCTAGTTATATTGTCTGCATGGGCCCTGCGGCTGGGTGCGAGAGCAGCAAGCGCGATGTTGAGATTGTGGAGGCTTATAGTGAGCCGCCGAAGGTTTGTAAGCTTCAGTAGAGCTTGCGGGTTGGGTTGGTGAGATGTAATTCCGGAGAGGATATCTATAAAAGATTATGAGCATTGGTGGTGTTGAATAGGTTGGCATGGTGTGGTGTGATTCCAAGATCCATTGAGGGTGATGGTTGTTGAGCGAGCGGTAGCATTATGATATAGTTACGTTATGATTGCATTTGCAGATGTAAATATAAATAGAGGTTTCATCCTATCTTGCTCTCTTGTTTTTATAGCTATGTTGTACATTGTAACGTGGCTGAATGAACCAGTGCTACCGGCTCTTTCGCATGCGTGTATGTACAGAGAAGGACGTCGCGAGGGCAATCCGTCTCTAACGTCGAAGTTTGAACAGATGTGCGGTCTTCGCACTGTTCAGGATGGTGCTGTTCTTAGTGATCCCGAGTAGCCATATCACTTCGCGCTACTGTATCGAGCTTGCATGTCGGTCTACTGCTCTTTGCAAGGCTCCGCAAGAATAGCGCCTGGGAAACGGTTGCTTGTAATGATGCCGAGCCCGTACTCAACCCTAGGCGCAGACCTGGTCGGTCGTCTGCGGCGTATTTTCTTGATTCCCTTCCAGTTTTTGGGACCTAGACTAGACGTAGCGAGCAGGAGGAGGTTTGCGCTGCGAGTTTCGTCTTTCGGCTGCAGATGTACCCCGAGAGGAGGTCCGGTTGCTCTCAGCTACTGTAACCGGACGAGAATTATCGACGCACTGGGTTCTGAAGCTGGGGTTGGTGGTGGTGCCGCTGAAATCAAGTACCGTTTCCCTTCCAACACTCGCTCCATTCGGGAATGAGCAGACTCTGGAGTGATGGTGGGTCTCTAGGTGCGGTGATCTGAGATTGAGATTGAACCTACTCAATCTGAAACAATCCACCTCACCTCCTTCCTCTCCCCCGTTCATCACCATCACGATCATCCCCATCATCAGCATCATCAGCAGTAACACTCCTAGCCGTAATCAGATCCTCCTCGCTGGTCTCAAACCTCGAATTCGCCCTCGATCGCCCCCTCTTATCAGAAACCACAGTATCCATCGCGACGTTCGTCGTGAGCAGCACCGAATCCTGGAACTGGTTTGGTGTAAACCTCGGCCTCACCCTCGACGACGACCCGGAAACATGGCTCGGCTCGTCCTTTTCCTTAGTCGGGTCTTTGCGTAGTGTGAATAATGTCGGGACGTTGGCCACGAAAGCCGCGAAGAATTCTTCCACGGAACCCCACGTGTTGCGGTTTACTTGGGCTGTGCTGGAGCTGTAGTAAGGGAGGCGGACGATGGCGATGGCGATTAGAAGGAGGCCGACGGAGAAGAGGCCGACGTATTGGAGGCGTCTGTCATTATGGTTGTTAGTGATGGTGATGGTTTGGGCTGTGGACTGGGACTGGGGGCGCACTTCATCCAGGATTTCCGGACTCGGAGGAGCCAGGGCATTGGGAGGAGGATGAGGAGGGCGTCGGTGGTGATGTTCAGGGCGACGAGGGTTACGAGCTGGGTGTTTGCTCTCACACACTCTCCTGTAAGCTGTTAGTTTCCGAGCGTTGATGTTTATAGATGCTCGGACCTGGGTCTGGTACGACCTGCCAGTATAACCGCGCAGGGCGACATTCGCCAAAGGTGGTTCCCTGAACGGCCGCAAGACTGCCGATGAGGATGACCCAGTAGATCTTGACGATCATTTCAGGTCGAGGAAGGCCAGTCAGGATGCGCTCGCAGAGCAGTAAAACGACACCTTTTTGAATCCATAAACTGCAACTATTAGCATTTCATGGCTCTGTATCGGTGAAAACATACTACGTATTGTATATCGCCCGATTAGCGAGAGTTAACTTGCTCCCCACAGTCCTCTGATAGATCTCCTGGTCCGACATCTCCACAGCCGGCCGAGCGGTATTGTTGTTCCCCCAGAGCAGCACAACCGTCGTCAACCCAGACCGAGCGAGGATAAACACAATGCAGATGAAGGTCAGGTAGTCGCTGAGAATAAAGTCCTGGTTACGGTATTTGCGCATGAACAAGCGAAAGGCCATCAGCAGGATGGAAAGCCCGCCGAAGACGCCGACAAGGGCGAGGGTCGTTGTTAGATCTTCTGTCATCGTTCAACACCGCTGGAGGTTCAGCAGGGAGCATGCTGGCGTTGGAGCGGCTGGAGTGATGGCGGGCGATGGCTTCAAGGCTGAATATGAAGGGCAGAATAGGGATCGGCGAGCAAAACAGCCGGTTTCATGATGGTTGAACTCTGATTGATTTTTCTCGGAGAAGTTGCTGATTGTTGATCGTGGTGGGGATCCCTGCCGTCTCTTCTCTTCATCTCTTCATCCATCAACAACTCCCCTCATCACTTTCATCACAACAATGCAAGAGCATCACTCATCCGAGATCTCGTCCCCGGTTCAATCATGTCAGCCTCAGTTATGAGTGTGGGCAGTGGGCACAGGGCAGCTTGGTAAATATCCTGTTTCGCCGTTGGAGAGCCTCCCACAAGGCAATGATGTGCAGCGCTAATGTCGGGGTGGAGCAGACTATGGCCATATAAAACCACCACAATGGATCTCGAAATCCACCAGACTCAGCGTCGGAGATTTCCCCGAGACAGCACCCCTGCTTACTCGTGGGTTCCATCTGCACCTGAGACAGGGATATTTATCCATCCGCGCATCTCCGACTCCGGTCGGTCTTTGAATTTCGTTCCAAATTCTCCTCGGCCTGTTCTTTCCTCGGTCATTCGCTAGTCAACATGTTGCATCGGCTAGCCGTGGCTGCATGCGCGCTGTCTGCCTTTGTGCAGGGCGCTGCCGCTGAAGCTCTGCATACCCGCGAGTACTTCTATATTGGTGGAGAGTATGTCAACACCACCGCTGGCTGGCTGTTCCATAACCAGATGTATGTCGAGAAGCTCGCGCCATCTGCTGGAGCTACGCAGCCGTATCCGGTTGTTTTCCTGCACGGTGGAGCTCAAACTGGTACAGTAAGTAGTCTCGCGCGTCTCAATAGAAGCCAACTCACACCGATAGAACTTCCTGAACAAGCCGGACGGCGGCCGAGGATGGGCGTCCTGGTTCCTTGAGCAGGGTTATGAGGTGTATATTGCCGACCGCACCATGACAGCGCGCTCGCCTCTCAACCCTCAAGACAACTACACCCAGACTGTCTTCTCAGCAGAGTTCATCGCGCAGCGCTTCACCAACGTGCAGGATTACCCGCTGTGGCCGCAAGCCAAGCTGCACACCCAGTGGCCTGGGGTAAGTTCACCGTCTCTGCGAAGTACTCCACTAACAACTCCAGACCGGCGAGCGCGGCGACGAGATCTTCGACGCCTACTACGCCAGCAATGTGCAATCCATCTCCGACAGCCTGGCCCAAGAGGTCACCATGAAATCCGCCGGCGAGGCCCTTCTCGACAAGATCGGCCCCGTCGTGCTCATCACCCACTCCCAAGGCGGCCTCTACGGCTGGTCCTGGGCCGACAGCCGCCCCGAGCTTATCAAAGCTCTGATCCAGATCGAGCCCAAGGGCCCGCCTTTCCGCGAGGTGATCTTCTCAACCACTCTCAGCCGTCTGTGGGGTTTGACCTCAGTCCCACTCACCTATGAGCCCGCGCCGACAAACCTCAGCGCACCGCTCACGATGAAGACCGTTCCAGCAGAAGCGGACGACCTGCTCGAGTGCATTATCCAGGAGGAGCCAGCGCGCCAGCTCCCTAACCTCGCAAAGGTGCCGATCCTCATTGACACCGGCGAGGCGTCGTACCACGCGCAGTACGACTACTGCTTTATCAAATTCCTGAAGCAGGCGGGCGTTGAGGCGGAACATTTAGATCTAGGCAAGGTCGGGATTCACGGGAACGCGCATCTGCAGTTTCTTGAAAAGAACAGCGATGAGATTGCGACGAAGTTGCATGAGTGGATTGCGAATGTGACTGTCTCTGCCTAGACCAGACTTGGTCTGACTAGACTCGAGTCTGACGCGTTGTACATAAACTAGATCTGTCAGCCGAGGTGATAGTCTGGTGTGGCTGCATATCCAACTCATAGAGCACATATGGCACCCAATGATTCCGGCGTGATGATTTATACTTCGATGTGTCGTAGATGATCAGCGCGTCTAGATCGGATCGGCAGACCTCGATCATGAAGGTCATAGCTAGATCCTGCTTGTAAACATTGAAACAAAGAAATCGCTGTAAGAACTGTGTGCGACAAAAGCAAACATGATGGCCTTTTCCGATCTTTGTGACTGTTCCCCCTGGCTTGGGTCTTAAATAGTCTGCTTTTCCCTGGAAACCCTTCAAACCCTTTGATTCTTGATTAGATTACTGTCTTCACAATGAAGCGATTCCTTCCCATCTCCACTGTCTTCCTTTATACAACTGTGAATGCCATCGCACATGGCCATCCACACATCCGATCCCCAGACTCCAGTCTAGATCGCCCAACAACAATCCCCGACCTCATCCACTCTATCCTCCCAGACCTCAATTTCGACAATGACATCCCCGAATCAGAATCCCACCCACCTGCAACTTCCAATCCTGATACAGCTCCAACCCCCGAAACAATAATCCTCCCCCCGGGCTTAGGCTACACCCTGACCTGGCACGACGAATTCACCCCCCGCAAACAATCCCTCTACTCCACCAACAATGAAGAAGATACCTCCCAAGCATACCTCTCCCAAAAATGGACCATCCTAACAGGAACATCCTACCCGACCGGCGCACCCAACTGGGGAAACAACGAACTCCAATCCTACACCACCTCCCCCGCCAACATCCTTATAACCTCATCAAAGACCCTCCTCATAACCCCGCGCCACAATCCGCAATCAAACACCTGGACCTCAGCCCGCCTCGAAACAACAAGCACTTCCTTCTCCGCATCAGTAGGCGGGAAACTCTACATCGAATCCCGCCTGCGCACAGGCTGCGCCCCGGCCAATAACCAAAAAGGAATCTGGCCTGCGTTTTGGGCATTGGGTGCTGAGTTCCGCAACGATCCGACTTTCTGGCCGATGAGCAGCGAGTGGGACTTTATGGAGGTTGTTAATGGCGAGCCGGTTGTTTATCATAATTTGCATTGTGGGGGGGTTGAACATAAGGATGCTGGTGGGGGGCCGTGTAATGAGTTTACGGGGGTTGTGAGTCCCGGGACGGACTGGGGGTGTGGGTGGCATGTTGTGGGGTTTGAGGTTGATCGGTCTGGGTCTGGATCTGGGGAAGACTGGGAGGAGGAGGTGTTGAGGTGGTTTGTTGATGGGGAGGAGACGTGGAGGGTTTCAGGGGGGCAGATTGGGGATGAGGAGATCTGGGAGAGTATTGCGCACCAGGGACACTTTTTGTTGTTGAATGTTGCGGTTGGAGGCAATTGGCCGGGGTATCCGGATGAGAATACTGTTGATGGGGAGGAGGTCGGGTTGGAGGTTGACTATGTGCGGGTTTGGAATGCGGATTGATTGTGGTTTTGGATCATAGAGCTATCTGAGAGATCTGGGTAGGGGCATATACATGCGAACTGTCCGCAGATAAAATGGTAACTTGTGCACCCCTTGGGAATACTCAGTCAAGGCAGGCGTATGGATATCGAATCGTATTTCTGTTCCCTGGTAACTCAAACAACTGGCCCGTACAAACTATGCATTTTTATCGGCATGCCAGATATAGAAGAGCACTTGTAAGTCCGTATGGATTGTGGGCTCTTTCTTCCGTCAACTAACCATCCCACAGGTGGAAGCCATGCTTCTGCTTCCATCCTTCTTCGGAACAATGGTCGCGGTAAGCCATTGGGCGCATGCACTCAAGATATCCTTCATTCTGTAAGGAATACCGGTTAAGCACCGATGACATAGTATAAGCAGTAATACTCATAACTTACCTGAATAACGGTATCCATATTCTCATGTCTTCTTCCTACTTCCTTCCAGATTGCACAAACATCCTTTTCAGGGTGAAACTCAGCCGATCCTGCCCATATTGCACGTCCGCGTTTGGATTCTCCCGCTATCCTTTCATACATGAACCAGTGGCCCGCTGCTCGAATCTTGCCGTGTCTGCGACCGTATGCCCAGTAACTTAGTTGAGGCGCCAAGACCATCAGTTTAAGCTTTGGCATATTCTGAGCGGCCTTTCCAGCTGCTCGGTAAAGTTGGTTGGCCATGGTATGCACTGGCCTAGTTCGCCAGCAGTCTTTGTAGCGATCTTGTAAGGCAGGCATATACTCTGTGTTGCCCGAGTCGTCCGAGTCATATGTATCTGGACGAGGGCTGGTAGGAGGCCACATGGGATCTCGATCGAAGAACCACTCCCCGGATGGGCTAGCGAGGGTGTAAGTGACATTGAGGGAAGTAAGGAGAGGCCAGATTTGGGGGCGCTGCCCGGTAGTGGACTCTTGTGACGGCCAGAATAACTCGGGACCAATCATGATTTCGTATAAGGTCAAAGAGATCAGCTGAAGGGAGAGATTGTGCAGTGATAAGCAAAGAGGATCATTTCCAGGCGTGGAACGGATCAGTAGGGGGAAGCATGGGTCCAAAGGGGCATCGCCCACATAGGTGAGGTACAGTTCTTTGAGTGTTGCTGGCCATTGGGATAGGCTGCAAGCAAAGTCTAGGTTGTACACCACGTCAGTTTTTGACTATATAGCCCCAGGTCAAGTGGTGATACCGTTCCTCAATCCGTTGCGGAGACTGTGGTCCATTCTTTCATTGTCCCAGAGGTAGATATTGGCAAACAGCAGCTTGGGGAGTCTCGGTGATAACTTAGAAACCACAGCCGGCGCAATGTACCGCTCTCCGGTACCATTATCTTCACCTCCTTGTATGACGAGGCGTTCAATAGCAGGAACGGCGGGAATATCGTGTAGTGGTCCCAATATATCCAAATACGATTGCTCAAGCTGCCAGTAATGCCGGTCGCCAAGATGAAAAGGTCTCTGTTTTTCCTCCGGGGCATCGCGGTAGTCGGTTAGTGAATGAGCACCAACTATCAAGCAGATTCTAGTTGCATAATGATCTGGCCAGCCGCTCAAAATGCGCAAGAGCGACACAATAGTGTCCGTGAAGACCTGGTTATCTCGATGAAGATCCTCGGGGGACTCTTTTTCCATCAAAGCAGCATAGGGAGCTTGGGGTAGATTGACGGTCAAACAGAGAATTTCAATGTTGTGCTGTCGCTCTGGAGTGACAATGCGAGCAAAATCTGAGAATTGGTCTTGGTTGATGAATAACATTCTGAAGCTGTGTTTTTCGACGATTGCCTGCCATTGTTTACTCACACTCGCATACGGAGCGAGCCGGTACCCAAGGAAGGATACGATGTGCATGATGATTTCAGGTGGCAGAGATTTGCTAGTCATGATGAGAGGAGATGAGGGGGTGAGGGAGGAAAGATTGCAATAGGAGTGAGGTGAAGTCAAAGTGGGAGGTGTGTCTGGAAATGAACACAAGCAGCCACAAGGCATGCATAATCCATTGTAAACCTCCTCTCATGAAGTTCATTCATCATCTCTACACTCACCATTTGACTACAGAATTTCATCGGACTTTCCATCCCATGTGTCTCTACACAGATCACCATGAAGTCCACCGTTTAGCTCCTTAACATCCACCTGAACCGTTTCCAAACTCTTAAACAAACCCCGCCACGCCTCACCCTCCTCCTCTGTCCTCGGCTTCGATGAATCCACATTAACACTCTCCGCATCTACAAGCACCTCCCCTCTCAATGTCACCTCACCAGACGCAATCTCAGGCCCAAAACCCTCCACGGAACCCGGCAGCAGGTTCGGTCCACTCTCTTCCGCCCGCTTGAGATCCCGCCAGATCTTCACTTTGAATTTCTGTCCGGGCCGGAAAAAGAAGTCCGTCTTGTTGTTTATGGTTTCGAATGGCTGCATCGGCGCCTCGGGGATACCGGTGAGGCACATGATTGCGCCGCGCGCGAGTTCCGACTCTTCGAGGGGGTGGTCGAGGGACAGCTGGACGCTTGCGGCGCCGAGCTCAATGTTGGGCGATTTGAGAAGGATGTGCGAGATGTGGGCTTGGGAGGGGGATCCGTAGAGGTAGAAGGGTGTATAAGTTTGGGGGTAGTGCGGCTCGCGGTTGCGGGCATTCAGACAGCGGTTCTTGATTATTTGCGTGATGGAGACGGTTATGCTTGAGAGAGTGTTTCTAGAAGAGGTCAGCTGCCGGTCAATTACGCAGAGATTGACTCACTCGTCTCCATTGACCAAGTTGCCTTGAAATGTCGCCTCGCCATGGTTGTTAACTTGGTTTAAGAGCGCCTCAAGACAGGTCTCTTTGGATGTGTTCAGATACACCACCCTCCCTCTGGCTTTGGCCCTGATGTATGCCTCGAAGCCGGCTTGGTTGAAGGTGCCCTTGAGGATCAGCTGCCGCCGGAAGCGGGCCTCCTGAAAGCGTGGCCGGTATATGAAGAAGATCTCGTTTGTTCCTTGAACATAGAAACGATGGATATCGGGTTTGATAGCGTTGCGGTCACGACACACCTGTGCTGTCAGCATCAACGGTCTTCTACGAGGGATAGGATGTTTACTTGAACAGCCTCCTCGACCACCTTCCGAAACCTCCCAACCAACCGCTCAATCAACTCATGCTCCGTCAAGAACGGACTCATAACGACATTCCGCAACACCATCAATCCCTGCTTGGACCGCGCAATCCCTAACCGATCCATAAACACTTCTGCACAGTTTCCATACTCCTCATGACCGAACTCGGTCGATGTGAGGAAGAATTCTTTTTTCGAAGGATCCTCATTGATGGAGCTAACCGACAACTCCTTGACAACCCTTAACATCAAAAAGTTTGCTTCCTCAATGTCGTCGTTGAGCCTCCCGTCTTCGTACCGCCAGTTCAAGGCAAACGCATTGATGTTGAGGTCCGAACCAAGCGCGCGCAACAGCGTCATTGTGTGCGTTTTGGGATCGTTGGCGACAATCTCATGATTAGATTTGGACAGAATCTGTTCACGGATGAAGCGTTTTTCGGCTTCAACGTCGCCGCCGTTGACCTCGGAGGGCAGCCGATTCAAGGCGACACAGGTGAAGCTATCGTCTTTTGTTGTCATTGCAGCCCAGTGCGCGGCGAGCTAGACATACGTCAGATGTCGACTACCAATTGTTTAAGGCGGCTTACTCTGGTACAGGTAAAGGTTGCTTCGCTCAAGAGCGCTCCATACCCATTTTGATCCAGCCCAATGCACTCGTTTGCCAGCCATATCGCCATAGCTGCAGCACCCGGTTTGCTGTCTTCGTCAGCACTCATTCGTCAAGCAGGAGCTACTACAAACCTCCCCTCAACGCCATATACACCAATGTTTTCTAATGACCCGCGATCAATCATCGGCGCCGTCCACGTAACAAGCGACCTCATCCTTTCATCCCTGTACGCCAACGCTCCTGCTGGATACGGGATATATCCCGACTTATGCGGATCAATCGTAATCGAGTCCGCATATTTCAGCGCCAAAAGGTCCTCCTGCGTCTGCACCTTGAGCCCCATATCCGGCACAAAACCCTGACCCTGATCGCTGACAACCGGTTCTTCATCTTTTTGTACTCCCTGTTTAAGGTCTCGGGGGAGCATAGCGGCGAAGTACCCGCCCCATGCTGCATCCGCGTGCACAAGGAATGAGAGCCCGCGCGCCTGAAAGCGGCGTCGGATGCGTAGAATTTCACTTAGTCGATCGACAGCGCCTTCTTCTGTTGAACCAATTACGGCAACAACGGCGTACACGGCAATCTGGTTGCGCAGGCAGTGATCGAGATTTGAGACGAGGTCGACGAGGTCAACGCGGGCTTCGGCGTCCACTTGGATCCCAATCATGTTCTCGGAGCCGATTCCAGTGATTGCTATGTCCTGTTAGTAGGAGCTTATATGGCAATATCCCATTGTACTAACCACCCCCTTTCGGCCAGGAGTAATGCCGGGTATTCGTGAGCAGATACCGACAGGGCGTCTTGATATCAAATGCATTCTCGAGCTTTCCCTTCCCGGTCGTCTGAATGTTGTACCTGTCTAACGCGTTCTCGATATACGTCGGCGAGACACCATACTGGTCATTTAGCATCTTCGGCAGGTCGAGAACTGTCTCCGGTAGGAGATTTAACAGCTCCCATGTTGACATATCCGCGAAGTTCTTCTCTTCCCCCGCACATGATCTAACCATGAACCCCTCCCGCGCAAACTGAAGTTGTCCCTCAGTTATCGCGAGATACAGCGACAAGGGATAGAATTTCAAATTTCGTGCTGCTCAACCCACGGCATACACCGTCAGCCCCTTTAACACCCCAGAAGCTTCCAAAAAACAACTCACCAACCCAGATACTCTCCAAATTTGCCACCGTCCCCCCGCTGGTAACATGCGCCCACCCCGTCGGCCCCTGTCCTCCCCGTCCACTCCCCGCCCCCAGCCCGTTCCCCAATCCCATCTTCACCCCATACCCCAAAAGGCCACAAATCTGCTCCCCTACCAGTATCTCAGCAGCCGTCGAAAACGGACTCGCTTCCACAGCCACATTGTTCGGGTTATACAGCATCGTCATGAAATACCCCAGCAGCGACACCATGCTCAGATCCGTGCACATATGGCCCTGGTACCGGGGCGACCAGAAAGGGACGGATTTCTGACCGAGCAGGCGCGCGGTGTTGGCTATGATGGTGCGGAATTTCGTCGTTAGGCGGGTGAATTCGGGGGTGTGTCGGATGGACGGGGGGATGAACTTTTTGTCCTGTAGCAGTGTTAGTTCAATACTTGACTTTCTACGAGGTTCTTGTGGATAGAGAGGGGGATGGCGAAGGGGGATTATTCACCGGCGGCTGCGGATAATATCTTTTTCTGGCATTTTCAAGCTCGTTGAGGATATTGGCAATGTTTGTTTTGAATTCGTCCAGATTCTCGGCTTCGGGGCCGATGAAGTACGAGCTTATTGCTTGGTGGGTGATGTCGCCGTAGGAGGTCATTTTGAATCAGTACCCTACCTAGGTAGGTGGAGGGTCTTGAGCGTAGGGGAGGTAAGGGTGTTCGGATTGCTAGCTGTTTACATTCTGGGGGAATGGCAGGGCTTATGTATGTTCCAGGGGGATTGGTTTGGGATTAGGATTGGGCTGATGGATCATGCATGCGCTATGCAGAGATGTGATACTGGAGCATGGGATTGCAGGGCAGCAGAATGGCATTGGCGAACCTACAGTAAGGTGTTGCAGGAACACTCGCGAACGACAAGAGTAGCAGACCACATGCTAATACTTCGGACACAGGACTATATTCATTCGATGATTCTCTGAGCGCAAAGAACAGAGAGATAACATAGGTAGATCCTCCTCAATTCTACATCTCGAGAAAAAAAAAAAAAAAAGGATGGTGATTCCCCAAGTCAAGCGGGGTAAACAACCCGCCAGCAAACTCGCGAACACGTTCGAGACTCCAGCTGTGGCTAGCTGAACCGGTGAGTTAGCTGCTGGGCCCTTGCCGCCACAACAATCCTTTTGCTTTTTCCTTCCTCCGAGTCGGCCGTCTTCAATGGTGGAAAATTCTCGCGAGAATAGTCCGACTGCTATGCTACAGGAGGGGGAGGGTTTGTTGGTCAATCGGTGGTTTCTCCTGCTTTGCTAGATCCAGGACTGAGCTCTGAACTTTGAAGACAAGAACCACCACTAGCTCTCTTTTAGCTCTGGTCAATCCATTATCTTTTGAAGAATGGAGACTTGCGTTTATTAGGGTTTTTAGTCAAATATCTGCCCCGGATCAACCTACGCTAGGTACCCGCTGGATAGCCACACTAATTAACTACGGAGTATAGGAACGAAGAAGATGAGAAGTACATCTATTATAAGATGTCATTATATAGCCCCAATAGTTGCTGAGATTAGACACGGAGGCAACAGCTACCAGAATATATAAGTATCTGTAGAGTAAGCGACCCTCAACTCCAGAACTCTGTCTCGCTCTGTAACACACATGGAACTCAATGATCGGAGCTTTGATGACTTCCGACTCCTGACCTTCGTATAGTAAAGCACCACGTGTTGAGATTGGATGAAGAGCTTAGCTTACGTGCATTAAGTTCGTTCCTCGGAGTCGGGGTAGCTATAAGCGATTGCTCATGCTAGAGCATATAACTCCGAGTGCGAGTATAGGAAATGGAGGTTGAGCCACGGGATGATTCTCTATGTACGCGCGACAAGGATAACCCTTTCTCCCAGCACTCGAATGTGTCAGTCGCAATCACCTGGTTGAAAACAGGGTGCTCATCTCTTCAAATGAACAGCCTCCGTCTCCCCAAATTCCCTGAAATGCTCAAGGGAGGCATATCCGCATCTAGACCTCAGTGCACATCATTTGCCCCATGTGGAGCCTCAGGTTATTGATCCTGGGGCCCCGGCTGCTTCTCCCAGACTCCCACCTCATCATTGCATCGCACATGACGCGGTCTCTTCAAAGGCATCATCGATGGTCTGTCTCAATAGGACATTCTACCATCGGAAGCGGTTTTCCTGTCCTTGGCCTGTTGGCGAGCGCTCATCCAGACGTAATTCCTGTAATCCGACCCCGGCGATCTCGATCAGCCAATCACAGCACTCCACCCTCGATCCCTTCCATACACCACTGTGAGGCCACTATGACGACCGTTTCGGTTGAGAATGGTATATGAGACTCTATATGAGAGTGTCTTTAAAATTCATTATCAGCAATTCATCAGCTTCAATTTACTCTAACATCACAACCACAACCACAACCCAAACAACTTGTACCCCACCACACCACCACCACAACAATCATTATGCAGAACAACGCAGGACAAGGCATCTCTCACGCCACCGGCGGCTCCAAGGTCCCTCAGCGCGCCCAGGAGAAGGTCCCCCAGGGTCTTGAGGAGTCCCTTCCCAACAAGGTACGCTCCTTGAATCTTTTTATTCCCATCACCAAGACTACAGTATTGACGCCTTCCAGCTCCATGACACCGGCTCCGGCACCGGCCGCCAGACCCACGCCCTAAACGACGGCCAGGACTCGATCGTTCCCAAGGGCATCCAGAAGGCCGTCCCCGAGGGTCTTGAGCGCGCCCTGCCTAACAAGATCCACAACACTGGTGACCACTAGATGGACTTGGATGATTATGAACATGTTTTACTACTATGATGATGTTTGATTTTATTATGAGAAACGCTACGTCTTTGGGAAGCTGATGTATATGTATATGTATATGTATATATTGCTATGCTATGCTGGCTGGTCCTGTATCTTTCATTTATTTTAATTATGATTATTTGATCAGTCTTCCCCATTGTCTTAAGTAGAAGTACGAAGACTTACATCATTATGAGATTGTCAAATCTTTCGTGTTACTGGGGTCGCCCTTGTAATTTCAGGGTGGCGGCCTGACATGGTCTTGCTAACAATCTACCTATTCAGCACCGATTAGTGTAAACAGCACGCGCATATGTGCTGTCAAACTCTTGTGTCTGCTCTTGATTTCCTGATACGGGCTCAGCATTGCTGCCCTAGTTGTCCGCGTACGGCTTTTACTGTGGCTATATATACTCGGGTATAGCCCTGATCTCAATCCGGTATGGTATTAAATTAAATTAGCTACTTAGATGGATAGTTACATAGTTACAGTATACCTAATGGCTAGTGAGACCTTGGTCTCGATGTCAACACGCTAATTACGATCTTGCCCTAGCCCGATGGGTCTTCGATTCCCCTTCGCCCCATAAATCCGTTGTTGTGTATATCTCAGACTATACCCGACATATAGTCACCCACAACAAGTAAACACCACCCATCCTACCGCCAAACCCACTCAACCACATACATAACCACCTCTCCCAAATACCCCGTCAAGAGCAACCCCTGCGCATACTCAACGAGGTCTGCAGTAGGAGACTCAGACTCCAATGCAGCCACGGTCTCTTTCTTGCCCTCGTTGCGATCAATCCCAGCACGGACATGAGCCCGTTTTTCAAGTAGCGCTTTATACATTTCCTTGCCCGGCTTGACGAGAACATATGTTTCTTTACCTGCTGTGCTTTCCGCTAGTCTCGGCGGTGACTTCGATTTGGATCTCGACTTCGCGCGTGGGCTTGGGAGAGCGATGTGAGTTATTGAGTCTTGGGTTTGGGCGGATGACCAGGTGAGTTCTTTTGGTGTGGATGTATGACCACTTGGTGTAGATGCAGAAGTGAGACTGTTCTTCTTCGATGACGTTGTAGGACGAGAAATCGAAAGCCTCCCTCTTGACGCAGGTTGTTCTTGACCCGCTGCTTGGGAAGGAGGGTTGCTTGTGACGACGGCGTACTGGATGTCCGAGTCTAGCGAGAACAGCACGACAGTGTTGACGTTTGTGTTGAGTTTCATGCGAAAGGTTGTGAAATTGCGCGGGTCAAGGTAGAATGTATAGCTTGCTGTTACGGAAATGTTCCGCATACTGAGGCCTGCGATTGAGTCGCTGTGGCTGATTTTGGATAGGGCTTGGTCACGCGCTGAGGTTGGACATTTGGGCTTCACAGCGAGTGACTTGGACTCGCGAATAGTGACGGAGAAGATGCATTGGGGCTTGTGGGACTGGGCGGCTTGTTTGCGGCAGGTGTCGCTGCAGAAACGGGTGATGTTGCAGGCTAAGATGTAAGTTAGCAAGGCTCTCAGCAGTGGTAGGAGACGTACTGTGACAGAGTAAGATGGTGAGTGCACTGCAGTTCTCACATGGCTTCGCCTCTTGAAGACCCCATTCCTTCTTCTCTGATTCTAGGATCTCCCTTCGTCGATTGAGCTCCGCAACCCTCTTCTCCGCGTAGCCGATTCGCTTTCGGGAATGGTGATGATTGGGTGTTCTCTTGGCCATGTGGATGAGCTGCCTATATGCGAGGATTGCCTTGTCCACCGAGTCGAGGTGCTCCCTAGATACGCATAGCGCGCTGAGAGCGTCGAATGTCTCCGGAGCTTCGGGACCCTTGACTGCTAGGAAATCCTCTACAAGACATTCGAACAGGTTAGCTGCGTCGCGGTTGAGACCTGCGTCCATGTATGATCTGCCTAAGCGGTGGATTACACGGAGACAGTCGGCGTCCCTTGACTGTTTGTAGTTGTCAAGGATATCTTTAATGTCCTGGGGGAAATCGAAGTTATCTGAGCTCTGAATATACCGCACAACTGCATCTCTGGTGACAGAACTGCTGAGGCCAAAGACTGTTCGGCAGTGAGGAATGGTCTTGCCGCATATTGCCCGAGACTCCTTCTCGAGACCAAGCTTTTGATATAGCAAGGAAAGTTTGTTCATTGCGTTCAACGTAGTTGCATGCTGGATGCCAAAGACGGTTTCCAGAGCTGGAACTGCTTTCTCCAGCAGGAGAAGAGCGGTTTCAAGATCGCCGAGTAGAACCTTTAGTGAAGCAAGATCCTGCATGCTGCTCAGGGTTTCTGGGGCGTTGTGTCCAAGAGTCTTCAGTCGACCAGCGAAAGACCGCTCGTACAGCGCCGCTGCTTCGGTGGCGTACCCATCCTTTTCGCACAAACTTCCGATGTCGTGAAGAACGGCAAAGTTCTTTGGGTGATCACGTCCCAGCACTCGTTTGTACAGGCCGAGAGACTCTAGGTAGCACGCTTCGGCTTCTGCCGCAAGATCGAGGCTTCGATATCCCAGCCCCATCGAGTGCAGAATTCCAGCCTTCGTTAGTTTCTCGACATCAAGCCCGGGGGTGTCTTCAAGTAGCTTCATGGTGTTGTGAAACTCGACCACTGCGCCTTGAGAGTTCCCTTGCTTCAGTAGTGCCTCGCCTCTCAATCGCATAGCCAGCGCCCGAGACCAGATAGCTGTGTGGGAATGCTCGTTTTTCATCTGCAGGAATAGCTTGGCCACCTCATCGACCTGGAGTATCCTTTGACGTCCGGATACATCATGCACAATGGCCCCACCTGTAATGTGCTGCAAGTGAACGAATATGTTCTGCGTCCCGCGGAGAAGACAGATAAACTCCGTATCTTGAACAGTAGACGAGCTGTTGTTCTGGCTGTCTGCCTCCCGGGCAAGACCTTCTTCTGAGCTTCCGGTGCTATTCCTGGCGGTCGCCCTGCTTTCGTTTCTAGAATATTTCGTAACAAAAGAAAACCGAATAGTGTTTGCACGCTTCATAAGTTTTTTGCCTCGATTTGATGTTGATCGTGATCGTGGTATGCCTAGACCGTCAGCTATGCTATGGTAGTCAGCGGTTCTCATACCTAGAGGGATCTTGCGCCCAAAAAGCTTCTGAAAAAAAGACTGCCTCTTCGAAGATCTCGGCGCGACGTACTCGACCTCTGCATCATCAATGAGTCCACCCTCCGAGTTGTCTACATCGCTGGTCTGGTGGCTTTCATTTTCGCAAAGTTCGGTTTTATTGCGTTCAACAGCGGCACATTCATAGCCTGCTACTTTAGCACAGGTCACTCTTAGCATCTGGAAACATACCACTTGAACAGAAGCTCGCATCCGAGGGGCCCATTTCCGTACCTGCCGGAAGCGCTTGATAAAGACCGTTTGGAGCATGCACTGTATATATTGTCAGCCATGTACAATCCTAATGCCCTAACGGCTTACCTCTCTCCAGGTCATAGAGCCCTGCGAAGCTTATGGCAAGCAGCTCCTCTTCGTCGCTTTGGGAAATCTCTGCTTGGGTCAGCGCATCCCATGAAGTGATATCAGACAGCATACTTCTGAACGTCCAAGAATCCCTTAACTTCCTAGCTTTCTTAGCCAGTGACGTATCTCCACCATAGTCAGTCGTAGGAAGCATAGAGCTCTTTTGGACGAGGCTAGGGCTTCTGCTGTGGTTTGCGCTTGGGCTCGCAATTTCTTTCTGGAAGTCTCGGTAGCCGTTGTCGTCTCTTGGGTCGTTCAGGACGGGTTCGTATCTGATACAGTCTGTTAGATAGGTTCCACCCCCTAAGCATTCGGAAACAAACAGAATGTTACACTTTGAGCCACAATGTGTGCAATCCACGAAGCATGCCGAGTCTGTTACTTAGAAGATATCAGACAACAAGGAATGAAGTTCTCACCTGGCTCCCTTTCGATGATCTCTCCATCTTGGCCTAGAGAGAAGGGTCGTTCGCATTCAGTGCAAAAAAATCGAATCGGTCGAGAGTCGAGCGGGATCAGCCGTTTCTCCATCCGATAACCTTTTGTGATTAAGCTGACATTCTGTCAGCTATTGAGCTTCAGCGAGACGCTAAGGGCGTACCGATCGCGTGTCATCACATAAACGGCAATAGCCGATCCCGCACAGTATCTTGTCAGATAGTGTTGCTTCAACTCGGTCCTACCCGGATTAGTGTCGATCTCAAGATCGGTTGGATTCGCATACGCCGATGAGAATACCGCTTCGCAATCAGGACATTTGACCTCCAGCGCCCCAAGCGTTGTGCCGTCATCATCCCGAAAAGGTGGAAACAGACGCAGTGCTTCTTGAAAGTTCTCGACAGCCGATGATGGTTCTGGAGGCTCTGTGGCAGTGTCAGATCATCGTAAGCTGATCGCCGTCTGTGTAACCGTGAGGCATGCGTACCGTTCGTGACGGACCTGCCAGCCAAGGATAAAAGAACGTCTGACGCGCGAAGTATCCGTGATTTCCCTTCGAGGCGACTCGATCTCGATGTGAGAATGAGGTCCTTTTCGAGATCGCGTTGCGCGTTGAGCTGGAGGTGATTACTTTCTCTGCGATAATGGTAAATCGTTAGCGTAAGCTCGAACTGGACGTGCATGAAGCTGCAGCTACCTATCTCCAGACACCTTTGCGCCGTAATGACAGTACTCCATTCTGAAGTCAAGGGGCACGGCCCATGAGAGAGAGGACGAAACGAAAGACTTGATGAGAAATTAAGGAAAGAAAGAATCCATCTCAACTTGGGCACGGGTGAGGCGTCATTGAAATGAGGAGTCAGGTCGAGTCGAGAGCTGCCAGTGGCTGGCATATGTACTGCATCTCCCCATCCAGCAGCTGCAGCTCTTCAAACGACACATATTCACCTGTTTCAAGGGGACGTTTTCCCCAGCCAATTGTTCTCGATGGATACCCCTCGCATCCCTGCGAGGGGGAGAAGGGCGTTTGTGTTGGCGATATATTGGGGTGTGACGGAAGGGAAGAGGGATAGTTTGTTGTCCGTGGGAATAGTAGTTGGCCTTTTTCTCGCTCCTCTCCCAATCTTTCCCACGACATCTTCCAGAATTCAATTTCCTCCATCGCTCAACACCATTGAAGCAAATTCAATACCAATGCCACCCCTTGCTTTGATGATCCACGCGTCATATCTCAACCCACAGAACACATGCAAACGCGGTAACAAGCGGTGGTGATCGCGCCGCGCACTTGCAGCAGGGATGGACATAGCCGCAAGACACATCACATCAAGACTCCCAATAAGCTCAACGTTGAATTGATCGCTAATGCGACTGCATAACCTTACATATGATCTGCCACCGTCATCGGCCATGCAATGAACCGAGCGCTAGAATACACAAAGAACAACCGACGAAGGACTGGACTAGCAAGGGGCCACAATAACCAATCGCTACAGCGCTTGCTGGTCCTTGATCTTTTTTTCCACCACATCCAATCCAGTAATCCTCTTCATAAATCCATCCAGAGACCCGACCGGCATATGCGATGCAATCCACCCAAGTGTCGAGAATTTTCCTCGCCAGATCCAATACGCCGGCTTGCGTTTGCTGAGGTCCCCAACGACCTGTCTCGCCCAGACCTCAGGATCGCTATGGTTGACTTTGTCCGCTCCAGACATTGTCCTCTCAACATCCTCTTTGGCCACAATATACCGCGAATCTGGCGGTAGTACCGGATCTGGAACGTTGTTGAAAAATGTGGACCGTATCCCGCCGGTCATAAGGTTGATTACCCTGATCCCGAACGGCTCCAGCTCAAGCCTGAACGTCTCCGTAATACCAGCGGCGGCTGCTTTGGACGCATTATACGCGCCTGCGAATGGCATCATGCCTGATGTGATCGAGGAGCCAGAAGTGTTGACGACCATCAGGGCTCCCTGTTCATGCGTGGACTTCATGAGAAGCGGTAGAAACGCTCGGGTGACACTGACGACCGACCAGACGTTCAAATCAAATAGGTCGCGAGCTTTTGTGATATCGAGATCTAGGAGCGGCATGGAATATCCAGCGCCAGCATTGTTGACCAATGCGTCGAGAGAGCCACCGGTCAGCTTTCCAACCTGGGAAACGCACTTGCTGATTGATTCGTCGGAGAGGGTGTCGAGGAGGATTGTTTCGATGTCTGCAGCTTCGGCTCGAGTGAGTTTTGACTGGCTTCGAGCTGTCGCAAAAACCCGCCATCCGGCGTGTGGAATGCGATGGCAAGCTCAGCGCCGAGACTGCCGTCTGAGCATCCGGTAATGAGGACTGTTCTTTGAGAAGGCATGATGTTGTCCTTGTTGCTTCATGGTTAACCTTGATAATAGTCAGGGCCTTATAAGGTATTCTCCCGCGGAGCAATTCATCTTTCCGAAGACTGCTATCCTGTGGTATGCGCAAAGGTTCTAGGGTTATTTACTCTCCTTGTGTGGGGAATTCACCCCGATCGGCACAACTTTGAGCGAGTCGGCACGATTTCTACCCGCACCCCGGTCCTTGAGTAAGAACCGGCGGGTCTGGCAATGTTCTCACGCTGGTGTACGCCCTAAAAGACTGAAGCCTTTGCTACTCGAGCCAATAAACGTCAGCTAACTCCAATGGCTGAGGTGAGCCATACTACCATGCCTCTCCATGGAATTTTGTGAAGGCTTTCATAATACACCACAGCTGTCGGCCAGCGCTGACGCAGCACCTTGGTTCCCGCCGAGATACGTAAACTCATGCACTCCTCATTGTGTGCTGTATATCAGAGAAGGGCACGGACTGGCATCGGTGCACGTACTTTCTCGGGAACTCTTTGGATGAGATAAATGAGGATACGACTCAGGACCGGCGTTTCAGCATGAGCCCTGGATATTATATACAGCGTAGGCGGTCCCATTTGCCGTTGTGTTTCGAAGACTCAATGCTCATTTGTTGACAGTTTCAGCCAACCATGCAGTCGGACCTGTTGGAGGGGAGGCTTCGAGGCAACATAGTATCGAAGCCAGTACAGAGCGCTTTAAAATTGGATGTGAGGCTCTTGCCCATACAGGTTTCGAGAGCTCGAGTAGACCGGTAGGTCTGGACAGAGAGGCGTCACGAGCAAAGAGACCGGGCAAGCATAGGGACTGGACAATGACGATCCCGCCGTCGGCTTGCATAAGATGTCAGGAATTGCCCGTTTACTCTTTCTTTCGACGCATCTTTCTGGTAATCGTCGCCAACCCTCAATATGAGCAGCTTCCTCGGCTTCTTCCACCGCCAACTCACCTTCACTCCACGTAAGTGCCGGTCTGGGATGAAGCAGCGAAGTAGCTCGCAGACTGAGGACTTAGCCGCCTAGTCCTCGCCGTGTGCACGGTTTCGAAGGATGAAGCTGCCGCTGACGAAATCCTGCGTCAAAGTCCGACCTGCACGGTGATTGTTTAGTCGCTGGATATGGAAGACTGGGAGGAGACCGTTGCTCTCCTGAAGAGGGAAGTTCCTACATTGAAGCTGGAAGGGTCTCTTCTCAGAACCTAGACTGTATGGGCCGCCTAACGTCTTGAGATAGTGGTAATCTTTAACTATCCTCGCCCTCTCGTATAGGTACTTATACTTACCTGTCAACCTGCCTGGCCGGTGTCGGGCCAATGCACTGTCCGCGGATACGAAGTACTTTCCTCCATCTTCTACAAAGCCACAAAGCTTGGAACAGGACTGATAGGTGCGGATCTCGGTCGAATATCTGTCCACAGCCAAGGTAGCGCGGAAATGGAGTAACAACTAACCGTTCTATAGCTGCTCTAGATGATGTATATAATCCCCCCATAACCCCAACAACCTCGCCAAACATACCTATGCACCAGTACCCCTCAAAATATGCCTCATCCATTATTTCTATCCCCATTCCCAGGCTTCAGCCCCCTATCAAACCGAATCTTCTACCGCAATGGCGACGCCAATCCCGCTCCTTCTACTGAACACCCAGCCACAACAATCCCAACAACAATCCTCCTCTTCGCCTGGGGCGACGCCCTCCCAAAACACATCACCAAATACATCACCGGCTACCAGTCCCTCTTTCCTTCATCCCGGATAATCGTCATCCTCTCAAAGACTCTCCACGCCTCGACCCAGTCCCCGGAGGCTAGAGTCCGCGCCATGACGCCTATTATTGATCTTCTATTCCCAATACCAAGCACATCTCTATCTGCATCTGGATCTGGATCTGGATCGGTATCCACTCCAGAACAAAACACCATCCAGAAGAAATCCAAAGACGGACCCAAAGAACGCATCCTCCTCCACGCAATGTCCAACACAGGCGCCATCTACGCAGCCTCAACCCTCCTCGCCTATCAGGCCCGCCACGGCGCAACAAACCCGCTCCCGCACAGACTCTTCGTCTGTGACTCCCTGCCCGGCGGCGTAAACTTCCGCTCTCAGGTAACCTGCTGGGCGCGCGCAATGGCGCTCGGAACATCCTCATCACTCCCACTTCCACTCCCCTTATTATTTCTGCAGAGCATCTGGTATATCTTCCTCTGCATGGTGTTCATCTACGAGAAACTACGAGGGTTCGAGGCAGCGGGGATGTTCGCGACGGGGGTTATGAGTGACCCCGCATTAGCGTCGAAAGACGCGCGGAGGGTTTATATTTATTCAAGAGAGGATGAGATTGTGCGCTGGGAGGATGTGGAGGGGTTTGCGGCGGGGGCGCGCAGGGTGGGGTATGAGGTTCAGATGGAGGTTTTTTCGGGATCGATGCATGTGGGCCATATGAGGGTTGATCCGGAGAGGTATTGGGGGGTTATTTTGAGGGCTTGGAGGGCAAGTAGTGGGATCGTCGGTGGCTAGGTACTAGCTACGTGAGGGATCCTGTTAAATACTAGTTTGTTACAACATGGATCTTGTTTATCATTAGTACCTCCTAGAGAATGTTACGCTGGATTTACTATACTGAGGGAACATAGGGTATGGGTATACAGGTAGATGGCCCATTTCTCCAGCAATCTGACAACTCTTTACTATCCCCTGCTACTTGACATGTTCATCTCGTAAGCCCATTACTCCCTCACCTACCCAGCAACCCCCCCTCAACAGTCTCACACAACCCCATTAACGTCCCATTCGTGCCAGCACCAACAAGATCCAAAAACGGCACGTCGACGCCAAACAACCTCCAAACCCACCCTCTCATCTCCGCCGCAGTCAAACTGTCCACTCCATACGTGGAAATCGGACGCGTCTCGTCGACCTGCTCAACCGGCATGAGGATCAAGCTGCTGAAGCGCTTCTTTATGAGGCAGAGGATGGCGTCGTGGAGGGTCGGTGCGTCGCGCTCGGTATTGAGGAGAGAGATGGTGTTGGCGGGGAGAGTGTTGGATTCCGGGAGCCAGGGAGGCGCTGACTCGGAGTGACCTGTGTGATCTGCTTGCTTGGGATCTGACGTTGACACTGGTGCTGCCTCTGCTAACAAGGAAGCAGCGAGCAATGAAGTGCGCGGGTCCTCCATAAATCCGTTTGTGATTTCGTAGCCTTGCTTTACGACTAGTTCTCGGAGAGCGCAGGTTTCGAGTCCCGTTAGGATATGCGCCTGTGGCTGGTCGTTTCTCTTCCTCTCGTTGATTCCCCGGTCTGTACCGTTAGGGTTGTCAAGGTCTAAGCATGGATCTGAACCCTCTAACGAGCCATAGTCGGAAAGCGCCAGGTCGACAATAGACAGAAACTCACTCTCCGTTAACGGCTACATCCCCTTTCTTAAAAGCACAGCCTCAATCTCCGGGTTTTCATGCAGATATCCCACTTCTGAGACCATGCCGAGCCCAAGCGAGACAGCAGTCTTCCCGTTTGCTCGCCGCCACTTCGCAAATGCATCTAGGAAGCTATTCGCCGCGCAGTAGTTGCTCTCCTTCATGGCGCTGTAGCTCCCCGAGATGGAGGAGAGAAGGAGGAAGAAATCGAGATCTGCTTCGTGCTCGTTCTCTTCCAGAATACGATGCAGATTCCACGTCCCCCTCCACTTCGGCTCAATGGCCGTCAACCAGTCCTCGCTCGTCATGTCTTTGAACAATACTGCGGCCAACGCCATGGTGCCCTGTACGACACCGCCGAGCGGACCAGCCTTGATACAAGCGGCCACCGCCCGTCGGACATGCTCGAGATTAGCAACGTTCCCACGTACCACCTCGACAGTAGTGCCTGGGATATCCTTCAACGACGACACAAGCTCAGCAGCACTAGGCTTGTCGCATCCGGACCGCCCCAGGAAAACGAATTTGCGGGCTCCCCGGGAGAGCATCCAGCGCGTGAGGCTGCGGCCGAGCCCACCGAGGCAACCGATTAGCAGGTAGGATTTTGTCGGAGAGAAGAAAGATCTATACGGGGCTAAAGAGAGCTATTCGGGTGGTTAGTTGAGCGACTGTTGCTAGTATGGCTTTGAGAAGTACAACGTACCGGAATGAGGCTTTGAGGATCTTCCGTTGAGACGACGACCTTGCCAATGCGGTCCCTCGTGTTGAAGTAGCGATACGCCTTGGATATCTCAGAGACGTCGAAGACTTTCAGCGGTGGTGGGGTGATTTCGCCCGCGCGGTAGAGCGTTAATACCTCGGCGACAAGACTATATCATAGAACGATGAGCCCACAGTCCATAAGCCCTAAGTAACTTGTTAAATCTGTCAAGCAGGGGAACATACCCACGAACAACATCCCGATAAAGCTCATTCGCGGCATCCATAAACTTCGCCAAATCAAATGTCGAGAATGTCGCTCCTCTCAGAAAGACTCCCATATCCAGTCTCCCCGCATCAACAAGTTCCCTCTTCCCAATCTCCACGAACCGGCCAAATTGCGCAAGACAGGCCCACGAGGCATGTAGCAGGTCACCAACAAGCGAGTTTAGGATAATATCAACGCCCCAACCTTTCGTTGCGGTCATGATCCCGTCGACAAATGATGTATCCCGCGAATTGAATATGTGTGTTTCGGGCACCCCCATTTCCTTGATCAGGTACCGTCGTTTAGCCTCGGAGCCTACGGTTGCATAAATGGTTGCGTTGAGACGGCGAGCTACGATAATTGCTGCAAAGCCAACTGCGCCGGCGGCGGAATGGATGAGCACTGTCTCGCCTGCGCGGAGGTGTGCGCGATCTCGCAGGGCGTAAAGAGCAGTGCAGTAGACTGTAAGGAGCGTGGGGAGGACGGTGTGTTCCTCTTGGGGAAGCATCTTATGCACCGCGTAAGCTGGAATACGCTCGACGGTGCTAAAGTGATTAGGCATTAGGGCGACAACTCTGTCGCCGAGCTGGAGGTCCAGATTGGGATCTGCTCCCACGGCTGTAATAACACCGCTGAAGTCCAACGCACTGGGGGCGTCTCGAGTCTCTACTCGGCCGTTTAGGGAGTAGACGTCTTTCGCGTTCAAAGCAACGGCTTTCAACGCCACATCCACGTAGCCTACAGGTGGATCTTTTGAGAGGTTCCAAATTTGCTCGAAGTGGATGGTGTCTGTCATTCCAGGCTGGGATATAGCTAACCTGCATAAAGCGCTGTCTGCTAAGAAAGATAGCCGCGGAGGTTCTAGATGCCGGTGGCCACGGAAGAGCAAGTTGAGGGCGAAATCAGGCACAAAACGGCTGATGTAGAGGAGTGAGTCGGACTGGATGAATTCTCTGTCGTTCATCGTGGGACTAGATAACGATGATATATTAAGCAGCCCAGCAATGTTTCGACAAGTGTAGTCTCTTTCTTCGGCAAGAGACAAATCTGTATTTCCGATGTCTAGAACAATGAAACGCAACGTGGGCTGTTCGACCATCAGTGTCCGCGAGAGACCGCTACAGAGAGTCAAGTCAGGCCGTGGTGATCCCAGCATGTTGGCGCCTGTCAGCCAGACGAGATTGGAGCTTGCGTCTGTTAACTTGCGGACGCGATCCATGTCTGTTGGATTGATGGTTGTGAGGAGACCGTGTTCAATCTCCAGGAGACAGATGCAGGACATATGGCTTGGTAGCTCCATTGTGTCTAGGTCATCCAGACATATTGCCCGTGCTGGTTGAATGCCGGTATGGAGGAGATGATATACCACAGCAGAGGCAAGGTATTCGATCTTAGCAGACAAAATGCGAGGTTTCTAATCGATTAGCATTTGATCCTGACAACAATGAGCGAAAACATACCACAATCAATACATCTTCAACCACTGGCGGCGTTATATTGATAGGGGGAATTGCAAGTAAAATGTCATTATCCAACCGCAAAGTAGTAATCCCAGCAGATACTAAGCTTGCGACAGCCTGATTGCAGCGGCGAGTAATGACTATGCCCCCCGCATCAACCAGCGACATCAATTGTTCGGAGGCCTGATTCCAGGTGGTATGGAAGGTCGACTCCTAAAGTCCATCAGTACAAGATAATCCTGCGGCAAGCGGAACTGACCTCTGCAACGACAACAACGTCAAACGACCTAGAGTCACCCGTTCTCTCCATCACCAGCTTATCATTCTCAACCAAATGGGCAGCATCCCAGCTCTGGCATCGCGGAAATGCCGTGCCCATTCCGAGGAGAGAAGAGAATCGCTCATATAAAGCATTCCCTTCACCTGTAACTTCCAAAACGCGCATCCGTGGCAATCTATGACCCACCAGATCCAGCACGCCTGCTATCACTCGAGTACTCGCATCAAGTCCACCGTTCGTGTCACTCATCCGCTGAGAGGCAAGATCTAGAGTATCTATATACTGATTCAATGCAATCTCCGAGCCTGGTTCCACGCGCGAAATATCCGGCTTCCAACATACACGAAGACAAGGCTGGCGCTGGACAAATGGGTTGTTGGCCGTCTCGAGCTCGGGCAGTCCAGGGTTTTTTATGGTGTACAATGTCATTTGCAGGCCGCTGATATCTACCAGCGGTGTTCCATCTAGTCCTCGAAGAGTACAGTCGACTCTGCAGGTCGCAAACCCGGTCTTTTGCATGCGGGAGTGAATCTTGCATTCTTCGCTTTGATTTCCGCTCTTGCCGATAGGTGCGAAACCAGAATGGTCTAGTGGCACCTGGATTTTACACTCCGATATGAAGTTAGGTATGAACGCTTGCAATTGGCTCATATCGGCCCCGGTGCTGCCAAACATCGCTCCCTGGAAGCAGGCGTCAAGTGTGATCGGGTGGAGAGGATAGAACTCTCTCGCTGGATCCAGCAATGGCGGGCGTAGGTTTGTTGTTGTGATTGCATCTGTAGAGATTCGGGTAGGGTCTGTATGTAGGCTTGTGATGGATTGGAAATGTGGACCGAAGTTTAGGCCCTCTTGCTTTATGGCATCGTACCAGCGCTGCCCGGAGTTGCACTCGTATCCTTCTCCGGAAATGGTGACGCTTCCTTGTACACTTGTGGAGCCGCATAGTACCCGGATACTCCCACTGCAGTGCAGTTTCGTGTGGCCTGATATCCACGACGAGATGGAGAAATCATACCAATCAGTTGAAGCGTCGCGGTTGATATCTTCCGCTGGGACATGATAGTGTGCAGCTCCGTCTTTCCAGAGTCAAGATCAGTATCATCGCACACGATTAATGGGGCGATGAAATTGATGTTCTTTCCTTGAAGGCACATTCCATTTCCAGCTCCCGAGGCAATATTACCTTTGAGATTGCAAATTTGTAAGAGTGCCTTAACCGCAATGGCTACGTACGCCGAACCGGGTAAGACCGCCTGCTGCTCGAGCTTATGGTCTCGCAGCCAAGGGACTTCAGAATGTCGGATAATATTCCGCCAGGTCAAGTCTATTCCGTTGCCTGCGGGGTTCTGTGTGCCGAGGAGCTCATGGCGTGGGTATTTGCGATTCCGGGAGTCGATACTTGCGCGTGGTTCATGCCAGAGCAGCTTATTGCTGTAATCCCAGGGATATGGAGGAAGTTTGTGGGCTGAGCACGACTGTATAGTGCTGGTGTTGTTGACAGCCAGCCAATTCAACTCATGGCCATGCAAGAAGAGCATCCCGGCGAGAGACTTCATACATAGGTTGGCATCTTTGTTTCGGACCAGCGTTGGTGAGTATAGAGGTGTAGAGTCTTGTCGAGGTTTATGTCGATTACTTGCTTCGTAAATTTGCTTTACCATCCCTTTCAGAGTACAGTGGGGTCCGATATCAAGGAGATGAAAGTCTTTCTTGTCCATCAGCCTGGCGAGCGCGCTGCTAAATTGCACCGGCTGCTCAAGGTTCCGACAGAAAATCCGCCACTAGGTCCGTAGCATGGTCGATCATCACCATATCTTCAGGGTTCCTGCCTGCGGTTGAGAACACAGTGACAGTTGAGGACTTGTCCCGATACCTGCTCTTGAGGTATGGTTGAACGAGTTTCATGTAGATATCGCCCGCCTCGCGAATCATGAACGAGTGGTATGCTAGCCCACTGGTCTCCAGCTTTCTCGAGAACCAGCCACGTTTTTGCAATTCCGTTTGAAGACCATGAATGTCTCCCTTCGAGCCGCTAAAGGTTACGCTTCCGGGAGCGTTGAAACACGCCACCTGGACCTGTTTGAGACCCAACTCTTGGATCAACCCCTCCGCCGACTCAGCAGATATTCCCGCTGCCAGCATGGCGCCTGTAGGCTGCAATGTACTAGTAGCAAGGCCCCGAAAGTAAGCCACTAGAAAAGCCTCGCGTGCGCTCAAAAGCCCAGCTGCATAGAAAGCCGCTATCTCACCGGACGAGTGCCCAATCACTGCGAATGGGACCACACTCCAGCTGTGTAATATATCTATTACAGCAATTTGAATTGCAGTACATAGGGGCTGGCTGCGGGTAACCTCGTGGACCTTTGTGGCGGTAATGGGATCGGATATACTATCTTCTAGCGTCCATTCTGGCCTATGAGGCGCAGGTAGCGACTGTAAGATTCTATCGAGCTCGCGGATCCGTAGGCGGAATGTTGGGCTCTGCTCCATCAGCTCTCTGGCCATTCCTGGGTATTGCGAGCCTTGGCCTGAGAACATAAAAGCAAATGGACGTGACTGTGTGACGCGTGAAAACTGCGCTGTGTCCCCGCTTTCAATTGGGTCAAGTAGTGTTGGCTTAGGGATGGGAGTGGCAAGCAGGAAATCACGTAATTGTAGTCCGGGCTCACACTTACCCATACTACATGCTAGAGTCTCGAGGGCGCCTCTAGTGCCTAGATGAACGACCATGTTTGTGACATGCTGACACCGGGTTTGCAAGGCCTTTGATGAGGCCGCAGAGAACGGAAGTACAAACGTCTGTCGATCTGCGATCTCATTCTTAAAAGCTAATTCCCCCTTAGGCGAAAGTCGAAAGTCGGAGAGATAATTCTGGAAGGATTCGAGGATGGCATGACCGTTTGCGCCTCCGTACCCAAACGAGTTGATACTCGCCCGCTGAAGAGTCCTAGGTCACTTCTCCGTCTCGCTGACAACCTTGAAGTTGCGAGAATGCAGTTTTACTAACAGTCCATTAGCGTATTGACAGTATTGGATAGACTCAGGCAGCCATACACTTCGGATTCGGCGTCGTTACCCCATAGGTTGGCGGGATCATCCCGTTTTCAAATGCTAGCACCACCTTCAAAACAGATGTCAACCCACTGGCAGCCTCACCATGGCCTAAATTGGGCTTCACAGCCCCGATACGCAGCGCCTCGTTGTGCCGCGGAGCGAAGCAACGGGCAATAGCATCAATCTCAATTGGGTCGCCGACTACAGTTCCTGTGCCGTGACACTCGACGTAGTCTGTATCTTGGAAGTCGAGACCAGCAGTGCGGTATGCCTGTCGGATTACAGTTTCCTGCATTGCGGTGCTAGGAAGCGCAATGCCGGGGGTTTTGCCGTTTCTGCAGAGCGGCGCGGTTAGTACAGGGCTTGAACGTGGAGACTGGATGCTAGAAGACTGGCGCATTGACAGCGGTTCGTCGAATGACTGCTTGAATCCTATTCTCATCCTTCATAGCAGATACTACTCGCTTGATATAAATGGCGGTGACACCTTCTGCTCGGGCATAGCCATCCGCGGCGGCATCAAATGTATGGCATTCTCCAGTAGGAGAAAGGGCAAAAGCTTTGGCAATCTTTAGGTGCCATTCTGGGGAGATTATCAGGTTTGCAGCAGCAATCGCGCTGTCACAGTCGCCGTTTCGTATGGCGGTTATGGCATGGTGGAGAGCGTACATTGATGCGGAGCATCCGGTGTCTATCGTCATGCTAGTCACTGTCAGTAGATATCCAAAGAGAGGGTGAGCAAGAGACAAAGACAAGGTGAGTGAGAGAAAGGAAAGAGGGGGGTGAAGAGGGAGAAAGGAAGGAAGAGCAAGCAATTCACCTAGGCCCCTTCAAATCAAAAACATGGCCAACACGATTCGCCAAAAGCACCAAACCACCACCCGCCATCGAGAAGCGCGACAGGTATTCCGGATCCCTCGCCTGCATATTTTGATAATCGATCGTGAAACTACCCACAAAGACCCCAGTCCTACTCCCCGCCACGCTGGCCATGCTCACACCGGCATCCTCAAAACACTCATAGACCACCTCGAGCAGCTTCCGCTGCTGCGGATCCATATGCGACGCCTCCAGGTTGTTAATTCCAAAGAAGGCATTATCAAACTCCTGGATGTCGGAGTCAAGGAAGTATCCGTGGTCGATGTTTGTTGTGCCGGGCTTCGTGTTGTCTGGGTGGTAGAAGCCGTCGATGTTGAATCGAGAGGCAGGGATGCGGGATCGTGCGGACTTTTTGGCGTCAAGGAAGGCCCACAGGTCAGAGGGGCTGCGGATTCCACCGGGGAGGTGGCAGGCTATGGATGTGAGAGTGTGTTAGAGGGGATCGTGGTAGTGGGTGGAGGTAGAGACTGTGGGAAGCAAACGCACCCATGCCCACAATACATATATCACTTGCACAGACTGGGTTGATGGTGAAGAGCCATCTTGGCAAGGGGCCTCCGTTACAGTGAACCCATTCTCTGCATGGACGTCGAATGGAGATCCCGGAGAGTACTCAGGGGGCGTAGCTAGGTTGGCTGAAGGCATGACTACTTATCTAATCAAGTTTCTTAATGGAAATAGAATCTTCAGAGAATCCGTCTGTGTTTGGGCTGAGGTATGCAGTTCAATTGAGCCTATATATGCTGTCTATCGAGGCTAGCTATGAGCATATATGATTCTAGCATTGTCTTGGTATACACTCACTTGAGTGAATACGATAGGCACAGAAACCACGGTATGGAACTAAAGCAAGCCGCATCAGACTCTATAGAGATCAGAGCCCCTTGTCTCTGGCAAATATCTCAAGGGGAAGGGTCCAATCACCATCCATGGAGGTGGCAGATATGGTTCCCACTGGAATGATATGGCCGAACATGGGCCCATTGATGGCTGGCTGCACACGTAAACTTAGTCTGATCCGAACAGCCAAGTCAATCTGATACTTAACTTTACTTTGCCTATCCTACAGCGAAGAAAATCCACTTGAGTAGACAGTATAGAAATAATATAATTAAAACGACTCAGTAGGGTATCAAACTATTTGAGCGAGGCTGAATGAACCGCAGGGCAGGAAAAAAAAAAAGAAAGCAAAAACATTAGCAGATCAGCTCTTTTCGAAAGATGCTCCAAAACACGCTGGCGCTTCAGATCAGATAACTTAACACCGTGCCCATGCAAACGTCTAGTAAGATATAGTCCTCAGAAACATAAATAGAAAGAAAAGTAAAAGTAGCGCGAGGATGGCACAGAGACTTGATCCATCGCATGGCGATAACCCCTCAAGCCCACCGCCATCCATTCGCCCCCGGCACCGCAACACCAAGCCCAACACCCTCAGTCCGTTGCATATGGGACGAAAGAATACTATTCCTCTGGCCCGGCTGGAGTTGCGATGGCACGGCATATCCATGCGTCTGCCCCTGGTTCTGGCGCTGGTACTCCTGCATCAGCAGGCTCACCGCGGCATTCGGGTTGATCCCCTCGCCTGTATCGGTGATCTTGAGCGCCCACTTTGCGTCTTCTTCTTTGAAGCCGAGTTCGCGGACCATCATGTCAATGGCTTGGTCGGCTGGGTCACGGATTTGAGGGAGGACAGGGGCCATGACCGGTCGTGGAGGGCGGGAGTAAGGGATTTGGATGTTGCGGGTGGCTGGTTGAGAGGGAAGTGGCGGGGATGCTGCTGTGCTAGGGAAGGAGGATGGTGGAGGGGGCGGGATTGAGTTTGGTAGTGAAGGTCGGTGAAGGGGGTGTGCGGGGGCACCGGCAAGCCGATTCATGATCTCTGCGTAGCTCGATATCGGGCGTTCTTCGATATAAGATAGATCGGCGTTCTGGTTTCGGCGGTTGCGGAGTTGTGCTGCGTAGGCGGCTTGTCGGCGGCGGTGTGGGTTTGTGGCTGAATTTACACTAGTTGAGGGAGAGGCAGGGCTGCTGCCAGAGGAAGAGACTGATGATTCTGAAGAGTTGGAGCCTGATTGGCGAAGGGGACGAGATTTTCGAGGGGCGGTTTGGCGGGGCTTGTATGCTCTTGAGACAGCTTCACGGAAGAAGAATGAGCGGGAGGCGTCGGCAGGCTCCCACTTTGTTAACCCGAGGGATTGGGCGCGTTGGAAGATTTCGTTGGCGTTGTCGACGGTGGCAATGGAGCCGAGGGCCAGAACGGCAGAGGGACCGAGAGTGAGAATGTAAGATGTCCACTCCTCTGTCATACTACTGTTAGATAAAATTACATCGGGCGGGGAGTATAAGTAGACGAACCTAGGGTTGCTTCCTCCTTGGCGGGGTCCTTTTCCGGCGCATCGTGACCGTCAAATACACCTGCTTTTCGAGCCTCCTTGCACTTGCCGTGAATCGGCTGTAGTAGAACACCAAGACATGTCCAGATCTCGGTCATATCATACAACTGACTCTGCGACAAGCCGCCGTGGTTTCCGCCGCCAAACCCCTCTGGTGGTTCAAAGAGAACATTGTTCATCCCGAACGGCTCGGTTATCGACATGGCAACAGAGCAATGTTGATTCTTGGCCTTTATACCACCATTCAACCAGTCCACCTGTCCCACAACATCTCCTTCACGGTTCTTTCCACAGCCAAAAATCCGACAGAATGTCCATACCCTCCAGAAGGCATCATCAATTTCGCTGGCGCGAGCGTCATCTATCCCTGCGAGACCACGCACGGTTTCTGGGCGGAGGAAGGTGCCACAGCGAGCAAGAATGAGCGACTTGAGTTTGACTAGGGTGTAAAGGTCGCGGGTGTAGCGGTCAAGGTAAATAGAAGGACTGTACTCTGGAACAGGGGCATCGAGATCAAACAAAACCTGCCACTCACTATCCCACGGCGGGCTCATTTCTCGCAACTCCCAAGCCGGTGGCGACATAGCGTAGACTGTATCTTTGATGAGGTCGAGTTCATGTTGCTTGAACACACGATAGAATTGCCTGTTCATGACAGCAAAGTTAAATAGATCTGCGAGGGAGCCGCATTTTCGCAGGATACTAGCCACAACAGCATCAGGCAGAGTACCTGGCATCTCCCCCCTCGGAACAAACGGTGGAGCTGTGACGGGGCTCTTTATTTGTTGTGAGGGAAGCCCAGCATCGAGCTCATAAATGACGATCGGACCGGAGTCAAAGCTCATCTCGCAATATGGCCCGACAGGCTTCGACGGGCCAGCGATTTCCAACTTTGACTTCGACATCGTCCCCTCGGGTTCGAAGGAGAATGTTTTTCTCGGCTTGGGCTTAGGTTTATCCTTTGGAAGGGTTTCTGCAGCTGAAATGTCGAGTGGTTTGGACCACATGCCGGAAGAGCGCACTTCCTTTGTTTGAAGGCGGGGAAGTTTCAAGCGCAACTCACGCTCACTGCTGACTGATGCCGGTCTTTGAGGCAACTGGGGCGGACTGAGGAATCCGCTTCCTGCGTTATCCTTTTCCGGCCTCTTTGAGGTTGAGGCTGTTGCTGCGCCTACGGCAGTGGCCGCACTTTCAGCCCCTTGCGCCAGAACGTGCTTGCGCTCGACCCCAGCGACCACGTTTGACCCACTGAGCGAGCGCAGGTGCGGTCTGTGAACCTTCTTGCCAAAGCCGGGAACGGTGAATGCCCACGAGGCTCGTCCTTTGTGCGGTTTCTTGGCGTGTATCATGTCCTCGTTGGAGGCCTTCTTCCTATTGAGAGGGCTGATCGGAGGGATGGGGGCGGGGCGAGAAGCGATCATATCCATCTTGCCTCTGCTGACCTGCAGCGGCGTGTCGAGACGTGGCAGGGGGTCGTTGTGTTCCACAAGCCCGGCAAGCGCATTTTCGAGTTCTTCCGCAGCCTGCGATAGGGTCGGTTCGTTGGAGTTATTGCTTCGATCTGACTCTATTGACTCGAGAAACTCGTCCAAGGCGTCCTCGGTGATTGTCTCGGGCTGCTTCTTCTTGCGCCGGATCGACAACGGTGCCATTTGGATCGGTGGTTCGCTCGGGAGCGGCTTGTTTTTGGACTCGGCCACGGATGGCGATCTCCTCATCGACATTTTCGAGCCCGATCGGTAGACCGACGCTGAATCGTCGAACACGCCTGCTCGTGTCGGGGAAATAATGGAGAACGCGTCGGCAGATTTGTACGCAGACGCAGAAGGCTCGGAGCCCAAGCTAGTGACGGATGATCGGCGACTGTAGCAGGAAGATGCGTCATCGGCCAACTCGTCCGACCATAGTGAGGACGGTCCTGTTCTTGGGTCTGCTGTCTCCTCCGAGGCAGTTGAGCTTCGGTGGCTGAGATTTTGTTCGCTTGATGAGGATATAGATTGATGGTGGGTACTGACAGGTGACACAAGAGAGAAGTGCGAAGAGAGTTCAGGGAAGAAGCGGGTCCAGCGAGTGCCTGTCCATGATGGAGTCCTGTCAGAGATGGGCGAGACAAATAAATCATCGTCGTAGAGACTGCGCTCCTTGTATGGGAATGATTTGCGTCGCATTGTGTTGATTGGACCTGACGGTCCACTCACAGCAGCGCTCATGGTGGTTGAGTCGGGCTCGATCTCAAAGAGTCAATTGTGTTTATTCTGGGACATGTTCTATTCTCTGTGCGTCTCTTTGACCGGTGTCTTTGATGCGAGTCAACTGGAGATACCAATAATAGTCGCCGGCGTTGGTGAAAGCTTGGAGGTCTTTGTTGTGGATTGTGTGTCGGACAAAGACCAGTAAGTATAACTTTCTGTCGGATTTAGTAGCACAACACACAGAATGTGCTGCGACAAACCTCGAGTCAAGGTTTTTTCAAGAACCGGTAGGACGAGAGCGTGAAGAGCTTAAAAACAATGATGATAATAATGGCAGAGGCTGTGTGGGCGTATTAATGTCAAGAGTAAGCTCCGATCCTGCTCTATTTCGGGTGGATCCTTGCACGTTGAAGTTGGAGGATGATGGGATGGGGTCCGGTTGTTGTTGGTTTCTGCAGCGGATACTCGGCTTCAGCTCATCACAGTCACTAGGTAATAGTATTGGCTATTAACTCGCTTCTATGTACTTGTGAATCTCAATAAAACCTCTCCCAGAATACCCTCTCTCTCTTGACTGATCAACAGACTCTCCCATTCTTCCACTCTCCCTCAACCCTCGAGTCTTTTTTTGGATACGGCCAGCAAGCATGGAGTCTGCGCTATTCGCAAGGATCGACATTCCGCTGCGTCCTTGCAGCAACTAATTGCACTTGACCAGAGCGAGTTAGACTGCAGTAGGCTAAGTGATCAGGTTAAGGCAGAGCTGCGCCCAAAATGCCCAGCTTCGGGTTAGTCCCATTCTCAGCCCCCGGCTGTGCTGACCGGCGCAAGTCAGCCTTCTACACAAATTAACTGTCAAGCGCAGGATGCCTCTCTTCTTGGTCTTCTTCCTCCAGCTGAGCTTGGTGGAAATTATTTAATATCAAGCTTGTCGATTTGCACTTCCCCTGAGTTTGGAATTTACTATACGATGCAGACTAGAATCAACGCCTCGACAGCTAGACCACTGGGCGTCGGGTTTGGGGGTTTTCTCAGATTCCTAGCAAAACTCCAACTCCGAGCGAACAGAATGACCCGATGCACCCTCGTGCGACGTGATCGTCGAGAGGGTGTATGGAGCAGTCATGTCATGGGATAGCAAGGTGCAGGCGATTTGGCCCCTACAATGACATAAAATGTCCATCATGGCCCCGGCTTAACAATACTAAGCATGCAAGCATGGGTCTATCCCGCTGCTTTTGGCCCCAGGGTTGCGAAGTGTAATAATCCCATTCTATACTTGTTGATCATTATCGATCACAATCCAACAGCCCCCAATCTCTAAAGCCTGATAAGCGCTGGCACCGGCGCTGCACTGCACTGCCGCTGGCTCATGCAGCCATAAGGCTGAGATAGATCCCCCAGATCACTCCGAAGAAATTGCCAACCAGCAGGCGTTTGTCAGCGGGAACGACGGTGAAGTTCAAAACCGAGACAAAGGGCCATAATTTCAGGCCTGCAAGTAACATCGGCCAGAAGTCCTGTCATAGCAAATTTAGAAAAGGCCAGATCCGAAGAGTGCAACGGTCAACCGTGGCCCCCCGCGTATAACATCAGCCAAGAATTTGACTGGGGGGGGGGTGCACGGGGTGAAGGTGTGGTGGGAGGTGGGGAGATTTGCCTACATTCACAATTTGGCCCTTAATGACTTCATAATCCTGGCCGCGCAAGAGGCCCATCGTCGCGATGAATGCAACGGTATTCCATGCGCCGCCGATGACCTGATCGACAATGACTTTCGCCACCGTGTTTCTGACATTGAGTGTTGGTTTTCCGGTCGCTTGCTTATCTTTCTCGGAACCGGATGGCTCGTCGAATCCCGGAAATCGCGACTCGAGGCCTTCCAGCCACAGGAATGTCAACGGTGATAGGATGAGGGCGCTAGTGGTGAATTGAAACACTGCTTGGGAGTCGAGTTCAAAGGGTTTCTATGGTCGGCTCGACGCATTGCCGATAACGTCAGTTCTCGCGCCCATCTTCCATCTCGCTCTGGCATCTGCGAGCCCTCCGATCGAGCGGTTATCAAGAGTTGTGAAAACACACCTGATCGCGATACGAAGCAATTCCCTGTGCGAGCACATTTGACCCAGCACTGATCACCGCAGCTTGCAAAGTGGCCTTTGCGATAGGAGGCAACGCCATTATTCCTTCGTTCGTAATCTTCAGATATCTCCTCAACCTTAATCTTGTACGATCCAGAGATGGAATCCAGAATCCAGAGCTAGAAACCAGGGTCCGACCCAAGCTAACCCAGGTACTGACGCTGTGGCAAGTGGTCCGAAGCTCCAAGTGGCTTCGTGGCGTCTCAACGTTCCTGAATCCGGCGCCAAAGAGCGAGATATGAAGATCTTTAAAGATGGAGTTCGGGAAAAGTGGACATTATACGAATTCGAGAAGATTGCAGATGATTGACGTTGACACGAGGTGGGAGGAAACGTGATGCTGGCAGCAGGTTTCGGCTTGGTTCTCTCCCCGCTCGACTTGACACCTTGTGGACACCTCAAACATCCAAACGCTCGACAATACAACTACGGAGTAACTACTTTTTTTATGCAATATAACTATACAGTACCGCTCATCAACAAGTCTCAGATTGCCCTTCTCTTTGTTCTAGAAGACGCACCCCTGCGCGCCCAGCAATTCCCTCGTGGCCATGAAACAACTCTCCTGCAATGCAAGGTCGCATTACAGGATGAACAACCTCTGGCAAGATACGAAGATCTACGTCTAGCGCTCGGTATATCTCCACAATTTTCCGTTACTGTCCCGATTAAGTCTCCAAAAAGCTTCACCATAATGCAACATATCCAAGAATAGCACCTCGTTTCGGAGTATGGCTAGACAGATGATCGCTCCAGATCGAGTATACAGACTCGAGGTACATATATGGCTTGCATGATCGACAATGGCAGAGCATACTTACAACGAGGACGAAGTATAAAAATTCAGGAATACCCACACATAAACAAGCATCCCCCAATAACATACTTCGTGGCAACTTCGAATCAGCTCATCATGAAGCTCGCAGCACTGTCTTTTGCCCTTGGCGTCCTGTCTCTCGCAGCAGCTGCCCCAGCACCCGAGCCAGCCACGGAGCCTGCTGTGATTGCCCACCCGGAACCCAACACCTCAGGTGAAGCTCCAACACTAGAGAAACGCAAGAAAGCCCAATCCTGCAAGATCATCAACGCAGACACCTACGCCAACTGCCGCATGGCACCGTATCTCGACGGGAACGAGATTTTTGGGCTGAAGCGGGGAGAGACGCTCGTTTTTGCCTGTAAGACAAAGGGGGATTGTTATAATGGAAACTGGTGGGTGATTCTGCTTCTTATCTTGGGCTCTAATGCATTTATATGGAGGCTCGACTGATGTGTACTGTTCTGCAGCACCTGGGACCAAATCACCCTCTATGGAACGACTTGCTATGTGAACGGGTATTTCACGGATGGGAATTGCTCGACTGGTAGGTCTTTCTCTTTCTTTACTCCTTTCCAGCTCGTTTGCTTGTGGTATACCGGCAGAGAATGTCGAGTAGCTGATCTCGACCTACAGATAAACTCCCGGCTTGTTAGGTACTGCCATGGTCAACACTCATGCTAGTGTTAGTCAACTCCCAAGGAGCTCTATCATCATCTTCTTGTGTATAGTAAGGAGAGAGTTAGCACATAATATCAGAGTCTAGCCACATTGAACCTACCGGATTAAGACTCTGAAACCCTTGCGGGCCCTATGTCACTTTTCTATATGCCCGAAGCAGTAGAGGACGGAGTACATCCATAGACCTCTTTTCCCCACTCCACTCTCTTACATATCCTAGAGAATATAAGAACAACACTTGACTGGTATAATCCCCAAATCCGAATTCCCCAGCCCTCTACAACAACTCTATCCATATCTTCATGGGCCCACGAAACCCAAGTACTTACATACGTACCCTCCTTACCCTCCGACCAGGGCTCCGAACGCCGCTGACTGTACAATGGATTACACCCGGCATAGAATCCCACATGCCCGCTACATCAACCCAACGCAACCCAAGACGCACATAAGATTCGCATCACGACCAGTCCAGATCGATATACTTCTAATCTTCCTTAATTAGCATCATCTCATCTCACCCCACATGACTACCGATTTACTCTCGATCAGGTGGTTGCTCGGCAGCATATAAGTTCCGCAGGTTCCGGTTCCGGTGCTGCTTGCAGTTTGCAGATTGCAGCTTACTCCGGTTTTGTAGTTTGTCAGGTACGGCCCTGGAGTGGTCATCTAGATATCCTACCCGGACTACGTTCTACTTGATAAAGTATCGCTCTGCTGCAAGGTCTGCAATATGGATGTCATGTTTGCGAAACGGAGTACCTGTGTCTTCCACCCCGGCCGAAGGTCCACTACTCTGGTACCTATCCTAACTAGTCGATATCTGGTCAAGTTTATTCCGACACAGTCCAGTATAATGAGCATTCTTATTACATGATGGCAGCCAACCGAGAGGATGAAGACGGTCAGTGTTTCACGAGTAGCATAACAAAACATATAGTAGTTCAGTGGAGGGGGTGGGCATGTCTGCCGCGATGCCCGGGTTCTGGAGTACGCTCGTGGGCGTTTCAATCAGTCCTCTGCAGGAGAAAAGAGGTTATTTAAAGGAAGGACCGGGCGTAGTTCTAGCGATTCTTCGGTCTGCGCCAGTATACAAACACGATCGTACTATATTCAGTGCCATACCCGACTTATTCAACACTGGTCTATCAAATAGTCGGCCAACGACGGATCCCACGGTTCATTTGGTGCAAGACAGAGACGCATGGTTCGGGATAAACTACGGGCAGGAAGTCTGAGGTTTACCTCGAGGTAGAGCTTGACTGCCTGTTCAACTCTAGTCCCCCGCGTGAAGGCCGATACCACGATGCTGGTCAAGCCGGAAGTCGAGCAACGAGTTCACCCACGTGCTTGGAGACAGATATTGGGAGTGTTGCTTGCGGTCGCGGGCGTGGATTGACGATCAACTTGCAATATGGCAATGAATCCCTTTGGCCGTTGGAATCCAGGGCGCGACACGCAGAGCTCTAAAGATTGATGTCAGTTTGATAAACATCACGAGCGGGGATCGTGAGGGTTTGGCAAAGCTTGCGCATTCGAGGTTGCAGGTGGCATTCATGAAGCAACGAGGTATAGCTGGAAGGTAAGTTGAGAAAAGCCACAGTCGGGAGTGGGGATTTCGCGAAGGGTCGTTGTAAGAAGAGAAGAGAGGGAGCTCGCATCAATTCTACAGCAATCTAGCCAAAATCAGCTTAAGAAGCTTTCATCTGGACGTAATGTGAGAATGTCCAAATAATGCTGAATATATTTACCTAACAGAAGGGTAATAATAGAAGGTAATTACAAGAACTGAAGAGCCCAAACCACCATCATATCATCGCTGCGCTTTGCTTCGCTTCGCTTTCTATGCTCTAATTTGGAAGATTATAATACAGCCCAACCGGGCTTCGGACATCACATCATAAACCATTGCTGATGCATTTGCTTTTGTTTGTTTGGAGCCTCTTTAGGACTGCTCTTCATCATCATCGGACTTGGAGCTCTCCTCGTCATCATTACTGTCCCAGCCATCAGCTTCAAGGGAGCGATCCTTGATGCCAAAGCTGAGGAAGAACCCGACTAGGGAGACAGCAGCAAAGACACCGAATGGGATAGCTTCGCCCTTTGGTTGAATGCGCGTCGCCAAAGAGAAAAGACTTCCTGAGAGAAAGGGTCCCACAGCGCGGCCTGCAGCAGAGAGGGTTTGGGCGAGGCCGTTGAGGGCTCCGAGAACGGCGTGGTCGGGTGCGGAGTTTGTGATCTAGGTCCGGGTTAGTACACTTTCGGTTGATGTGTCTTGAGACTCTTGACAGGGCAGCTTACCAGAAGGAGCGCGCTGGTCAAACCACCCACAGCGGCAACTGTCTTGATCAGCAGGACAAAGCAAAGTTCAACAGCCAACAAGGCTGTTTTGCCTGTTATTCCCTTCTTTCCCTCGTCGTCACCCTTGTACCCAATGAATGGCATAAGTATGAAGGCAACCACAAACCCGAACAAACCCGCTCGGTACGACCACCGGTTTCCCATCTTATTTCTCAGCTGGCCGAAAATACAAATTTGAAAGATGATTGTCACAACTCCGGAGAAGCCCTGGGCAAGACCAATCTCTGACGGCGTAAGTTCGCGTCCAACTGGTGGAGCAGCTTGCGAAAATATCGGAAATAAAGCGTTGAAGGCGATGTTGCACAAGGCGAATATGAGGTAGGTCAAGAGAAGTAGGACCGTGTCTCGATTGAGCAGTTCACTTTTTGTTAGTGTTTCGTGAGCATGGTGGACGGTAGATACTTCGGAGGCTGAGTCCAAGTCACTGTCATGTTCTTCCCCGTCTCCCGAATGCTCGCGAATCAAGCGATATGGCAGATGGTCTCCCGGCCGAACAGTATGAGGGCGCTTTCCGAAGCTAGTTACTTGCCAAATCCAAGAAAACAAATTGCGAATTTTCTTGCCGAACTTCGGTAGCGTGTCTGCATCTTCAAGACTCTCTTCCAAAAAGAATAAGGAGACGACAAAGTCTATGACGAGAATTGCAGCAGATAACAGGTTCGGTGCCAGATACGGATACGGATTTGGCTCTCCTTTCTTGAAAGGATTTTCTCGCAGGACAAGCAGCCCACCGAGAAGAGGGCCAGTAATGCCGCCAACGCCGTAGAGAACTGGTAGATACGTAAACGCTTTCGACTGGTTGCTCTTGTCGGTAATTTCACCAAGACACGTAGACACCAAGCCCTGATTGCCATTCACAATACCCATCAGAGCCTGGACAGCTATGGCCTGGTACAAAGTATTGCAGAATCCAAAGGCGACAAAGCATATCGCCGTTAGAATCGTGCCCAGCAATATGACCGGTTTCCGCCCTACGCGGTCAGACAACCAGCCCCAGAAGTAATTTGTGACCAGCTGCGCTACCGCAAAGGCAGTGCCTATCAAGCCAACGTACACGCCAACGGTACCTGGTTTCACCTCGGGAAAGGAAGACGCCATGTCCGGGAGGTAAGGGCTGATCGAGTTGAAGGCCGTCTGCTCACACAGAGCGATCAACGCTAAAACCACCATCTGCTTCTTTGGTAGAGGGGATTGTGAAGTCGCATCGTCAGGAGAGTCCTGGTGGTGCCGCGAATCTTCGCCGGACGAGGCGGACTGGCCGGAATTAGGTCTGCCGCGAGATTTTGGTGGGGGCGTGTCGAAAGTGTGGTAGTGAAGAGTTGAAGAGCGACGCCGCGGGAGCGGCTCCCGGTCAGGCGTCTTCATTCTGTGGTTGATCGAGTGTCAATAGCAAAACGAATGCGGGGATATCGATGGCGGAGCCTCGAACTGCAGGCTGAAACACGATGGCTCCGGCTGGAGCGCGCAGGGGCGAACCGATGTCGGGGAGTCGAACGAGCGCTGGATTTGGGTTTCAATCGGGTCTATCAATCGGGTCTATCAATCGTGCTTCCGGATCAGCCGTCGTTCTTGATCTCGCGATGGATGTCTTGCGCAATGCAGGAATGAGTGGCCGGTAAATGGAGCGTGAGGAAGAAATGGAGGCACGCGAGCGGAATCCTCCGAGCTGCCAAAATGAGGCTGGCGATGATGTAAGCGGTCTGGATTCTATCACGTGAAACCGTTTCCCAAGGCTTTGCAGGGTGCAGAAAAGACAGATAGCTTTAGAACGAGAGGATGAATTTTGAATAATAGACTAGAAGTGCAGAGACCTGTGGTGAGTTGAGAATGAAAGTCTTGGCTCAATCTGGGGATCTCTCCGGCCTAGGTGCATTGGTCAGGAACCTTTGAGTTTGGCCGACGTCATTGTTTCCTTGATCTACACCAATGGCTGAAAAAAGACAAAATAGATAGGGCTTGGAAATGGAAACGACCTCAGAGGACTGTTTTGCGATAGCGCAAATCACTATGGCTTTGGGTTACATATCCTGCGATCATACCCAAGAAAGCAACCAATGATCCAAATTATGAGGATAGGCCAAACAGACATACATACTGTGAGATACATTATTTCATCAACAAATTAACAGCCCACGGCACACTGAGCCCTCGCAAATCACCATAATGCTGGCCGACACCCAGGAAAACAATCGGAATGCCAGTCGCATGCACCATACTAACAAGTGTTCCAACCATATCGCCGACTGTGTCACACTTGCTGATAATGAATCCGTCGAGATTCCTCCCAGTGCCGAACGCTGAATTGAAGTTACGCGCCTGCAACACACTGTCCGTGCCTACAAGAGCCTCGCCGACCATGAAGATCTTATCCGGTTTGGCGAATTTGGCGAACTTTTCCAACGAGGACATAAGGCGCTGGTCATTGTGGCGACGGCCGGCGGTATCGATCAGGACGACGTCGAACTTGTTAGCCGCACCATATTCCACGGCATCTTTGGCTACATTTGCAGCATCTTTGCCATAGCCCTTTTCGTAGAGCTCCACCTCCCCGGCGGTTTCGCGAGAGCTGAGCTCTTTCAGATTTCGGGCGTGCACGCGAAGCTGCTCAACGGCTCCGGATCTGAAAGTGTCGCAGGCAGCGATCAGAACGCGGTATTTGTTCTGTAATAGAAAGTAACAGATCTTGCCCAGATTTGTTGATTTGCCGACGCCGTTGACACCGACGATTGAGATAACATACGGCCTTGGCGTAGCTTGTTTGAGTTTCGGGTTGGTGACGGTGTCAATCTCATGGAGCAGGTCGAGTGAGCTTGTAGGAGTGAGGATCTTGCGAAGCGATGATTCCATAGCCGTCTTCAAGGCAGCATCCACGCTCTGGAAATTCGCAGTCTTCTTTCCAACAAGTTCCTGTTGGACTCCGTCGCATAGCCGGACAGCCGCCTCGCGCGCGATGTTCTTCTTCAATAGATGGTCTTCCATAGCCTTCAACGGCTTCTCCAAGTCTGCTGCCGTAAGGACCTTGCCGCCGACAATGTTGCGAAACAGGCCGCCGATGGCGCTGAACCCAGAACCAACCAGTCCAGATGGTGCGGAGGACTTGGCCTTCTCATTGTCTGCATTCTCGAGGATGGAGTGGACTTCGTCTCCCAAGTCCTTCAGCACAAACTGACCTTTGCCGGTTCGGCGACCCCAGGAGTCTTGTGCCACAGCCTCCACTGCGGGTGTAGACGCATCTTCCGCCTCTGCAGGCGCGGAGTAATCAAGAACGGTTCCATCATCCTCGTCCGCATATCCATCAGCGTCCCATTTCCGCAGCTTCTTCCCACTCTTTGGAGTCTTCCCTTTCCGAGCCTTCTCGTCACCGGATGAAGCAGGGGCGCTCGTGTTGGCGGCTTTGCGTGCGCGACGAGAGCCGCGACCACCGGGCCCGGCTTTTGCAGTGAGAATATGGTTTGAAGGCGAGGAAATTCTAGAAATATCTGGTGTAGTTGGCGGCGAACCTTCATCAGAGGTTGCCGCACTAAGCGCAGCTTGTGGCTGCGCTTTGAGCAGATCAGCATATGTTGACTATCCAAACAAGCCCGAACGTACCTTTAAATAGTCCAGGTACCGGCGGCGGTGGAGGGCCTCCAGTATCAGAAGACACCAGCGGGTCTTTTCTTGCGTCCGCATCAGCTGCAGAGCCCTCTGCGACAAACCCGGCGGTGGTGTTTTCCTCCAGCTCTCGCACCTGCTGGTCGAAGTACTTGTCGAAAGGGTATTCGACGATCCTAGCCCGTTCACTCTTTACCTGATCCTTGTAGAGGTCAATAAAGATGGTCGATATGTTGTCCAGCAGCTTATCGATCCAACCGAGGTGAAGAAGCGACTGGTAGACGGCCTTGAAAATAGAGTCATTAGAGTGCGATCATACCATGTGAGGTCCGGGTGAACATACCACAAAGATCAGATTGAAATCTTTTGACCTCCGCCATTTCAAAGTATATTTCTCCTTCTTGAATATTGGGGAAACGCTGTTCGTGGCGCTCTGAAGTTGTGCCTTTTCCTCAATGAAGACGTCGTTGATCAGGCTGTTGACGACATGCGAGCCGACTGGCGCATACGACTTCGACCACAGGACTACTCCTGATGTAGTAAGAATCTCGAAGGCTTCAAGCATTTCGAAATATCACCGCAATAAATGGACTGCCTGCGTGGTGAGCTGTGTTGCGAAGTGGGGAATAATGTGCGGGCGGCGAAGATCAAGCAAGGCCAGCTCCGGCGGCGACCTCAGAAATTCATCTAAGACCACTTCTCCAGACGAGCATCAGCCACGTATAAACACCTCCCAACTTCCATCTTTCAACCTCCCCTTCCACCTCCATCCAATCTCGGTCTCTATCTCCGACGTGAATCTGCAGCTCGTCTAATTGATAGTTGAAGTTCTCCACCATGTATCGTCAGTCCTTCGCGCCTCCTCCAGCACACTCCCCTCCGCTTCACCACCCGGTGCCTCAGCATGTCTCTACCGTACCGATGATGCGCTCTCCTCCCCCGCCAACATCTCAGCAGCCACAGTCGACCAACTATGGCAATCCTTACCAGCCGGCTCCCGCACAGGGTGGCAGTGGGACGTTTGCCCCTGGATTCGGCGGCTTCATCAACGACCCCACAGCACAGATGGGATTCCATATGGGAAAGACTGCAATGGCAGCTGGGCAGGATTACGTGGAGCAGAACGTAGGCTATTCGTTGAACGAGCTTCTTTGATGTGAACACCCACTAATTGGCCGTCCGAACCAGTTAAACCGTTACGTATCCATACCAGCCTTGAAGCACTATTTCAACGTCTCAAACTCTTATGTGATCAACAAACTTGGCCTTGTGCTCTTCCCCTGGCGACACAAGCCATGGTCTCGCCAGCAGACCCGTCTTACAACAGCGTCAACGGGGCCAGATGGACAGATATCCCAGCAGCAGTACTCGTCCATGTACCTACCTCCGCGGGATGACCTCAATTCACCCGATATGTACATCCCTGTCATGGCGCTTGTCACATATATCCTTCTGTCGTCAGTCCTAGCAGGTTTCCGTGGGAATTTTCACCCAGAACTTCTCGGTGCAACCACCACTACCGCTATTGCCGTCATTGTGTTCGAGATAATCTGCCTGAAGCTAGCCACATATATCCTTAGCATCAACAACGACTCACAGTTGCTGGACCTCGTCGCATACTCCGGCTACAAGTTTGTCGGAATCATCATTACCCTGGTTGCGTCCGAAATCTTGACCCCCGGTCGAGGAACCGGCGGCTGGGTTGGATGGGCCGTCTTCATCTACACCTTCCTGGCAAACGCCTTCTTCCTGGTAAGCTGATCATTCCCATGATTCACCTCAATGCTAACCCAACCCTAGCTCCGCTCTCTGAAATACGTCCTCCTCCCGGATTCAACAAACGATTCTATGCGCACCGGCTCAATGCACACCGTTGCCCGCTCTCAGCGCAACCGCCGCACCCAGTTCCTCTTCATCTACTCCTACGTCATCCAGTTCATCTTCATGTGGGTTCTTAGCCGTGAGGGGCCATCAGCGACTGCGTCTGCACTAGGCAACGGAGCTTCGTCATAGATGCTCGTGGTCCTGACGGCTGCTGAACTGCACATAACGATATACACGGACTTGATGAAAAGCGACTCGAAACCATACTGTAGAATCTGTTGTACTGTTGGCGGTTGGCTTCTGGTGTTATGTACGCTTTAGATAAATATACTTTATGTTGCGTGCCCTCTTTCCGGAATATTTGTAAGCTCAGTAGAGGTCATTTGCTCTTGATCTTGCACTAGTTAATGTTATACGTCTAGGCCTCTAGCGGTTTGAGACGGATATATATATCCGAGGCGCGAAAACAAGTCAACGACAAAACATGTAGTGGGGTCAAACTTTGTCCAAAAGCTTAAGTAAACTGGTTCTGAAAAGGACTCCGTATCGAGGATCATATTATCAATACGTATAGCTATCATCACCATTCTGTTCCATGGGGCTTATACAATAACCCATCAATACCATGCATATTGAAGAGTCTACCCGAAGAAATATGTAGCTAGCCGTCATTATAAAGGCAGTACCGGCTCCAAAAAAAACTCCCTGAGCCTCATCAAAGGGAGTGATTGAGTCCAGGGTAGTACAGACCCAAGGGCCATTCAGCAGAGGGGGGTTTACAAGACTACGAAGGTATAAATGGAAGCATGTGGAAAGGATAATATATGATTGCATTGCTATGTTGCGAAGGCATATCAAAATGCGAAAACCTATCAAACTCATGTTAGTTGACCTCATCAACAAAGCATATGAGTGAAAAGCATGAGTGTGGTGTTCCTCAGAGATCTTGGTGATAAGAGAAATATCATTGCCAAAGGCATCATTTACTATCTAGGCGTGATAGGTTGTAATCATCGGACGGGGGTGTGAAAAGACGCGCGATGAACGTACCAAGCGAGCAAATAAAGAGGTGTGATGTCAATGTATCGCGACTCGATTATTTAGGTAGGTAGGAATCTGCTTTCGTCTTTTGCAAGTCAGCAAGAGGCATACTCAAAGTTCAATGGTGAGAATCGAGTAAAGCGAATTGTATATCAGAATATGTAAGAAATGAATATCATGCGACAGCGCTGTATCGAGACCCCGGCGAGGGCCTCACAGACACTGGGTCAATCGCAAATTACCGCATCATATGAAGGGAAAAGAAAAAAAGTGATGAGGGCATACCAGTCTGCTATGGGCTCAAAGTGAGCTGCGTTGATGGCAGTTAGTACTGTGGAAGTCGTAATGATCATGCGATCAGTCATAACGAGCTACATCATGCTCTCAAAGCTCTGCGAAAGAGCTACAACTATTGGAAAAAAAACTTTTGCTTGGAAGAGAAGAAGAAAAACGAGCGATGATCGTTGCTGAAAGTTAAGGTGATGGAGCGGAACAACCAGTACTTCCGAAGTCCGCCGCTAAGCCGCCTTCAGCAGCAGCCCTAGGCCGCACGCACTTACGGCTTCCCGGCCTGCTACTGGCTGGTAAGCGAGTCTGTGGGCAACTGCGAAATTCGCGATCCGGGAGGTCGAGAGTGAACTTGTGCGTTTTGGACGACTTCGACAACCCCGACCTTCGACAACAAATTTCCATCACCCGCCCCGGAAAATCGTCGACCGTGAGTCTCTACGCGCACTGCTGCTCTCGTGAAATCAGTCAACTGAGAAGTCCATTTTTTCACCCTACAGGAAGCCTTTCGCCATGGCCGATATCGATGTCAAGCTCGCTCAATGGAAGCTCGTTGAAGTTGGCCGTGTGCTGCTGATCCGCAGCGGGCCCTTCACTGGCAAGCTCGCCGTGATTGTCGAGATTGTCGACCACAAGCGTGTACGTTTTTTATGCGATCCGGAAATCCGCGTGGAAGGAAACATGTGAAGGAACGGGCTTTTGTGATGGACGTGATATTGACTTGTGGTTTGCGACAAATAGGTGCTCGTCGACGGTCCTTCCACTGAGGAGGCCAAGATCGTCCCCCGCCACGTCCTCCCTCTCTCCCACGCCACCCTTACGCACTTCACCATCCCCAAGCTTCCTCGCGCTGCCGGTACCGGCCCGGTTAAGAAGCTCTGGGCTCAGAACGAGATCGATGGAAAGTGGGCCAAGAGCAGCATCTCCAAGAAGACCGAGAGCGCCAGCCGACGGAAGAACCTGACCGACTTCGAGCGCTTCAAGGTCCTCCGCCTCAGGAAGCAGGTACGTTACGATCCGGGATACCGCTAGTGGAAGGATAAGAAATCTGGACTGGCAGCGGGATTGCAAAGGGTGAACATTGGATGGAGGCTAACTGGCGATTCTACAGGCTCGCTTCGAGGTCCAGAAGGCTCACGCTAAGATCAGGGCCGCTGCCCCCAAGGCGTAAACGGTTGATGAGGCTCGGTGCATTGAGATGGGGTATCTGGGACGGTTTACATTGCTGAGGGTTAATATCGGCAAAATCGCTGTATGCATTATCAACGACAGCACAAAAATGACTAAAGAACACTTGATATCCTGACAAGAGTTGGTTCTCGTAATGTTATGTCATGGCGTCCTGGCATTTGCTGGATTTGTTCTACTACATCAGTGGGCCGTTACTATGCGGGCAATAACTACTCCGCATGAAAATCTGACCAAAGTGAAATCAATTCTGATATTCAATATTTAAAAATATGTAATAGATATAAAATTGCCCACTAGACATGAAATTGTAACTTGTTTGTATGGTGTAATTGTAGGCGTTGGTGGCTTCTCCAGTCTCCAGGGCGAGGGTCCAATAAGCTCGCTAACGATTTTCGGCATCACACAGCTTTGCGTCCTCCCATCCGCAACAAGGCCAAAAACCACTCTCACTCACCACAAACCTCGTTCCTCCTCACAGGTACGTTCAAATGATTCGTACGGCCGCGAAGATGGATTTTTCAATTGGACCTGACGATTTTCCCGGCGGTTGTGCGATTCGGCGATCCATATCGAACCATTGAAGACCCAAATTCGAGCACCAGACGTCACAACTCACTCGCTAACTCTTCATCTGGCAGCCCATCTAGGCTTATATATCTCACACAATGGCTGATCCCCGTATCGAAGAGCTCCCTGATGACGAGGTCCCCAAGACCAACGTCGAGGACGCCGGCGACTCCTCTGAGTCCGAGGCTGGCGACGAGCCCACCATCCCCGGTGGTGCTGCTGTCACCATCCACTCTCGCAACGAGAAGAAGGCTCGCAAGGCCATTGGCAAGCTCGGCCTGAAGCACGTCCCCGGCATCACTCGCGTCACTCTCCGCCGTCCCAAGAACGTACGCACGCCTTCCCCGCACTCCGCTCTGATCGCCTTGGATGCTTGATGAGGAAAAATGATTGATACATTGGGCGTCAAAAACTAACGCTCTACGTAGATCCTCTTTGTCATCAACAACCCCGATGTCTACAAGTCTCCCTCCAGCAACACCTGGATGTACGTGCTATATACCCCGCAAAATGGACATTGGATGGACTGGGAAACGTCAGTGGCTGACATATGAATAGCATCTTTGGTGAGGCGAAGATTGAGGACCTGAACTCCCAGGCTCAGGCTTCCGCTGCCCAGCAGCTTGCTGCCGCTGAGGCCGCTGGTGGCGACCACGCCGGCCACGACCACGACCACGACCACGGCAAGGGCAAGGCCCCCGAGACGGAAGCCAAGAAGGATGAGGAGGAGGATGATGGCGAGGAGGTTGACGAGACTGGCCTTGAGCCCAAGGACATCGACCTCGTCGTTGCACAGGCCAACGTTTCCCGCAAGAAGGCCGTTAAGGCTCTGCGGGAGAACGACAACGATATTGTCAACTCAATCATGGCTCTCAGCATATGAGCTCGGGTCGAATAATGCACGCTGTTAATGGCTGAATGTGTGAATCGGCTGGTCGAATGAAATCTGGGGTTAAGATCAGATTGATATGCCCTGGACGTTTGGAGGCTGTATAGTGCAACCATTTAGTTCAAAAAGCAAAATGAATGAACAACCGATTTTGCCAACCATTCGTAACTCTGGAAACTTGTTCTAGTCCGAGTATCACCTGTAAATATATCATTTATCTGCTCTAGCATTTCTTGTTTGTTCTCTGCTAGCATAGTCCATCGCGCGAACTCGGGAACGCGGGAATCCAAAATCACGTGATGGTATCCCCATTCCAAACCTTGCCGAATCAACCCTCATTCCGGAACGTCCAGCTTTGCACGTTAACGCCTCCTTTCACCCTCCCCTCTCCACATCATCGCTCAAAATGGCTACTGTATGTTGTCCGTCCGATCTGGAAACCAGCTACATTGGTTGCTGCACAAAATAGATCGCTAACGCCCGGATTAACAGCGTAGCGCTGCCCTCAAGATTGACTGGACCAAGGTGACGAGCTCGCTCGGCCTCCGCGGTCAAACCGCCGCCTCCCTCCAGGCCTTCAAGAAGCGTAACGACGATGCGCGCCGCAAGGTCCAGCTCCTCTCCGAGCAGCCCCAGACCGTCGACTTCGCCCACTACCGCAGCGTCCTGAAGAACCAGGCCATCGTCGACGAGATCGAGAACCACTTCAAGACCTTCAAGCCCGCTTCCTACGATGTCAACCGCCAGCTGAAGGCTATTGATGCCTTCGAGGCCCAGGCTGTCCAGAGCGCTGAGCAGACCAAGGGCAAGGTTGAGGCTGAGCTCCGCAACCTCGAGAAGACCCTCGAGAACATTGAGACTGCCCGGCCTTTCGACCAGCTCACCGTTGTATGTTCTCACGCACGAACCGTTACTAGTTGAAATTCCGGATGGACATAGTTAATTGACTTTTTGCTTAGGACGAGGTTGCCGCTGCTCAACCCGAGATTGACGAGAAGACCGCCGCCCTTGTCTCCAAGGGCCGATGGATGCCCGCCGGATACAAGGTTCGTTCATCATACGTTTTGTGGCTTCTACGTTGTTTGTCCGTACTAACTACTTTGCAGGAGCGCTTCGGCGATCTGTCCGTTGTTTAAACTGGCATATTCCTTGTATCACTGTTACCCTTATTTCTCGACCAATGTCATCACACGACAAATATTTTCTTCCAGTCAAGCGTATTTAGCTCTATACCTGGCAGTGTGATCCGTTGTCGGGTTGTGTATAGAACCTGTTCAATTTAGATGTTTCAATTCTGGACTGTGATTATCGTAGGCGTGAAGTCTGGTATAGCAAACCTGATCCTGGTCTCACCCATCTGAGCCTACATTGTTCACTCATAATATGTCATTAGCACCGGTTACTTTACGATACATAGTTGCATGCCCGCTGATACTGTTCCTGTACTCGCCTGCTCCTCGACTTAGTTTGAATAATGTTGTGCTTAATTATGAAGCAGGTCCTCTGGTGTCTGTTTCTAGTCGGAGGGCATAGTAACCTGGCGGCGTGGGCCGCGTATTTCAAGCCTCAGTGACTTGCTAGACGTAAGTATTACAGGAAGAGCCCCATGATCTTAGATTAGCCCTTCTCAATACGATGAATAGGGTACATGAACGAATGCGCAGGCAGGAGGTTCTAAATTGACTGAGCCCACCAACCCACTTGGCTGGGTATAGCAATAAGGCACAAAAGATAACAGTGACTTAATTACAAGGCAAACTCATCCCAGTAACTACGAAATCAATAGGTAAGCACCAACAGTTTCATCACTGTTGTAGCCATGTTCCTCGCATCTATAGACTCAGACCTTAGAGAGTCGATGTTCCGCCCCGATCTCCACACCTGATAGGCCACGTCCACTCCCGAGGGTTCCGCCCTCCCAAACCCTGCCCCGACGCACTAAAACGAATTTTGCACTCACAATTTCAGCCACGGGAAGAGACCTCCGACCTGGAATAACGACACCGCATCGCCCTCCGTTCCTTTCTACCCCCTCCCCGCCCTCGTTCAATTCAGCAAATCCAGCTCGCCGGATAATTCATATTTGCTCAAAATGGATGCCTCCAAGACCCCGACTAAGCTGGTGAAGGTGACCCGTGTCCTTGGCCGTACCGGTATGCATACCTCTACACACATTTCGATTGGGATATCAAGTGGAACACACGGAAGAGAAGGATCTGGCTGGACGGTCGGCGCTCGCTCTTGACGGCAGAGTGCTGCGGATTGAGCCTGAGGGAAAGCGATGACAATTGGATTTGATGGAAGTGAAGCAATGGTGGCTAATGGGCTTTTGTGACAATAGGTTCTCGTGGTGGTGTCACCCAGGTGCGCGTCGAGTTCATGGATGACCAGACCCGTTCTATCATCCGTAACGTCAAGGGACCCGGTACGTCTTGAATTTTGATACTTCGTGATCCGCATTCGCCCAGCGACCGCAACCTCAGCCAACCCAGGAAAGCACCAAAACTAACCAGAAATTTCAGTCCGTGTCGACGACATCCTCTGCCTTCTCGAATCCGAGCGTGAGGCCCGCCGTCTCCGGTAAACGCAGCATCAGCAATGAATGTGAACACGACGTGGGAGGCAATACCAAAAATGGAAGAATGATGGATGGATCACGGGTTCTGCGATGGTTATTGGGAAAACTGTCTCCTCGACTTCAGGTTCGGCTCGGATAGATACCGATGGATTGATCGATGGAGGGGGATATTGCGACACCAGACAGGAATAATAATGGAAACGAAGCCCATTCGGACATTTTACTTGTTTGCTTGCTAGAGATCCAGCTATGGGGTTTTTACGAGAATCGCAGTCCTGAGTTCCTTCCTTCAATTTTGCAGCTTTCGATCTTCAACTTTCAATATGTCTACTTGCTCGGCGACACTACGAATCGAGTCTGGGGCGTGACTGCGTGCTATGCTATGACTCTGATCTTGGTACGGCATTGGGTATACTCACTCCTCGGGTTTCGGTCTTGGTCTTCGGCTCTTGATGTGGCTTTGGCATCGTTTCGCTCTCAGTGAGATCTCCTTGATCTCTAGACGGGTTGGTTCTCGATTCCGTGAGTGTTCGAGGCCCACCAGAGTCAACGATAAGACCCAGCCATCGATCCCCTGTTTATCCCCGCAGCACTTCTCCAGGTCTCCAGCTCCTCGGTTTCTGCCCGGACATAGCGTCTCAACATGCGTTCCTAGTTCTGAGCATCGGTAGTATTGTAGTCGCCCGTCGCGCTGGCACTAGTGAGGTAGTCCAGGAGACCGTCCTGCGGTATAATCTTGTAGAATCGTACCTCAGTCGATCCACGTACGCACGTAGCACGAAAGTAATCTGCCAACAATCCAGGCTAGTCTAGACTTATCTGCAGGATGAGCTGGGTCCACTAGCTAGATATCGGAGCGTATCGGTTTGGAGGGAAGGATGGCCATAACGTGCCTATACAGAACCAGGGATTCTAAATCCCTAGTCGCGTGGAAGCCTAATCTTGATCAGTTGTTTCGGTATTATTTATTTCATCATCTATGGTGCGAAGTTTGAAAATAAATGATGGTGAAATTATCAGGGTTTGATTTGAGGTAGTCGCCGGGGGTGGTCCATCTTATCCCGAAATATATATTTCGACTCCGGCTGGATCTTCAACGAAGTGGCCCCAGCTCTACCCTGCGATAAACCTACAAATACTGAAGAAAAAATTGTATCGATCGAGAGTATTCATTGTCTTCAGACCTCAATCTAACCACAAATGAAAAGAGGATATCATAATATACAAGATCAACCAAGCCTTCCCGAGGTCTTCATCACGTAACTAACAAATGGGGTACTAGCAAAAGCCACGCATGCATGCTAACAAAAGAAAAATGGACGAGTTCGTCAAAGTCATATCATCTCTCATTCGCCGACCAACAGTCCTCCTTCAAACTGATCTGGTCACCTGGACCTTTCGTTGTGTTTGTTGTGAGGTTGGGCGACTAGTAGACTGGTCTCGACCTGTGACGGGCACGAGTGGACGTGCGCCTTCTCTTTCCAACGTAGCCGCAGGTAAGACAGGAGACGAGGACACCGAGGACAGAGACGATGCCGTTGATGACGACCTTGATGCCGGAGGCGATTGCGTTGACGACGCCCATGATGCAGGCTCCGATGGATCGGAAGAGGTCTCGAATCTATAGTTTGATTAGTATAGGTGTTCGACTTTTCGAAAAGGGGGAGGGGTAGTGTGACGTACGCAAGAAAAGACGGCACCCATTTTGAAGGTTGTGTTGGATTTGGTGGTTTATTTCTTTGGTTTGGTTGGTTTGGAGGTTGAAGAGGATTGAGAATTGTTTGTAGTAGAGTTGTTGTTGTTGTTCGTTGTGTTTGAGCTGGAAGAAGCTGAGCTGTGTGTAGAGTAGTCACTGAATGGACGCATTGTTGCTGAAGTCGAGAGGATTTATATAAACTTCTGGAGCTGGATATATATAGAGCCAGCCCTACCGGAAAATTGTCTAATGACGTTGACAGGCAAGAACTGAGACAAGTGAGAGGGGAATGACGACGGTCAGTCACGCAACAGGGGGAATGTAATAGGATGCGATATGAAAGAATTAGAGTGAAGGAGGGTTGAAGACGGGTTGCGCAAGCCGTTTGGTGTACCTCGACCCTCGAACCACAGAATTTGCAGTTGATATCGTCATAGCGACGACGTTCAATTTACTGCTCAGGGTCTCTGACCGAATCATGCAGGGCTGTGTGGGACCTTCCCCGAATGACCTGGCTGTCACTGCCCAGACGGGGTGTCAAACCGTCTTGCCACTGCAGCCCCTTGATTGCGCTGATCTTCGGTATTTCAACTTGATATCGTTCTTGGGCTTGCGCTGGTGTAGGAAGGTGGTGTTCACGGCACGGGATGTGTGACGTCACTGACGTAGGTGTAGGTTCAAGAGGTTCGCTCTGAATGCGGTTAGTGCTAGGGCTGCAGGAGATTCCCAGAACGGGAATCACATGATAAGCCCTAGAGTCCAGATTTGGATGGGTCTGTTTTTACTCCGTGTTAGCATAGCAACACATGGATCTATACGGATATTGTGGGAAAGGTGCCTGATGTGACAATGTTTTACACAATCGCTTGAGATGATCCGACATTTCCTACCAAGGCATGCCCACTCCAATTCGAATACGCGGGCGTCAGAAAAGACCTTGGGAACCCAGCGATGGCGTCCCCAAACCAAAGGCCTCCGGGCAGAAAGGTGGAAGGCCTATGAAACCGCCTAAGTCCAGAGACGACAGCTCTCAATCTGAAAGCAACAAGCGAACTCGTCTGTTAGTCAAACCGCCACCGCCGAAGATCCGGAAGAAGCTTTCTAGACTGGAGGCCCTGCCCGTGGAATTGATCGAGAGGATCTTCCTGTACTCACTGAATGTCAATCTCCCGCGATCATCACGCTCGATTGCTGCGACTGTCTCTAGTGAGCGGATTTACCGGGCATTTACGCTACTGGCGTTTTGGGATGATTCTTCGGCCCGAGATGTGATCGAAGGGGCGCCGGAGACGGCAAGTACAGATGGTACTATTGCAGTTGACATTGAGATCTCGAGAATACTCAGGCCGCTGGACTATGTTCCTCTCCGTCGAGAAGAGCGCCGGTCTCTTCAATCCGCGATTCTCCGTTGCCGGTGGTGCACTATTGAGCGGCTGCTTTCTCAGATCCCAGATTTAATGCGATTGACCATTCGTCGACATTGGCTTAGCACGGATATCACCATGAACAGTGACTCAGAAAGTAATTTGAATCTGTTGCTTGCTCAAAAGGGAGACACATGCAGCTTCAAGGGCACGGGCAAGGACGACAAGCATTACACAATGTCGATCGAACCTCTCATCTCTGTTACTATCACTTGTCTCGAAACCGACCAGCAAACGACACATCGTATGCTAGGCATTCTTGAGATTCCCGATAAGCTCCTTAGCGGCACAGGCGAGGGCTTCAATGAAAGCCACACCCGTTTCCTTGAGATTGTCCGGGTCGCTAGCGGCTTCAACGGCTCAGATCTCCCGGCCTCAGCAGATATTTATCTATCCCGCGAAGCAATCCAACGCGGCATTCACACAGCGCTCATAGAGCGCAATGCATCCGTATTAACAACCCTTCTCAAGATCGATGAGTACACATTCCGTGTCGAAAACGCGTCTTTAACTCACCCCCTCCCCTACATCCTCTCACCCGATCACTTCCGCACGGCGGTCCGAGTTGCACGCGACGACCCGAGTCTTTTCCAGCTTCTGCTACGCGCAAACGCCGAGTCCATCCCATCCGATGATTCGGAGATCACGCAGTGGGCCATGGATCTGCATGGTCCGTTTGGGTCTTGGCTGCTTGATTTCATGCTGCAGCTGCCGCAAAGGATCGAGGCGGCGAGAACTGATCCTGTTCAGGGGTCGGCGTTTTACCTGGGAAGAGCAAACGCGCAAGTTTCGATTGTGGGAAGGTATTTGAGGGATGTCCTGGGGGTTGAGGAGCTAGGTGGGTGGATGCAGGAGGTTTCATATGATGTCTCGAAAGCGTGAATGGGTACAGAATGACGGTATGAGTCTTCGACAGATTCAACCAATCATCGTGCTAAACAATAACCAGGAAATGAGATATGCATCTTGAAAGAAGTGATCGTTACAGGGGTACGGTACCTGGTCGCCGTCCCCAACCCTACATCATCATGTACCCCTGAAAACGTGGCACAACAAAGAACAGCAAAATCCGCTAGATAGCTAGAGCCTACAAATACAGAGTCCAACACTTTCGCCGAATAATTCTGGACAATGATTCCGTATCGTTCAGTCTCCCAGTCTCTGAACCTTGGCCATTGATTCGTCTTCATCAGACCTACTCACATTCTAGACGCCTCAGGAATGCCAAAAAAAAACCAGACCCATATAACATCTACAGCCACCGCCAAACAAACTCGTGACATCCGTCCTAGAATTAAATTCAATTGCGCCCCCGTTTGGTCCTTCGATAACAGGACACGGTCCCGACTTAGCTAGCTATGCGCTTCTCAACAACCGTGCTCCCACTCTTGGGCTTGGGATTGAACATCGGCCTCTCGAGCGCAAAACTCGTGCAAGAGGTTCTCGAGCTATCATGGGACTATGGAGCTCCGAATGGCGGCGAGCCGAGACAGATGGTTCTCACGAACGGGCAGTATCCGGGGCCGGACTTGGTTTGGGATGAAGGGGACGATATTGAGGTATTGCCTACCCAACACTTAGGAGTATTGACTACGGCAGCTCACCAGATGTATGACTACTAGGTCCTCGTGATTAACAATATGCCGTTCAACACGACTGTCCACTGGCATGGTCTTGAGTACGTTTTCCTTATCTCTTCCTATCCACCCAGTCGGTCACACTAGAGCTAACATATGTACTAGAATGCGTGACACACCCTGGTCCGACGGTGTTCCTGGCCTCTCACAATCCCCCATCGAACCAGACGAGACATACCTGTACAAATTCAAGGCGTATCCGGCAGGTACATACTGGTACCATTCGCATTACAAGGGCCTCATGCAGGATGGCCAGGTTGGGTCGCTGTATATCCGGTTCGTTACTTGGCCTTCTTCTTTCTCAAATACATACCGGGCTCAGCATCGTGCCATGAAAGGGTTCTGTACGTGACTGTGGCTAATTGCATGAAATGAGACAGTCGCAAACCAGACGCTCCCCGCCCCTACAGTACTATAACCGAAGACGAGGAGGAACATAAACAAATGCAAGAAGCAGAAAACGACCCGCATCTGATCCTCGTTACGGACTGGACGTATCTCACGGCTGAGGAGTATCATCGTGTTGCTGTGGACTCGGGATTTAATTTTTTGTATGCCTTCCTTTGCTCTCTCGCCTAAATTGTTGTCTAGACAAGAAAATAGACTAATACCTGGAACTAGCTGCGTCGACAACCTCCTTATCAACGGCAAAGGCTCCGTCTACTGCCCCGGCTACGAGTATCTCGAGAGCGTCGGTGGAACCGGTATCGATGCGGTTCTTGAGGGGACGCATTTGACTGAGAAGGGGTGAGTCGTGATTTCACCCTTTCTCCCTTCCCCCCATATTTAGTCTGGTGCTAACAGGAGAATCCAGCTGCCTCCAACCAGACCTCTACAACGTCCAAGGCGACTACGGCCCATGGGACGAATCCATCATCCCCGACCAGCTCGTCTACAACTGCACCCCCTCCGAAACCCCACCCATAACCATCTCCGTAAACCCGGACACGAACCCCTGGACAAGCCTAAACTTCATCGCCGGCAGCGCCCAAAAGGGCCTCACCTTCTCCCTCGACAACCACACAATGTGGGTCTACGAAGTCGACGGACACCTCGTGCAACCAATCCCAGTCGAAATGGTCGGTGTCTACAACGGCGCCCGGTACAGCGTACTGGTCAAGCTCGACCAGAAGCCAGGCGAGTACACGCTCCGCGTCTCTGACAACGGCGGAGACCAGGTCATGGGCACGTATGCGATCCTCTGGTATGAGAACGCACCCGTGGATCCCGAAAACGCGGACGACGTCCCGCAAGCATCCATAGGACCCTTCACATCCGGCTACATGAACTACGGCGGGTTCAACACAACCCCCGAAGTCCGCGAGCTGGTCTTCACAGAGAACCTACCTGTCTTCGACGCCCCGCCTCCACCTCCCTCAAGCGAAGTCGCAAGCACCCTGCGCACCTCCATGACAAGAATCAACAACTCCTGGGCCTGGTCTCTGGGTAACCAAGCTCTCTACGAGACGGAGATCACAGCCTCTACTCCACTACTCTTCGAAACTGACCCCCTCTCCCTCCTCCCTGAGGACGTAGCATACACAACAACGAACGGGACATGGGTCGACATCGTCCTCGAAATCCACGCCAACTCGAAAGACCCCATCCATCCGCCTCATCCTATACATAAGCATGGAAGCCACGCGTATATAATGGGTCGGGGCACGGGTCCGTTTGAGTGGAAGGATACGGCGGAGGCCGAACGTGCAGTGCCGGAGTCGTTTTATGGGAAGGGGAAGATTGCGTTGCGGGATACGTTTGTGATGGATTTCTTTGATTCGAGGCGGATGGGCGGTGCTTGGATGGTGATTCGGTATTTTGTTACGGGGAGATTTGCGAGTTTGTTGCATTGTCATATTGTCTCGCATCAGATGGCCGGGATGAGTTTGCCGATTTTGGATGGGGTGGATGTCTGGGATACTGTTGAAGAGGGGGAGGAGAGTTACAGGCTGAGGGAGATGGGGAAGGGAGTGTGAGGTGGTGGTGAGGTTGAGGTGAAGGTTTAGTGATGGAGATTAGGGGCTTGGATTTATTCTTTAGACTGTATTAATACTAATATTATAATAGAGTAGGTGGGTAGGTAATCCCTATGACATATTATAATGTCTATATATATATCTGTGCTTCTAGGTAAAGAATTGAAGCTCTTGGCATTGGTGGCTGTCTAAACCACACTTGGCCATCTTCTGCACCAGCGCTGGAGAACAGACCTCACCTTGGTGCTCTTTCTCTATCTACTTCCATCTTCTCCCCCTCTTCTTCAGGCTTCAGCTAACATAACCCACACAATATTACAACTTACCCAATTTATCTAGCCCTGACTAAGCATCCGATTTCGTGCCGAAACGGAGGGCGGAGAAATGTGGTTGATCGAATCAGGCGTCTTGATCCGGCTTAGCGGAGAAAAAATCTTTGGAGAAGAGGGATAGAAAAAGATGAGGTCGAATTTCTCCTCCTTCTTCTCCTCCTAAGACTCTTCTTAGCCATGTGCTCTCTTGCTCCTCCTATACCTCCGTGGTCCTGAGTCCTGACCTGGGCCTCATTCCTTGTCTAGGCCCCTTAATTCACTCTCTCCTTTGCATTCTTGTTATGTCTTCATAGCAATAATCCTACTCCGACCTCGCTCTCCAAGTTCGGTTTTCTTTCCCACCAACCCCACCGCACCTTGCGCTCAGGATTTACCCCTCTGCCTCTGTCTTGTGAGTATATCTCGTGCCTGCTCTCGAGGCGCTTCCTCTCCTTTCCCTCTTTTATGATGATTTTTCCGTTTTTTATAGATGTTAGACTTCCTAAGCTTTCTTGCGGACACTTTCCGGGCTGATTAGAGCTATACTTTTCGCGTTTTCTCTTCACTACTTTGAGACACGTGCATTCCCGCTGACAATACTCTGGTCTGCAGTAATATCTTCCACAAGACAAGATGTGTGGTATCATTGCCTTGATCCAGGCGAACCCGACGTCCTCCGCCGCAATCGACCTGCACGAGGCCTTGTACCTCTTACAACGTGAGTTCAGGATCACTTCTCTGTTGAGACGAAATCGATACTCATACCTGTCATAGACCGAGGTCAGGATGCTGCTGGAATTGCAACATGCGCGGCGGGCGGTCGCATCTTCCAACTCAAGGCCAACGGAATGGCTGCCAAAGTCTTCAACGACGGCGCCAGAGTGGCTGATCTCCCAGGCTACATGGGCATCGGCCACCTGAGATACCCTACTGCGGGCAGCAGCGCGAATGCCGAGGCCCAGCCTTTTTACGTGAACAGTCCGTACGGCATCTGCCTTGCCCACAACGGCAACCTCATCAATGCTCCCGAGCTGAAGAGATATCTGGATTTCGAGGCTCACCGACACATCAACACAGACAGTGACAGCGAACTGATGCTGAACGTCTTTGCTGATGAGCTGAGTGAGACTAAGAAGGCGCGTGTCAATCAGGAAGATGTCTTTGCTGCCTTGAGCAGAATGTACGACCGGTGCGAAGGCGGTTGGGCGTGTACCGCAATGCTTGCTGGTGAGACCTCTCAAACTCGCTTATATTGCTAGCTCTGACGTTTTAGGCTTCGGTATCCTGGGTTTCCGTGACTCATACGGTATCCGTCCCCTTGTACTCGGCTCCAGGCCCTCGCTTGATGGCCCGGGCATGGACTACATGATGGCGTCCGAGTCTGTGGCTTTGCACCAACTTGGTTTCACAGATATTCGTGACATCCAACCAGGTGAGGCAGTCTTGATTGAGAAGGGTGGGCAGCCCGTCTTCCGTCAAGTCGCTCCCCGCAAGGCTTATGCTCCTGATATCTTCGAGTATGTCTACTTTGCACGACCTGATTCCGTCATCGACGGTATCAGTGTGTACCGTAGCCGTCAACGCATGGGTGATCGCCTTGCCGCAAAGATCCTCAAAGCGCTTGGCCCGGAAGTCGTTAAGGACATTGACGTCGTCATCCCCATTCCTGAGACTTCGACCACATCAGCTGCTGCTGTCGCACGCTACCTTGACAAGCCTTACTGCCAGGGCTTTGTAAAGAACCGCTACGTCTTCCGCACATTCATTATGCCAGAGCAGAAGACCCGTCAAAAGGGCGTTCGTCGCAAGTTGAACGCTATGCAGACGGAGTTCAAGGACCGAAATGTCCTGCTGGTCGACGACAGCATTGTTCGAGGAACGACGAGTCGAGAAATTGTCACAATGGCTCGCGAGGCTGGTGCAAAGAAGGTCTACTTCGCCAGCTGCTCCCCAGAAATCACGTATGTTCCCGTCTTCCTCCCATTCTTGCCCAACCACTAACAGATATAGACACGCTCACATCTACGGAATTGATCTTGCCTCGCCTCATGAGCTTGTTGCACACAACCGGGACGCTGAGACCATCGCCAAACATATCGGTGCCGACAGTGTTATCTACCAGACGCTAGATGACCTCAAGGGTGCTTGCGCTGAAATTGCCAAGGAGAACGGCTTGGCGGAGCCGCACGACTTCGAAGTCGGCGTGTTCTGTGGCAGCTACATCACCCCCGTTGCTGATGGCTACTTTGATCACTTGGAGAAGCTCCGAGGCGAGGGCCGCAAAATCAAGGCCCTTACCCGCGCCAAAGAAGCTGTCACCCACGGTTTCGCCAGTGAGAAGGACTTCCAGATTGCTGCAAACGGCGTCAGAGTGTCTAATGGCGAGATTGTGCCCGCTGCGAACCCTTCTGAATCGGAGGTTCCCCAGGTCGGCGTGTATGGCAACCACCAGACGCCTCCTGAAGAAGAACCTCCTAAAGTGAAAGACCGCATGGACATAAGCATCCATAATATCGGCGATCATCACTAGTTACTTATCTTATCTATCATTTTCCTTATTTGAGGTTCTTCGACTTCTGGAGTCTTGGAGTTCGTAAGAGCTAAACAAGAGGTTAAGGGAGGCCATTTTATGATATACCATACGCACGACAGATATGAGGGATAGAGCTTTAAGGTATTTCTGCGATGTACATATTATGACTCTCGATTTTCTCCCGTAGAGACAAATAGACTTGATGCTTGACGGATCATGTGATGATGTTCTATGACGGATTTTTTCTCACCTTCTTTGCCTTCGTGCTCTCCAATCCATGTGCCCCTTTCCTCTTCCCCGTCCTCGTAACAAGATGATCAATGACACACCCTTCCTCCCACCCCGCCGAAGACTCTCCCGTAATCGCCCTACACCTTGGACAACTCTTCCCATGGCGAATAAACAACTGATGGAGCGAGTATTTCAAGTTATCGGGAATGCGCACCTCAAGATGACTGAAAGTCGTAATCTCCGTAGCCTTATCCTTCGGCACCCAACCTAGCCACTTACATATCCGGAATATATGCGTGTCAACAGCGAAGCATGGTCTCTGGAGACAGAACAGAAGGACACACGCTGCGGTTTTGGGGCCTATCCCAGGGTACTTGACGAGCTCTGTCATAACCTCTTCGGTAGGCAGGGTATGGAGGTGATTCAGGGAGAGGAAGTGTTGGTCTGCACAGGCGATTTCATACTGTTTCTCGCCTTCAGATTTGTCGCTGATTTCGTTCTTGACGAGAAGAGCTTTTCGAGACTGGTTCTCCTCGTAGACCATGTCTAGGATTGCTTTCAGGTTCTTGCTCTTGACGTCGGCCAGGCCGCCGGATTTTATTGCCTCGAAGACGTCTTTTACCGTAGCTCGACGTACAGCGTCCCAGTTCACGCTCCCTTTGCCGATCCCGCTATCCAGGATCCCGAATCGCTGTACGAGGCCGTTGAACGCCATTGCGGAGTTCTTTCCTGTCGTTGCGCCGCTGAGTAACGTTCGGATCAGCGCGTCAAGCACAGATGGGACCTCGCCGCAGCCGGTAACGGTCAGCGAGGGTTCGGGGATTGTTGTAGGAGGCGTTATCTCTCCATGGATGGTTGATAGCAATCGATTAACTTCTTCGCATTCCTCTGGTGTTGGACGGCTGTAGTCCCGGAAGGGGGTAATTCCCGGCGTTAGACCATAGGTGTTTGTCTTCTTGGATCTTTTCTTCTTTGTGTCTGATGCAGGCGGACTGGGGAGAGTTTCGACAGCTTTGTCGACAGTATCCTGCAGCTCGTTTGCTAGGCTGTCTGTATCTAGACTCTCCTCTTTGACCTCAATCTTTGATTTGCTGGCTGTCTCACCAACGGCTTCGGATTTGGATGGTGTAGGCAGCGAGCCGAGATTATGAGGGAATTCATTGAGATCAGCCGGTGCCAGAACAGCTTTCCGCTTTCTCGCTGCAGACTTCTTCTGTGGCTTGTTGATGATATCTGCCTGTGTAGGTGGAGTCGATACTCTTCTTGTTGCGGCGGTTCGTGATCGGGTTACCCTCCCAGAGGTCTGGGAAGTGGGCGATTCTACTACATCTTGCGGTACAAGAGCACTTTTCTCTAACCCAGCCGCGAGTGATGCAACCTCCCGGGCTGCTATTGAGCGAGTGGAGCGAGCCATTTGATGGATGAGATGGTCAAACGAAAGTGATGCTGGAGCCAGAAAGCGATGACGCAGGAGGAAAAGCATGCCACCCCTGGTATTCGGGAAGTTTAATTCATCTCGGACACATCGTGAAGGATTGTTCTCTAGTTGATAAAAAGTCGTTGCGACGGGCGAGATTGAGGAGGTAGATCAGGTAGGTTAGTTAGGTAGGTAATAGTGAGGTGGAAGGTGGAACTCGTGTATTCCGTCATAGATCCCGAGCTCTCCTGCCTCGATTCGCTGAGCGAGCTTGAAGGGATTGGCCTATTCCGTACATTAAGTAGGTAGTTTTATGAGAATACCAAGACTACCTGGAGCTACGTATCCTATCTTGCTCCGCACCACGCTTCGCTTGCGCTTCGCCAATCTGCGTGGGTTATGAAGTGGAGGTCTTTATATACGTATGATAAAAAGGAGAGGCTATCCATGTCTGATAGTAATTCGGGTAGATTTAAAGCCATTTATATCGCTCTATATCTACCTTCGCTCGCGCTCTGCTAATCCGCGTGTTTTAAAAAGAGGTTAAATATATAGAGTAGAGAATACTAGGGAGTGGGACCTTTCATTTTTGAGGACCTCAAGGAGTTGCAGCGCTGAGCGAAGACACTCGGGGCCTACCAGAGTACGCTCTCTTTTCGGGTTATCAATAGGCTATGCGGGATATGATCCGTAAACATCTAGGCCCTGTTTCGAATCCAGGAAAAAAAATATATGTCAAGGCTTATAGGTTTTTCAAAAATCGGGCCTTGAAAAGCATATTGTATAGAACCCCTGGCACGTGCCCTCCGGCGCATCGGAGCCGCAGATCCAAAAGATCGGACCACTTTTTAATTCTACTCCCTCTCCGCAGCCACCTCAACGCGCTCCAGAGGCTCATGCAAGCCTCCTTCTCGTCAATCTTCCTTGCCCTTGCGAGCGTGTCAAAATGGAGTGTTTAGCGCCCTACATTCCACCCGCTCTCCTCCCTCTCGCGGAGCTCCTCCGAAACGAAGCCCAAACACTCGGAATCGCCGCACTCTCAATCACCGCCGTCTTATTAGGCTACCTCTTCATTGCAGGTGCAAAGGAGTCACCCGTGACTTTCACCGTCCCTACGCCGCCTGAAATCGACCCGAATTGGATTGGAACAAAGTGGGAGGATTTGCCGTACAATGAGGAGAGGAGGATTCTTGAGGCGCAGCTCGCCGGGGTGAGATTTTTTGCTTGCTTGTCAATGACCATTGGGGTTTGGGAAAGACCGCTAATAACCTGGTTGTCTTTGTGTAGCATTGGAACGAGAGCCGGATTATGAGCTACTGCCCCGCGGACGGACGCGTCCTCGGAAGCGGGATTAAGCTTGCGACTGCCGGGGATGTTGAGCGGGCAATTGCAGCGGCAAAGAAGGCACAGGAGGGCTGGGCGGAGACGAGCTTTGCGGAGAGGAGGAAGGTTATGAGGACTCTGCTCAAGTTCGTCTCACATTACTATATACCTGCGGTTTCGGGGACTCAGACTTACGGTTGTTGCTCCTAGATACGTTTTAGACCACCAAGACGAGATCGTGGCCGCGTGCTGCCTGGATTCTGGAAAAACGAAGGTCGACGCAACCTTCGGCGAGACGCTCGTGACGGCTGAGAAACTGAAATGGACGATCGACCATGGCGAGAAGGCGCTGAGTGATGAGTCGCGGCCTACGAATTTCCTCATGGTGTACAAGAAGAACAAGGTTACCTATGAGCCGCTCGGTGTGGTGTCAGCGTGTGTGTCTTGGAACTATCCGTTCCACAACTTCATTTCGCCGGTCATCAGTGCTATCTTTGCGGGTAATGGTATTGTAGTCAAGCCGTCTGAGCAGACTGCTTGGTCTTCGGTTTACTTCTTGGATATCATTCGCGGTGCGCTGGAGAGCTGCGGACATTCTCGGGATCTGGTGCAGAGCGTTGTCTGCTTGCCCAAGGTGGCGGACGTATTGACCTCTCACTCGGAGATTTCCCAAATCACATTCATCGGCTCCCGACCCGTCGCTCACAAGGTCTGCGAGTCTGCAGCAAAGGCTCTAACCCCGGTCACGGTCGAACTCGGCGGCAAGGACCCAGCTGTCATCCTCGACGACAGCCGCACAATCAGCGAAGTATCCTCCATCGCCTCAATCCTCATGCGCGGCGTCTTCCAGTCCTCCGGCCAGAACTGCATCGGCGTCGAGCGCGTCATCGCCCTGCCAGGAGTCTACGACAAGCTTCTTGAAATAATCACCCCCCGCGTCAAGGCCCTGCGCCTCGGCTCCATTCTCCTCGAAACACACCCCAGCCGCCAAACACCCGCAGCCCCTGACGTCGGCGCCATGATCTCTCCCGCTGGATTCGCCCGCCTCGAGTCTCTGATCGACGACGCCGTCTCCCAAGGCGCGCGCCTCCTCGCCGGCGGTAAACGGTATAAGCACCCCGACCACAAACTCGGCCACTACTTCACACCAACGCTCCTCGCAGACGTCACACCAGCCATGGAAATTGCCCAAACCGAGCTCTTCGCTCCAGTCTTCCTCCTCATGCGCGCCTCCTCCGTCTCGGACGCAATCTTCATCGCAAATTCCACCCCCTACGCTCTCGGCTCCTCCGTCTTCGGCTACAACACAGCCCACATCAACCAATACATCAAGAACATCAAAGCCGGCATGGTCTCCGTCAACGACTTTGGGAGTTACTACGCCGTGCAACTCCCCTTTGGCGGTGTCAAGGGGTCAGGGTATGGCCGGTTTGCCGGTGAAGAGGGATTGAGGGGGGTAAGTAACATTAAGGCGGTTTGCGTGGATCGGTTCCCGAAGGTTATGGCGACAAGGATTCCGCCGAGGGTTGATTATCCAATTTGTAAGGGGACGGGGACAAAAGAGAATGGACAGGGTGCGTTTGAGATGTGTAAGGGCGTTGTTGAAACGGGTTATCAGCTCACTTTTGCTGGGTGGGTGAGGGGGTTGGGGAGGTTATTGGGGAATATGTAGATACCTTGAGTAAAGTCTAACAGATCTAGTTCTGACCGGTGTTTGTATACCAGGTCGATAAGTGTAAAACATCATAACATCCATTCACGCATGAATCATTTTTCATAGCAAACAGGAGGTAGACAGACAGGCGTCTTTCTCTCACTTGTGTTTCTTTTCGCTGCTTAGTCCTGTTTGCTGCCTATCCATCTCTCTATCTCTGCCTTTATGCCTCTTCTCTTTCTTTCTTCCCAGATCTCTCCCCAACACTTTTCTTACATCTATCTATTTTTCCCTTCTAACTCCTAAGTTTCATTAAGAGGGACATGCCTGGTACTCACCTCATTTCACCCTGAGACTTACAACATGCGCCTATCAGACTACATCGTCCTAAGCGACGATGACGACAACGAGAGTGACAGTGATACCAGCAGCGTAACTCTAGGTAGCGACTCAGATCGGCTTTCCTTCCTGTGTGGAAACTCTCGCACCGTCTCACCGTTCTCATCCTTGCCGGCTCGAGAAGTCATCGATCTTACCAATGCGGACGGATCTCACCATGGCGGCTTCCATGACGGCGACTACCTAACAGACGAGGGCTACAAGGCGCTTCTCGAAAACTGGGCCCAAGCCGCTGCTGCCAGTCCTCCAGGAATCGAGGCTGTACAGAAGAAGCGATTGGATGAAGCTTGTGTGGACGGCATTGTCTATGTCCCGGGACAATCCATTGAGCTGCACGACGATACGTTCCTCAGGATCACTTCCGTATGGGAGAATCCGGACGGTGAAATCTACTTCGAAGGCCGCAGGCTTCGGCTGCTGGAATCGCTCGAGGACCAGAACGGGAATGAAGATGGGGAGACCATCCTTACATACTTTCCTCGGTGGCAAAATGAATTGGTCTGGATGCTGGATGAAGTCGACGACGTACCCCTTGGCATTGTAAGACACTTTGTCACAATTCATTTCACCAATCACAGCCCCATGGACCAAGACCCTCATAAGATCCTCTACCCGAGTCATCTATATTGCCGTCTGAAAGAGAGGCCGGGAACGTCGGTAGAGTATCTGACCTTTGAGGAAGCCGATGTCAAGCATCGAATTCCGCCAGCTACTCTTCGCAACAGCTGGCGTGGAGAGACTACTCCTTTCGGCAGCAACAAAGGCGTACCGGTTATTGATCTGGATGACATTGACGACAATCCTGGGCCGATTGTGAAAGCGAGAGCCCGCCGAAAGTATACGTTTGGAGACGGGTTCTGTGGTGCTGGGGGTGTATCATGTGGCGCGGAAACTGCTGGCTTGCATATAAAGTGGGCATTTGATATGTCACCTCATGCTGCTGTGACTTATCGGCTTAATTTTTCAACAGCAGAGTGTGAAGAAAGTGATATCTTCAGCTTCCTCACAAACGACGAAGAGTTTATGAGAGTGGATGTCACGCATGGTTCACCACCATGCCAGACGTGGTCACCAGCTCACACAATACCGGGACCGAATGATGATGCTAATTCTGCTTGCATCTTCTCCTGCGGAGACCTTATCCGGAAAGCCAAACCCAGAATTCACACAGTTGAAGAGACGGATGGTCTGATTGCACGGCACAAGCAATTCTTTCTTGCTGTCATCCGCGATTTCATTGACACAGGATATTCTGTACGTTGGGCGGTCCTAAACTGTCTGATGTATGGAGTTCCGCAAAAGCGCAAGAGGCTTGTAATCATCGCTTCTGGGTAAGCTCATCCAGATTCTTCTAGGCTGAAATTTGCTAATCTTCCGTAGGCCAGGAGAGACTCTCCCTACCATGCCTAAGCCAACACACGGCCTGCCTGGATCGGGACTGCGCGACTTGGTGACTATCAATCAGGTAATCTCAAACATCCCACTGGGAGCACCGAATCATGATATCGACGGCGCGACAAGGCGAGGTGCTCGGAAAGCCCCGTTCGATGGGAACGGACAGGCCCATACAATAACATGTGGAGGCGGCACCAACAATTACCACCCTTCTGGAGAGCGAAATTTCACTAGACGAGAAGCAGCATGCCTGCAGACATTTCCCTTAAGTTTTCGCTTTGGCCCTGCCGAGATCTCAAAGCAGATTGGAAACGCAGTACCCCCCGCACTAGCAAGAGCAATCTATAGAGAGGTTATCAAAACTCTGCAGGAGACTGATGAACGAGAATTGCGCGAGATCGGTGACCGCTAGTTGACCAACTCCGAGTCGGTGAACGACAACGCTCACATGCTGAGGCAGAGAGGGGGCCGCGGAATGGCAGGATGCCGGGCGGCCAACCGTGCAGTCCTCGGAGTAGAGTTAATGAAAACGGTCTCGACTTCGACAGAATGCGAAGCGAAAATGCCTCTAGAATAATGCATCAAGCTCAATTGCAGCCGTAACAGCAACAGCGGTTTTAAATTTTGATGAGGTGAATTGGGAGATGGAGCTGTGGTGCGGGGTAGAGCGAAGTCCGGGGAGAGAAAGGCTGGGCAGTCCCTACCCGACGCTCGGACATACTCACTTGTCCAGTGAACTCCGAAATTCGCTGTAGATAGGACAACTGTAAATAGGACAAAAGGTGGAAAATACTTTCTCTAGCATCGCAACAGGTGAATGCTAATCAGTGTCGCAATTCTTGCCACTGCTAGCGCCTATGCTTGTGTATTTTACTATGAAAAACAGCAATAAGAATGGACAGCACTTGACTAGGTAGGTGAGCAAGCAGCAGAGATAAACCAACTCTCCATGCTTAAGTATAGAAGCGAGGTAGTGAACAACGCTAAACTTACAAACAATAGATGGCTCTTCTTTCTCGAGGCGAATCATGTGAGAGGTGTGTAGCGGGCGGAGGCTGGTCACCAGTCTTGCGAGTACCGTTAGGGACAATCAATAGTAGCTTCAACCACAGGGCCAAGGAGCAAGAAGCTTAGTGCAAGCCCTGAGCCGCGCCTAGGGGTATCCAAGAGGACAAGGCGGCGGTATATGGCACGCGAGAACCGTTGGGGATGACGGTACCGTCCACGACGAGTCAAGGAGCTTGGGACATTCTTCAAATCGCAGAGCCTCTCCAAACACACCACACCCAAGAGGGTCATGGAGGACAAGGCGCGCGGTGTCGTACTAAACTAATCAGCATGATTATTTAAAGCACAGGCCAGAATAAGAGCTTTGGACTTACCGCGAGATCAGAATCCACATTGTAGTTGTGAGTAGATACCTACTGACTGTAGAGTACGTCCTTTGATGAACTCCGAAGCTCGGAATTGGATGACCGAGAGTAACCGAATGCAGTGGCCGGCCCAGAGGCAGAGGCAGAATACAAGAGCCAACGGCCTCGGTCCATTCGGCCAAGGAAACGCGATCGTCTCCTCCCTTCATCCTCCTGTGCTTCATCCGTCTCTTCTTCTCTTTTCTTCTTGTTTTCTTTTCTTCTCCTGTCCCCCTCCCCCTCCTCTTCCTCCTCCTCCCTTCCGACCAGGCGACTCTTCTTTTTCAACGCTCAATTGAGTATTTCAACCTTATCGCTTCACAATGTCTGCCTCAGCGCTGAGACGGCTGACCCACAGGTCTCCCCGCAATCTCCAGTCCCGCATCGCTTCTCTCTCCCGCACTTCCTCTTCCCCCTCCATCGCTCTCAACGCCTGCAGAACCTCAACTTCAACTTCCCCTGCTCAGCCTCGTATCTCCAAATTCTCAACCATGGCGTCTCTGCAATCCGCTGCCCCCATCCCCGCTGCCGCCCAGAAGGGCTACGATCCTGAGATCAAGGATATGGCCGACTACATTCACAACTACAAGGTGGACTCTGATCTTGCGGTAAGTTCAAAAGCTCTTACTTCTCCCTTGCTATACTTCCACTTTGGTTTACTGTGCTCCAAACAATTGTACTAATTGGCTCAGTACGATACCGCCCGCCTCGTCCTCCTTGATACCCTTGGGTGCGGGTTGGAAGCTCTGCGGTTCAAAGAATGCACCAAGCTCCTTGGCCCCGTGGTCGAGGGTACCGTTGTCCCCAACGGTACTCGCGTGCCAGGTACCCCCTACCAGCTAGACCCTGTTAACGGTGCTTTCAACATTGGTGCTATGATTCGCTGGCTCGATTACAACGACTGCTGGCTGGCCGCCGAGTGGGGTCACCCTTCCGACAATTTGGGTGGTATTCTCGCTGTCGCCGACTGGATTTCTCGCACTAACCGTGCTGGCGGCAACATTGCCGGAGGCAAGATCCTCACTATCAAGGATGTTCTAGAGGCTATGATCAAGGCCCACGAAATTCAGGGTGTTTTGGCTCTCGAGAACTCTTACAACAAGGTCGGCCTGGACCACGTTGTTTTGGTCAAGGTTGCCACCACCGCCGTAGTTTCTAAGCTCCTCGGCCTCAGCGAGAAGCAGACCGCCGATGCCATCACCCAGGCGTGGGTTGACGGCCAAAGTCTCCGCACCTACCGACACTCCCCCAACACCATGTCACGAAAGTCATGGGCTGCTGGTGACGCCTGTCAGCGCGCCGTCAACCTCGTCCTGAAGGTCCAAAAGGGTGAGGGTGGCCTGCACACTGTTCTCTCTGCTCCTGTCTGGGGCTTCTACGACGTGCTTTTCAAGGGCAACAAGTTCAAGTTCCAGCGCCCGTACGGTAGCTATGTCATGGAGAACGTTCTCTTCAAGGTTTCTTATCCCGGTATGTTACCATCTACCAACGCGACGGCAATGATACTAACCTTAATAGCTGAGTTCCACTCTCAAACCGCCATCGAGTGCGCCGAGATCATCAACGAGAAGCTCAAGGCCCTCGGGAAGAGCGCTAAGGACATCAAGGAAGTCACCAACCGCACACACGAGGCCTGCATTCGCATCATCGACAAGCAGTTCAAGGCTATGGACAACTTCGCTGACCGTGACCACTGCGTCCAGTACATGGTCGGCACCATGCTCGTCTTCGGCCGCCTAACCGCCCAGGACTACGCCGACGGCTCCGAAGCCGCCACCTCGCCTGTTCTCGAGAGCCTCCGCCAGCGCATCCGCTGTGTCGAGGACCCCCAGTTCACCCTCGACTACCACGACCCCAGCAAGCGTACCATCCCCAACGCTCTCACTGTCACCCTGAACGATGGAACCGTCCTCGACGAAGTCGTCGTCGAAGCGCCCCTCGGCCACCGCTTCCGCCGCGAGGAGGCCAAGCCTGAAATTCTGGACAAGTACCAGCGCCACTTGAGCCACCACTTTGATCAGGCCCGCCTGAAGGAACTTGTTGACCTTGGAAACGACAAGGCCGCTCTCGAGGCCTTCGAGGTCGACAAGTACGTTGACCTCTACGTTAAGGACCAGATCGTTGCCCCTACCGCTTAGATTTGCGGTCAAAATAGACTTTGATGTTACAGATGCTGCGTTTGGTCGTTGAGGGCTACATCACGGCAGTGCCGTCTTGCTCTTTCAGAAGATATCAAGTATAGCGTGTATAATGGTTAAGAATATATGATGAAGATCGTTCGACTCTAGGGTACTATTCGCAAATCACTACAGGCGCGTAGCGTGTTCGTCATAGAAGAATCAGAGTCCGTTATCGGAACCTCCCCTACCTCCCCTCAAAATCCCCCCTCACGTCCCTTGCGAATGTATTATCCTCGAGGAACTGACACGCCACGACCGCGATCCCAGCCGCGCACTCGATCGCGCGCTTATACGCCTCAGGCGACTTCGCCCCCTCCGCGAACTCGGGAGTATGGTTGCTGCCTTTAGTGGGGATCATGAAGATGCCGTGGAAACCGGGGACGGCGTATGAGACGTTTCCTGCGATTATCAGTAAGCAGTCAAGATAAAGGAGAGAGGTGAAGGAAAACCAACCCATATCTGTTGAAGCGCCGCCGCTGTGTTCTGGATCCGGAGGAACCGTGAGAAGGACCTGGTGGTTCATTGTCCGCATTGCGGAGACGTAGCTCTCACAGAGGGGATTGTTGGGTTTTACGTCTAAGTAGGAGAGACCCCTAGTGTTGTTAGTCAGAGTTCAGGATAACGAAGGTATGGAGAGTGGGAAACGATATGATGAGACCCACCATTCGAACTCGACCTTACACCCCGTAGCGGTAGCAGCAGCCTCGAAGCACTTCACGACTCGTTCAGTCAAGGGCTTAAGCGTTTCGACCGTTGGTGATCGAATGGAGTAATTGACGCTCGCAAAGTCGGGGATGATGTTCGAGCGATCGCCGCCGTTAACAATAACTCCATGGATCCGTTGAGTAGGAAGAATCTGCTGCCGCAAGAGCGAGATGTTCATATAAGCCGCAACAACGGCATCAAGAGCATTAACGCCCTCCCACGGCGCAAAGGCAGCATGCGCCGGCTTGCCGGTAAACGTCACCCGGCATTTATCATTCGCGAGAAACCCGCCGTGCGGCGGTGTTGCCATGCTCAGTAGATTTGGTGCCGTGGGCACAATCGGTGATGGATGAAGCATGAGGCATGCGTCGACATCCTTGTATGCGCCGCGCTCGAGGAGGCGGATCTTACCGCCGCCTGATTCCTCGGCTGGGGTGCCTAGGAGACGGACAGTATAGCAAAGCCCAGAAGGAGCAGCGGCCTTCAGTGCTTCGCAGGTGGCGATGAAGGCCGCGATGGAGCTAGTCGAGATGAGGTTGTGGCCGCAGGCATGGCCGATTCCGGGGAGCGCGTCGTATTCCGCATTGAATGCGACGATGCGGCCTGGGCCTGTGCTCGCATTGCCATGGCTGTAGGCAATCTCAAAGGCCGTTTCTATTCCGTATGCGTGGCGCTCGACGGTATAGCCCTCTGAGCTGAGTCCCGCAAATAGCTCGCAGATGTGGTCGTGAGCTTTGTGCTCCTTGTATGCGAGCTCCGGATTTGACCATATCTGAACGGTTAGTCGGGGTTGGATTCTAGGAGAAGCGGGCTTACCTTGCGGTTGATGCTTTGTAATTTTTCGTCATATCTGTTGAGCGCATCTCGCACCCTGCTTATATAGCGTAATTGACAATCTTGAACTCGCATAGTTTCGTTTTCTGGTGGTACACGAAAGAGATTCGGATGAAGCTCGCTTGGAGCCTTAGGCTTGTGGAGATGGGCCGAGCGTCACACCCCGCGTACCACCAATTCGAAGCATCTCCGCCAATCGGCGCCCCAGATACTCGGTACGCTGTTACGAATAAAACAAGAAGAAAAAGCGAGGAGAGCTTGTCTATTGATTTCACGTTCCAATCTCTCAATCTGGTTCCTGAATTAAATTGACAACAGAGTACCTGATTGGGGAGAGGCGTTTCCTCTGTCCCGTGACTCAGTCACCTGACAGGATTCATCCTTATCTAATGGAGGGAGCCAATCATCGCAAGTCCTACGATATCCTCCGAGAGGCGCTCTTGGCATTTTCCCCTCTCCGTTCGCCCCTTCAACCCTGCACCTTTGTGATGAACGATCGTCTATCGAAATTCGAACAGACCAGGTGCTTATCAGGATTGCGTGCAGCTGATCTGACAGATCCTTCACCCTAAGTCAGCCCAGGCAGCCACGAACCGGCAGGGAAGAGTCCTTACTCCTTCGCAATCGGGCAACACCACGAGAAAGCCTAGTCCAGCCCGCTCTGACGCCCGACTCAACAACCGCATTCTTGTCGGCCAGAGGGAAAAAGTAAACAGATCCAGCGGCCCCGCTCGCAGATAACATCGAACAACACACGTGTCCAATTCACGGCCTGCGATACGCCCAAGATAAAAAAAAAAAGCTAAAAATGGGCGAAGCGGAAACAGTCTGGGTCTGGAGACTTGGGCGTCTCGGCGGTCCCGAGTTTTGCGAGGGGCAAGGTGGGCCCATACAACTCCGACTTCCATGATTGACTCCGGACTGCCACCCAGTCTTCCAGATTATTTCGGGCGTCTCTCAGCGATACCACCTTGTTTCCCGTCTAGCGTTTGGGACGGCAGAGAGCGGTTCATTCGCCATCGCTGCCGAGGACAGTTTCGAAACCGCCGAGATTCCGCTCTTGGAAGGACTTGGCCTTGCACCACGGTGCTTTTGCGCCTTCTGGAAGGTTCGGTTGCACAGCATCTGCTCGCTCGCGCGGTTCAAGCGGCATGACAAGAAATTGGCGTTTGGGCTGCATTGCCTGAATGTTGAAAGGCTCTGCTTGCGTTAGTGCTCGTTTATTGCCGGATGTTTCTGGAGCAGCCCTACCTGGCCTCACGGAGCCGGGAGCCCTACAAGGTGCAACATTGCGGGACAGACAAGGCTGACTTTCTGTGCCCCTCGCCGAGAATCGCTTTGGTAGCGGCCCCGCTGCCATGAGTCTTCGCTTTCATGGCATCCAGAGTCTGCTTCCAATGATTTGGTACAGCCCGGAGTACCAAGAGCCCTGGTTCTGGGCAATATTCCGAAGCGGAAGGATGCATTGCACCATTGTTGAGCCATTTCCACCGCGGGAGACTGGAGCAAGGAAAGAGCGGCGTGCGGGTCAACCTCACTTCCGCTATCAACAGCGGACGTTCGTGTCTGTCTGGGCGTTATCCACCATTGGCAGGCGCTCAGTACTGGACTATTCACCCGAACGCTGGCTTCCCTTGCTCAGGTAAACATACGGAGGGATGAGATGATGGGGAATGGAAACTTTGAAAGTCAGAGATTGATCATTCTTCAGTTTTGGGATAGAGGTTTGTGAGAACGGTGCAGAAGGGAGCCTGAATTCTGGGACAACGTTCAGGACATATCGTCGAGCCCATCGCTTGAGAGTCAAAGAGCGGTCGAGCAGTCCTGAATCACGACTCTCAACTGACTCACGGGAATCTCGAAACCCCCACGACCCGCATGCCAAATGCATTGTGATACACCCATACCACGAATACCCGACCAGAAAATCAAGAAGAGCGTTATTTCTTCATCCAGCCAAGGCCGTGATCGTCCGAGCCACTGCAGACAGTCCAAGTCGCGTGAGAATGACAAACCATCGGGCATGAATTACCCTACGCAGACTCATCATATACCTCTTCAAGTATAACCATCAACCGCAGGAGAAACAACAACCGCAGTCAGGAATCCAGCCTATCGCGAACCGTCGCCTGGCGCGGCTGTCCCTCACATTTACAAGTCTAGATCTTCCCGTGAAACTCTTTCCAAGCAGGCCGCACCTGATCCTCCGCATATCTTGGCCCCATTGTCGCGGGAACTACAAGCTCGGACACAGAATGGCATTTCAGGATTGGATGTCAATACGCGGGCGGCTGCAGGAGCTCGGACGCAATCACATCTCCCGCTACGCAGGCGATCGATTGGGCGAATTCATCCCGAGTAGCACCCGTAGCACGTTTCAATCTGGACCGGGAAGCCCTGAGCGCTATCCATCAGTCCAACGGTACCCCAAACGGCCCAGCCAGCCCTGCCTGCGATCCTGCGGGAAGAAAAAGCAATCATTTCTTTGAAGATTCAAGGAAAAGTAAAACCCCTCATGTAAGATCTGCATCCGATGCACCCGATTCACGGAACCACTGAAAATGCGGTCAGGGACTGAATCGTGGGAGGCCAGCATTGGAGTTGAGTATGGGGTAGGCTTTGGAACCTGCATACGAGTCGCAGCCGCCTCGACTACGCTACACCTTCCAACTTCAATGTCTTTCCCCATGCTCTCCACTTGAGCCATTCCTTCTTCATTTCGGAATTACCAGATAAGCAAATGCTAACAAAGCATCTCACTGACCCTGGACGATAGGAGAGTCCCCTGAGGGCAAGTCATCACATGGTCACTTACTCCCCCAATCCTTCGGCAAGAAGCAGAAGCAGAAGCAAAGCACGAACCACCACAAACAAAAGCAAATATTCCCCAGACCCTGGCCTGGCCTGACCCGACCCTGGATCAGAGCATGCACGTCTGAAGAATCAAAGTCTTGTACGGTGTAGCCTGTAGCACAGACACCATCTGTCAGCGAGGCAGCGGCACTTCGGAACCTTGGAAGTTGGAACCCCCACGATCACGCTTTTACCCCGTGGGAAAAATAGATCTCGACAAACATCACAACGAATACAGTTTTATACATTGGTTCCGATATATATTCTCAACCAGCCAATCGATCTCATCCGTTATTTATCCATGTTTGAGGCTTCATCAAAACTCGACATCGAGAGCAGTGCACATCCAATTTATACCCTACGTAACCCCCTGATTGAATCCCCCGATCGATTCGATATCCGAAGAAAAATAAGAGCCAAAATTATAATATATCTCCTCGGATTAATAGATAAAATCATTAAAATAAAAGACTGCGAGAACAGAAACAAAAATAAATTTATTATTAACCGACAACGATGTCTCATCACTGGCTAATCCGTGACAACCTGAACCACCCCCTCCACCCTAGAGGCTAGAGGGGGGCCTGCCCTGTAACTGTGGGGATGCAATGATGTCGTTTCTGGTTCCCAAGGATCGCCTTTTCTTGGCTTTCTCGGCGGCCTCTTACGTCGGAGGTTCTGCCTTCCCTCCCTCTGACTCTGGAGGGTTTCGGTTATCCGGTTGTTAGTTCCGTTGATCTTGTTCAGGTTGGCTTTGTTTGTTGCTGGTCTGCCGTCTGCCTGCGTCATAGGGACGATCAGATCTGAGTCCTGTCACTGTCATGTCTACATTTTTCCTGATTAGGGCTATGACATCTGCCCTCCAGTCTCTGGTTCTTCGACTGGGCTGGTTATGATTAGATAGATACGTAGATAGAGTAGAGGTTAAACTATAACTTAAATCTCGCTGCCTTGTTTCCCATCCACCCCCCTCGTTGGGTTCAGTTCCCACCCCAGCCTTGGATCTCTGACCTGCCCTCCCTCCCACCACCACTGAACGGAAAACGTAATGCGGACGAAACGCCAAGCATGGGAACCAGCCCAGCCCAGACCCGGCCCATTTCACGCTCCCACTAAGGAAGACTAGGCTAGACTATTTACCCCCGTCAAAACTGAAGGGTGATATTCATCAGTCCGACTCCGTCGGAGTCTCAGTGCAGAATGCAGTATGCAGCTGTAGTGGTGCGTGTGGGGGATCAGATCAGTCGGCATGTAGCATGACTAGCGAAGAGCACGTCCTTCGTCTGACTCTGCACAGATTGGGCATCTGTACTGGTGATGCTGGAACCATGATGCAAGACACGCTGTGTGAAAGGCGTGGTTGCATCGGTTGAGGATCAGCACGCCGGTGGTCCTTCGCTCATGCGGGTGTGAACTGGGGTTTTGCTGTTGATGTTGAAGTTGCTGGTGGTGGGATCTCGGAGGTTGGGTGCGGTTGTCGTCTGTTATTGTTGACGACATGTATGCCGTATCTGGCTGGGGAGGGTTCGGGATCGGGCGTGTCTGATGTAGATTATCGCTGTCATGAATATGGTGCATTCTGGAGACGGAACCGAGCAAGTGCGACGACTGCGATAGCGCAGACGGCGCGCAAAGGGACGTGAGACAGATGGGGCTAGCAAAAAAGACGGACCAATGCTCATTAACTCAATTTGCTCAATCTCTGCGGATCAGCGCTGGGAAGGAGGGGGGATCAATAGCCGCCAAGGCGCACTAAATCCAGCCCTGTCCCCGCATCTTGTTATGGGGGCCAAGGCTGAACCGAGCTTGCTCAAGGCAGAAAACTGAATTTTGATTGAGGGCATCGCGGAACGGGTTGACTGATGACTTACCATGATTCGCCTGCGTATCGATCAAGGTTATCGGACCTTGTTTGCTGCTCCAGCCATCGTTGCACTGTCACCTGGCGCATTGTGCCGTTGGCTTCAAGACAGCGAAGCTCGTTTGCATGCCGCTCTGCTGCTCTGCGATGATGACGCCGCATAATGACGCTGCATGTTTGTTAGTACATACGTACAGCATTGTCTGTGTCGCGTGCTTCTGGGGCAGGGATACGCGGAAGGAATGATGTGATCAATCCCGATATTAATCTCGCCCAGAAATCGAAAGCCGTGGAATATTCTGAGGTGCAGCAGGGGTGCACGCCTGGGTGGGACTGGTAAACCAGGAGGGGTTGGCCGCACGGGTGGAGGAGGAGCGCAGAGGAGGAGGAGGAGGAGGAGGAGGAGGAGGAGGGGCACAACGGGGTTGATTCGGTCGATTAGGGCGAGAATAGACAGGGAAAAGCACCAACAAAAAAACGTACATCGGAATCATGCTAATTGCGCCGAATAGGAGCACAGCTCCAATAACAACGGCGATTAGATTTTTGGTGGTCGGGCTGGCCATAGTCCGGAGAAGGACGGGCGCGCAAATACGAAAACGACTCAGACTAGCCAAAGTGACATATCCAATGATATGGCGCAATGCAACGTGGGGGGAGGGGGGGACAGATCGGGTAAGTCGGCTAGACTGCGACAGCGTTCATATCTGACGGGTCGAGACTGGCGATGTGAGACGCCTGCGCAAAACCGCGATAGTGGGGGGCAAAACAACGACCATTCAGGAATTGTTATTATTTCAGATGCAGGGCCATTTTCGAAGGGCTTATGGGCTGAATTTAGACTCGCCACGCACCCTCAGGCCCCTCAAGGCTGCAGGCTGCCAAGTTGCAACCAAGAGAAGACGCCAATCCCAGGCGGGAAATGCAATCCCAGCGTTGCGCCGACTGCCAAGGCTCCCGCGCTCCGGATGCGCTTGGCACTCCGCTGGGTCCAATGGCGCTAGTGGCCAATCAGGGGCCGCGGTGTGCCTGGATTCGCCGCTGGTTCGCTCAGGCGCGCATTTGCCAAGCGCTGGCGACCCTCACGTGGCTGTCGAGAGTCGTATGCGTCATCGTCGGCACCCATAACAATATTCCGATTCTCTCCAATCCAGGGTTGTCAGCCAAGAGCCCAAGGCATGGCGCTTATCATTGGCGCTTGGCGGTGCTCGGATCCGGACTTGATGGTGGAGGTCTATATCGCCCCAGACCAGCATTTGTCGCTGTCGTCATAATCTGGTTGAAGTTAAATACTGTCCCATTGCCCACCTTCTCCGGAGATCTCTCTTTCGGAAGTCAAATTTAGAATCTAACTCTCCGGCTCTCTCAATCAGTACTGAGTCGGTTCCGAAGTCCTTCTTGTGCATGGACTCACATTCCCTGGCCGACACGATCTATATGGAGCCTCCCTAAAAGAACTGCACCATAGTAGAACCGTCAACACATATACCTCGAACATACCAAACAACACAACAACAACAGCAATTGACAACACAATGGCGGAGAAGAACGAGCAGGCGGGCCACACCCAGCCGCTGTCTCAGCCCGCCCACTCCCTCAAGTATGAGGACATCCTCAACGAACTCAAGGTAGACGCGGAGGAGGGTCTCACAACTGCAGAAGCAAAGAAGCGGTTGGACCTGTATGGACCCAATGAATTGGAAGGTGGTGAGGGTGTTTCCCTTGCCAAAATTGTCATTAGACAGATCGCCAACGCAATGATGCTGGTATGTGGACTTCTCCAGACCCCGCACCATCCCTTGACTAACACAATGGCCCAAATTTAGGTCCTTATCATTGCAATGGCTGTCAGTTTCGGTATTCAGTCTTGGATTGAAGGTGGTGTTATCGCCGCCGTTATTGGACTCAACATTGTGGTCGGTGTGTACCAGGACTATGCCGCCGAGAAGACTATGGACTCCCTCCGCTCTCTGAGTTCCCCCACTGGTGTGGCTACTCGTGACGGAAAGACGAACACTATCCCCGCTAGCGAAATCGTTCCCGGTGACATGATTGAACTCAAAGTCGGTGACACTGTCCCGGCGGATGTCAGGTATGTGCACAAACAGCCACAAGAAAGCTCTAAGCTAACTGTAATAGACTTGTGGATGCCATGAACTTCGAAACCGACGAAGCGCTGTTGACCGGCGAGTCTTTGCCTGTACAGAAAGAAGTCGACTCCGTTTTTGATGTCGACACCGGCCCAGGAGATCGCCTGAACATCGCATACAGCTCCTCAACCGTCACCCGCGGACGCGCTCGTGGTGTTGTCGTTGGTACTGGAATGAAGACTGAAATTGGTGCTATCGCCGCTGCTCTCCGCGCAAACGACTCGAAGAAACGCCCCGTCAAGCGTGGTCCCGAAGGAGAGACCAAGAAGCGATGGTATGTGCAGGCTTGGACCTTGACTGCTACTGACGCCGTCGGTCGATTCCTGGGTATCAACGTCGGAACTCCCCTACAACGCAAATTGTCCAAGCTCGCCCTGCTTCTCTTCGCTATCGCTGTCATCTTCGCTATTATTGTCATGGCTGCCAACGGATTTGGTAGTGACAAGGAAATCATTATCTATGCAGTCGCCACCGGCCTTGCCATGATCCCCGCTTGCCTTGTTGTGGTTTTGACCATTACCATGGCGGTAGGAACAAAGCAAATGGTTGAGAGACATGTTATTGTCCGACGTCTTGACTCTCTGGAAGCACTTGGCGCTGTGACTAACATCTGCTCAGACAAGACTGGAACGCTTACCCAGGGAAAAATGGTTGCTAAGCGTGCTTGGATTCCTTCCCTGGGAACGTATTCAGTTGGTGCTTCCAGCAACCCATTGAACCCTACCGAGGGCGACGTGAGCCTTTTGACCGATGCTCCTATCAAGCTCAAGCGTGATGTGCATGGAGATGCTACCGACCCCCTCGAACTGATTAAGGAGAACAAAGTCCTCGAGGACTACCTTAATGTTGCCTCCATGGCCAACCTAGCCCACGTCCACAAGTCCGAAGCTGAAGGTAACGAGTGGCAAGCACGTGGTGAGCCCACCGATATCGCAATTCAAGTCTTCGCACACCGTTTCAACTGGGGCCGTGAGCGCTGGACGAAGGGTGAGAAGCCCATCTGGCGCCAGAAGGCCGAATACCCTTTCGACTCCACTGTGAAGAAGATGTCCGTTATTTTCGCTCGCGACGACGACTCAGAGAAGGGTGGTTCTCGCCAAATGGTCTTCACCAAGGGTGCTGTGGAACGTGTCCTCGAATCTTGCACGAGTGTTATCTGGACCGCTGGTGAAGCCCCAATCCCCCTCACCGAAGACCACAAGAATGAGATCCTGCAGAACATGGAAGCTCTTGCAAAGGAAGGTCTCCGTGTTTTGTGCATGGCTTCCCGTGAAGATGACAGCGTTATCGCCAGCACCGAAGAGGTGCCGCCCCGTGACACTATTGAGAAGGATCTTGTCTTCTGCGGTCTAATCGGCCTTTATGATCCTCCCCGTCCCGAAACAGCCGGCGCTATTGAGGAGTGTTACCGAGCTGGTATTTCCGTCCACATGGTTACTGGCGATCACCCTGGTACCGCACGCGCTATCGCCGCCCAGGTCGGTATTATTCCCGCCAACATGGATGGAGTTGCCAAGGATGTCGCAGACGCAATGGTCATGACTGCTAGCCAGTTTGATAAGTTGTCCGATGAGGAAATCGATGAACTGCCTGTGCTGCCTCTTGTTATTGCTCGTTGCGCCCCTAACACCAAGGTCCGAATGATCGACGCTTTGCACCGTCGCGGTCGCTATGCTGCCATGACTGGTGATGGTGTTAACGATTCTCCCTCCCTGAAGCGTGCAGATGTTGGTATTGCCATGGGTGAGGCAGGCTCTGATGTGGCCAAGGATGCTTCCGAGCTTGTTTTGACTGATGACAACTTCGCCTCGATTATCAACGGTATTGAGGAAGGTCGCCGCATTTTCGACAACATCCAGAAATTCGTGCTCCATCTGCTCGCTGAAAACGTTGGTCTCGCTCTCACCCTTCTTATTGGTCTTGTGTTCAAGGACGAGAACGGTCAATCCGTCTTCCCCATCGCTCCTGTTGAGATTCTGTGGATTATTATGATCACTTCCGGTATGCCCGATATGGGTTTGGGTATGGAAGTTGCCGCTCCCGATATCATGGACCGGCCACCACAGAGCGTACGTAACCTATCCTCCTTTTCTTGAGTTAGCACTAACATTCCACAGAAACAAGGTATCTTCACCTGGGAAATCATTATCGACACCCTCGTCTACGGCGTCTGGATGGCCGCCCTCTGTCTCTCTGCCTTCTCCCTCGTCCTCTACGTCTGGGGTGACGGAAACCTTGCCTCTGGATGCAATGCCAACTACAGCCCTGAATGTGACACCGTTTTCCGTGCCCGTGCCACCACCTTCGTGTGCATGACCTGGTTCGCCCTCTTCCTCGCTTGGGAGATGATCAACATGCGCCGCAGCTTTTTCCGTATGAAGCCTGGCTCCAAGCTCTACTTCACCCAGTGGATGCACGACGTCTGGCGCAACAAGTTCCTCTTCTGCGGTGTCATGCTCGGCTTCGTTACCACCTTCCCCGCCCTCTATATCCCCGTCATTAACGACGTTGTCTTCAAGCACGTCGGAATCTCCTGGGAGTGGGGTGTTGTTATCGTGGAGGCCATTCTTTTCTTCGCTGGTGTTGAGCTCTGGAAGTGGTGCAAGCGCATCTATTTCCGCCGCGAGTCTGTTCGTAACAAGGACGGGGGACGCGAGGTCTACCGCGGTCCTCAAGATTTCAGCCGCTACACCACCATGAGCCGTTCCGAGACCCAGGCAACTGGTGACATGAAGGCCGAACAGTCCATTGTCTGAGCGTCTTCAAAATGAACCGTCGCGGACGGCGAAATACCTCATCTCAAAACACGAGACACCGTCTCAATTGAGCAGCTGACTGCTGGCTGAGCCTGGCATAACTGCTACCACCGTCAACTCCTGCCGTCCGCGGCGGGATGAGACAAAGCCGTACGGGCCCGGTCTTTCCGGCGGCCTGAAATACTTCATTTCTTCTTAGCCTTTTCGACACGTTAATGACCCTTGCAGATAGATTGATGATTCAGTGCTGGACATAATAATGATGTTGATAGACTTGGCAATACCACATGCATTTCACCACTTCTCGCGTTGTAAGGTCTTGTGTAGATGTAGCCACGTAGACAAAAGTCAACGGTGTACGTCGATGGCGGCTCAGTGCCATAAGGGTGCAGTGAACGAGATCCTGCGGGTAAATGGCGTCGCCATGGTTGTCGTGCGTTGCGAAATATACTGGTGGCAGGTGACAGCTGAGAGATGCCCACGCAATGGCCAAAGCCTTTGAACTGCACCATAGCGGGGGAATGAAGCCTCATAAATACCCAATTTGGTTGTACGAGTGATTTGCTTGACCAATAGCATCACGATTACCGGAATTGGAGCTAGGTGAGGTCGTGGCACCCCACGACCAGCTCGTCGCGCGTCTGCACTGTGCACTGCCACAGGTTGGAAGCGGAAGGATGGATGCAAGGAAAAGCAACGCTATGAGAAAGAGCTAATAGCTTTCTGGAAGGTGAAATAGGTTGTTTGAATTGAAAACTGGAAAGTGCCTGGCGTAGAGCAGGTTTATATAGAGCGAGATAGAGAAGTACTAGATGAGTGACCGTCTAGGCAACAACTTTATGAACGGAATGGCTGCGCATGAAGTTGCACAGCTTGTTCTGCCAAGGGACCGGAGAATATAGTTACATGCTCGTGGAGAGGTTACGGTCATGGGATGTAGTTGCATTGGGTCCATCGGCGCGCTAGAGCGCCGCTGTGAATCACGTACGGTAGTGGAAGCGGGATCAATTTGGATTGGAGGGTGGGGTAAGCCTCTCCAGCCCTATCATAGGGCTCCTGCCGCTGGCTCAGCGGGGGTCTGCTCGGACTCTCGGGCAACAGAGTCAACCTGCTGCTGTGGCGAGACAGCATTGGCTTCCTTCTCGAAGCTACGCATGGGGTAGTAGCCCCATCGCTCAAACATGGCTCGATCCTCGTCCCAGCCGTTGCAGTCAGTCGTCAGCATCTTCTCGCCGGTGAAGACAGCGTTGGCACCGGCCATGAAGCACGAAATCTGCTGCTCCTCAGTGAGAGAGATACGTCCTGCAGCGAGACGAACAATTGTTGCGGGAAGGACAATTCGGGCGGTTGCAATGGTGCGTAGAAGTTTATCAAACGAGATCATCTTCTTCTCTCCTAGAGGAGTGCCCTTGATTGGTACCAAAGCGTTCACAGGGAACGACTCCGGGTGTGAAGGTAGCGAGGAAACAGTGTGGAGGAGACCAATACGGTCCGAGTCGGCCTCACCAAGACCTAGAATACCACCGGAACAGACGTTGATGCCCGCATCCCGGACATGTGACAAGGTTTTGAGTCGCTCATCGTACGATCGGGTTGTGATGATGGTAGGGTAAAATTCGCGGGAGGTGTCAAGGTTGTGGTTGTAGGCAGTCAGGCCAGCATCTTTCAGCTCCTTGGCCTGGTTCTCATCGATCATACCCAATGTGACGCAAACTTCCATTCCCATCTCTCGAACACCAGACACCATCTGTTTGACATTCTTCAAACTGGTCTTGCGGCCTCGCATGTCACGCCACGCGGCTCCCATACAGAAACGGGTACTTCCGTTCGCTTTGGCAATCCTTGCTGCCTTGAGAACATCATCAACGGGGCTCATCTTGGTGGCCTTCAGGCCAGTGTTGTACCGGGATGATTGAGCACAGTACGAGCAGTCCTCACTGCACCCGCCCGTCTTGATATTCATCAAGGTACACATTTGAATAGCGGAAGGATCATGGAAACGGCGGTGGACAGCTGCCTATATCGCTCGAGTCAGTATTGTCCCAAGAAGGATGCACACAATGGTAAACAGCAATAGCAGATGTATAACTTACAGCAGCATAGGTCAATTGGTTCAGTGGGGTCTCATAAATCTGCTGCACTTCCTCCCGAGACCAGTCGGTCCGGGGGGCAGTGGCAGCAGTGGCTTCCTTGAGGGCTGGGGGGATTCTGCTCGCGAACGTTGCGGCAGTGGGAGACGATTGGATGGTGCCATATGATCTTGAGAAGATGGCCCTTGGCAGGGACCGTGAGAATGAGACGGACATGATGATGGTAGGATGTTGGAGTGGGAAGGTTGGATTGAAGGCAGCGAGGGGTAATCAACCAGGAGCGATAGGAGGGGAAGGTGCAAGGAGCATGGGGCCAACTCAACGAGAAAGCCAAACGGGGTAAATCAGTCGTCATCGAAAAGAACATGAGCCCTTCGCAGGAAATATCGGGGGAATTAACTTTGGCAAAGCTGGACCAACGAAACAAAATCAATCTAGGCTGTCCGAGTCGGCGCAGTGTGCTCCTGGCTGTTGGCTCTGTTGTCTCTGCTGCAGGCTGCTGACGGGACTAGAGTGTTGAGCCCAACAGCGGTTCAACGCTGCAGACAAGCATGAGGAGTCACAGTCTCAGGAATGGATCAATTGTTCCACACTGGAGAAGGAATCCGACCACTCAAACAGCCGGAGTACCTGATCTTACTCTCTTGATTCTGATTGATTGGAAAACAAGGACGCGTGTTTTGTGCTAAACTGCAGATCCGCGGGAGTTTGAGAGCACATCCGAGGAAAGGCTGAATAACTAGGTATTCCCTGGCAAATGGCGGGGAGCCGATTTACTGAGTGACGACCATGGATCATCATCCAAGTCTCCAGATTTTGGTCCAGATTGATCCATCTGGACCTTCGGTGAGTCTTGAGGATTACCGCGGCTGAAGCTTCCGCACGCCCGGCTGCCAGCAATCGCGCCCTTTTTTACCGACCGTCGGTGAGGCTATACAGTAGTTTGACCGGTCCAATCGCTGCCATTTGTCAAGCTATCGCTATGTTTCTCTATCCAAACTATGTAATTCGGTCCTCATAGCAGTCCCTCTCGCAAAACGACTTCAATCGACTGTAACGTCTCCCTTTTCGAGGTCACACTTGACATAAGGTAGAGCACATTCCCGAGGACCCTGGAGTGTACGTTGAAAGCCGGCCCGCCAGCGGCCAACTTCGCTTGTAGTCCCTTAGCCGCAGTTGAAGTGTAGCCTGTTTAGCGGAGCATCACATGTTAGCCGGCTAGTATCGGTAATATGGAACACTTGCGGAACTCACCTGCGCCCTGCGCATCTTTCAGCGAGATACTGAGAACAGACCCAATGGCGAAGACGCCATCGACGGATTCTGCATGCGATAACTCGCGAACGAGGTCGTGGGACCAGACACTCCAGACTTCCTCCGGTCGGGTTTCATTTGCAGTGTAAGATCGTTTCCAATCATTTTTGTATTCGGCCCAGGATCCATTCTCCTCCATGTTGTTCATGGTGCGAAGGGAGTCTACGGCTACTTGGCAGCCGACTGCGTGCGCGGTGTAGCTGTGTCCGTGTAGAAGGGCGTCTCTCTTCTCTGGACTCCTAAAAGCTTCGAAAATCTCGTCGCTTGCAAGGGTGGTGCATAGCGGCACGAGACCTCCTGTTAGAAGCTTTGCGTTGACTGCGACATCGGGGTTAACTCCGAGAAATGATGCAGAGGATTTCCGACCAAGCCGGTAGAGGCCGGTGAATACCTCGTCGAAGACAACAGGAAGGCCGAACCATGACAGTTCACTTTGAGACGTAGGACTAGATTTGGCTCTGTTGAACAGATGCTCGTTCTCCCGGACAACATCTACGAGACACCGCTGGAACAAGGGATCACTGTAGTAGTAGACATTCAGTCCCTCTCCGATAGATCTCAGGTAGTGTTGCTGCTTACCAAAATAGCATTCCTCCTGCACCTAAGATGATGGGTTCCATAATAAGCGCTCCAAACTTCATCCCATCACGCACGAGGCTTTCAATAGTATTGAGGATGTACTCCTTGTAGCACAGCCCAAGCTCCGAGTCCACTCTGCTTTCCATGTCAAAAACTGCATTCAGGGACGAAAATTGTTGATCTGCCCCAAGAGACTCCTTCAGCTCTACCGGAATCTCGACATTCCAGGACCCTCGAGACATTTTCACGATGGGGAAATCGAACCAGTAACCGCGTCCTCTGTACCACTCCACTCTCTGGTTGTAGGTCGATGGCTCTGAGCAATCCATTACCCCAATCGTGTCGCCGTGGTAGCTTCCCTTCAGGCCCAAAATATTGATCCGCTCTTGGCTTGCATCCCAACCATACCGGTCACAGGCAGCGCGAAGTGCCATCTTGAGAGCGACCTCCATCCCGGTGCTGCCATTGTCCGTGTAGAAGACCTTTTGTAGACGAGGGTTTCCAACAGTTTTCAAGAGTAGTTCTGCAAGGGATAAAGCTGGCTCGTGAATGTTTCCGGGAAACATAACATGTCCGTAACGCCCAGCTGCGTATGCAGCCGAAAGAGCAAGACCTGGATTTCCATGGCCAAGGCCCTGCGTCCACCAAGATGCAGACCCGTCAAAGGTCGCTTGAAGCTTGCCTTGCTGAGTTGCGCTCTCTGATGATATGTAGGTTTGGAAGAAATCGTCATACGCAGAGTCAATAGGGGTGATGTCTTTTGGTTGCATACCGTAGTGCTGCGTAAAGGGATACCATATAGTCCTCTGTGCTCGGCTTGCCATCTCATCCAAGCGCTCTATCCGCTCCGCATTTCGTACCTGAAGCTCATCTAAGAGCGACACAACGTCCGTGCCATCTGCGACAGAGTTGTAGTACTTTTGTAGCGCTTCCATATCTCGCTCTTGCGAGTCGACATCTTGAGACTGTGGACGTGCTGGGGGTGGAGGCAATGGAACAAGCGGTATATTTTTGCCACGGAAATAATTTCCTAGATAATCATGGTTCTGGTAATAGTCGTCTCGGAATAGGAGCACGGATTGAACATCGTACCCGCGTAGTAAAAGAGACTCAAAGGCGGATATGGACGCTGATATTCCTCCAAGGCGAGAATCGGCAACTAGAATGACTGGCAGCCGTAGAGGCCGGTATAGGTCGGCTTGTGAGTTCCCATTGGGTCCAGGAGAATGGACACCACCGGCGGTCTCTACCAGCGCGAAGTTGACCCCGGTATCTGCCCAGCTGGAGAGAGTTTTATGTATTGAAGAGAGGATTTCATCGTCGCGTGGAATCTGAATGGTTAGCTTCAGACGAACAATAAGACGATGTAGTAGAGATTACCGTAAAGTTCTTCTGCTGGGCTGCAATATGTGGACTGACTGGCTCATCGAATTGATAAAGACATTTTGTGAGAGTGTCTGGAGCGAAGCGTTGTAGATGTCTGAGGTCACGCGTCAGCCGGAGATGTCTCCCACCAACCTCAATCGCTCTCACCTATCGTCCGCCTCATCCAACGGCCCTGTCGATACGGGCTTAATAAACCCAGACTTTTCGTTTGAATTGCGGCGATTGACAGCGTGAGAAAAGACAGTCGAAACTATGGTCTTCCCCACGTCTGTATTGGCCCCATACACTTGGTGGGCGCGGAGGGTGCGCCAAAGCGCGGCACCAACGGGCGCCATGACGGTGAGCTCGGCTTTTTTGCAGCGGAATGCTTAACACTGAGCCTAACGTATCATAGGGTCAAACCCGCGCGAATTGCTGTGATGTAAGAGCTATGACAACAATTTGCGACCGGAGAGAATTGGTGAACACGAATTGATGAGCGGACGCCCGAGCTCCTGGATGGACCTAGGCTATTCTCCGAGGAGACCTTGTGTCGGGCGTGTTAGGCTGCATATCAGGAAGACCGAAAGACATGACCAGGCCGAGGCCCTAGAATTAAGTGTGAGCCGGACTGTGACTCCTCACTCCTGTCCTGTCACTCCTCGCGGCCTTTTGGGAAGACTCATCCGGTTCCATACCTACCCCCACCGGTTGATCCCAACAGATCCGAAGGAGAATCCCCGCCAAATGGATTATTCTGCGGCAGGGCAACCAGCGCTGCTGTCGGAACTCAAACTCCACTTCTTCAGGCACCGATCATGGAGCGCTTGGTTCTATTGCAAGCGCTCGGTCTACCCTAGTCCGTCTAGTCGATATTCCGCTTGCTAAGAAACTGGGGTGGTGTGATGGATCACAAAGTGCTTTTACATTAATTAGCAATTGAAATATTGGGCATATCAGAAAGCTGCTGGTAAAATTTCAACACCCTGCTATCCCATTTTGTTTTTCGATCACGATACTGACTTTTAGAAAAGAAATTGGGTCATTCATTGTGAACTATCTACATGGACGCCCCCCCCAAATGTCTTCGTGACTCAATGCGCCAGGCGCTACGTCAACGAGAAGCCAAAATGTGTCGTCGAAAACTTACAGTGGCACCCTCATCTTCTGTGGATTTCTCCTCGAACGATTTTCTCTCCTTATCAACGTCACCAGTCTTTCGAGCACGGTTTCTAGCACACCTGGAGCAGGCGCCGCCATTGCACCCCTTTGCTAGCGGAGGATCTCGCCTTTTAGACGGAAATTCGGCCTACGCAGAAGAGCTGGAGGGTTTCGTCGCTGCATTTCATGGGGCTTCCGCTGGGCTTCTGTTCAATTCTGGATACGACGCCAATGTCGGCGTTTTCTCGAGCGTCCCACAAGCAGGGGACCTCATTGTTTACGACGAGCTCATACACGCCAGTACGCATGAAGGCATGCGATTGTCTAGAGCAGGGAGACGTGTCAAATTCGCCCACAGCTGTCCCGACGACCTAGAATCTGTGTTGCAAGCTGAGATTGAATCAGACCCTCTAATAGCCGGTAGGCGTCGAAACGTCTTTATAGCCATTGAATCCGTCTACAGCATGGATGGGGATGTTGCACCGATCATTGAGTTCATTGACGTCGTGGACCGCCTGCTTCCGCGTAGGAATGGATATTTCATCGTAGACGAAGCTCATGCGACCGGCGTATTTGGTCCTCGCGGTGCGGGAGTCGTTCAGCAGCTGGGAGTGGAAGACCGAATCTTCATTCGGTTACATACGTTCGGCAAGGCTCTGGCTAGCCATGGAGGTGAATTGAACATCCGAAATTAGGGCAAGGCGCTAACAGATTCTAGCAATCGTTCTGTGCTGTCCTGATACGCGGGATTACCTGATCAATTACGCTCGCAGTCTCATATATACGACTGCTTTAGGGTTTCCCTTCCTCGCTTCTATTCGCGCAGCCTACGAATTACTTGCGGAAGGAGCGACTGAAGAGGTGACTCATCCAACCTGAATTTCCCTTGCCTTTACAGAATACTGCTGACATGACCCAGCCTCAACGCAACCTGGCACAGTTGATCGGGTACTTCCGAGGCCGCCTGGATAGCCTCAGCTCGGGTGCATCCTCAGCTCTCGAGGTCGATCATTTTTCAAACTCGCCTATATTCTCCCTTCGCAGCGGCGTCCCTCGACAGCTCGCTAGTTTCTGTCAACAGCAGGGGTTCACCGTCCGCGCTATAATGTCGCCAACAGTCCCTGCAGGAAAAGAGCGTGTACGCGTATGCCTACATGCGGGGAACACGGTGGCGGAGATTGACGGCCTCATTGAGACCATCGCGACGTGGCTGCAACAGACAGAGAAGAAAATATCGCGGCTGTAGAGTTTCCGCCATTGGCATCAGTCGAAATATACCTCAGTCACCGAAAAGAGAGAGAAACAAAAATTTCATTCAGCTATCAAAACATCTACAAGATTCTTGCTGTCAGGAAAAGACCGTCCTTGAAATAGAAATCCAACTTAGAAGGCGGCTCCCAATCAACAATCTAATTCGTACCTTCTCCAAGCCCTCCGGCACGCAGGGCAAGTGACCGGTCCAAAGCGCTTCTCTTCGTTCCTCATCTCTTGAAATACCAAAGCCCATCCTTTGAAACATTCCTTGTGGTAATTGACCCCACAGAATGCCTTGCACCAGACCATCCCGTCATCTTCAAGGCAATCAAGTTGATAATGATGCAGTTCGCATTGTGTCTGATCACCCGGCAGAGCAGAATTGTCGCTATCCCTGGAGGGAGCTCTAAACGAGTTGTCTTCCAACGGGCTGAGACAGATCATGCAGTCTCCGTCCACTTTTCGTCTCTCAACCACACGTCTCTCATCGACACTCCAGGTGGGCCTCGGGTTGGAGCCCAGACCAACCTCGTCCAGATAGCGCTGGTGTTGAATTTCATATTCCTCGTACATGTTGCCGTGTTCGTCATCTTCAGTATCAGAATCATCATCGTAATGATCATTCGCGCCCTCGTCCTGAACTGCATCGTTGTAGTACCTGCGCACCCGTTCGGCGTCTTGATCAAGAACAGCAGGAGACCCCGCAACCTCGGTCCGCCTACCAAGAACCCTTAACCTTTCAGCGTCCCGCATTCTTATCATCCACCCAGTCTGTTCTTGAGCCTGAGCTTCGGTCTGTGACTGGATGTGCGCCTGGATATCATTTTCCGGCCTAGATCGTGGTCGCGCCGGAGCCTGCGTTTGGGCCTCTTCGTGGACTGGTCCTTGCGTATGCTGTTGTCTCTGGTGGTGTGGTTGAGCGCGAGGCTGACTCGGAGGTTGTGTTTGCGTTTGTGCTTGCGTTTGAGCGTGGCTCTGCGTCTGCGTGTGTGCGAGTGCTTGCGACCGAGCCCGAGCCTGAGCCCGAGATTGCGCCTGCGCCTGCGCCAAGTCTGCTACTCTCTGTCTTGCACCCTCGATCCAAGCTGGGTCCTGGAACCCGGACAGCACCTGTGTCTGTCGTTGGCTCCGGCTTTGTTCCTGAGAATGAGAGTGAAAGTGAGAGTGAGACAAAGACCGATTGAGAGATTGCCCGCTGACATTGATGACCGATCTCCCACCAGTCTCCCCTTCCATATCAACCCTCAATACCGACCTCACCTGCCTCAAGAAATGATAAACCTCCTCCGACCAACTCACCCGATAGTAGCGACAATGATTATGGAATCGAACTCGATGGGCCGAAATCTCCTCAAAGAAGCCAGGCGATGGGGGCGGTAGATACTGTGGCAGGATCTCATAGAACAAACGCTCTGTTTCGGCGTACTCCTGCGCGGTGATTTGCTTGGGGGGGTGGGATGAGGTTTGCAATGACGTGGGCGGGTGGAGGGTTAGATGGAGGAGAGGGGTCGAGGAGATGTGAATGTGAGGGTTGATGTGAGGGGACATTGTATGTTGGTTTTGAGGGGTGCTGTGTCACTAGATTTTCAGGGTGTGTAGATTCACTATGTAAAGCTGAAGTGAAGGTGCAGATGAAGGTGAACAAAGGGCAAGGCGATGGCGTAGTCAAGGCAGATTCGGAATCTCTCTGCCTTGACGGCGGATTGATTCCGTGCGTCATGTGCTGACATTTGATATACTTTCTGCGATCCATGGCTTGCGTTCGGCTTAAGCTTTTGTTCTGTGTGGCTTAGCTTTTGGATTCAGAGTTGGATTGTTTTCTTGAAATGGACTGTCACTACCGCCACTAGATAGACGACAACTCCACAGTCCACACTCCAGCGACTAAAAATAACACCATCGATCTCCATCTCCAACCAACTCTCTTCCAACCTCCCTCGTCCCCAAACCATCTACTACACCTTAGCCCCTCCCTACAAAGTCGTAAACATGCCCCAAATCCTCATCATCGGCGCCGGCATCTTCGGCGCCAGCACAGCATACCACCTCGCCAAAACCCACCCCAACCCGTCACAGATCACCATCCTTGACCGCACCCCCGCACCATCCCCATTTACATCCACAAGTACAACCCCTCGCCCAACAAACAACATCCAACCCAAGGCCGGCGCATCCAGCGACATCAACAAAATCATCCGCGCAGACTACTCCTCCCCCCTCTACATGGACCTCGCCATCGAAGCGATAAAGAGCTGGAAAACACTCCCTGTTTTCAACTCCGCCAAGGTATACACCCAGTCCGGGTGGATCGCGATGGACGAAAATGATAGTGATGTCCCACGCCTTATCCGGGAGAATTTTCGCAAAGGAGGGCATGAGTTTGAGGGGGCTATTGTTGAGATGGACGAGGAGGAGGTCCGGAATTCCTGGGGCGGTGTGCTGGCGAGGACGGAGATGGGGCCGTTTGGGTCGTATTATTTCAATGCTAGTGCTGGGTGGGTTGATGCGGAGGGGGCGCTGAGGGGGATGTTGAGGGAGGCGGTGGGGTTGGGGGTGAGGTATGTTTGTGGGGAGGTTGAGAGGGTTGTTCTTCGGGATTCGGGCTCTGGGGGAGGGGGAGGGGGAGGGGTGAAGGGGGTTGAGCTTGGGGATGGGAGGGTGCTGGAAGCTGAGAAAGTGCTGTTTGCGACGGGGGCATGGACGAGTAAGGTTATGGCGTCGGTGGAAGATGAGTTGGGGATTGAGGGTGGTGGCAGGGTGGAGGGGCAGGTTTCTGCTGCTGGGGTTTGCGTGTCGCATTTTCAGTTATCGGAGGAGGAGAGGGAGGTGTATTCGAGGCTTCCGGTGCTTGTGTATGGGGGGCAAGGTTTGTTATATCTGTTTGATTCTGCTGTTAAACATGCAGGTGTTAACCGTGTTTAGGAGAGGTGATACCTCCCACATCCAGTGGCATCCTCAAGTTCACGAGTACAACCTCCTTCAAGAATACCATCCGGACCGCGAGCGGACACGACATCTCCGTGCCCGTTGAAGATCAATTTTATGCTCCGCCAGGACTCAAAGACGATGCTCTCTCAGCTGTCCGCGCCCGACTCCCACAGTTGTTGGATAATGGCCGCAAACCGGATTTCTACCGACTTTGCTGGGACTCGATCTCTGCAAGCCAGCACCCTCTCATAACGCAGCATCCTGACCCTCGACTAGGAAACTTGTATCTTGCCGTCGGCGGGTCATTCCATTTCTATAAGTTCTTGCCCATCATTGGCAAGTACGTGGTTAACGTCTTGGATGGTGTAGGTAACGGCCCGGTGAAGGACAAGGCATGGGGGTGGAAGTCGGCGGAGGAGAACGAGCGAGGGGTGCATGCGAGTTTGATCCCGAAGCATGAATTCAAGGATTTTGAGTAGGCAGGAAGGTATACAGACAAGACAGGATCTTCACCTACTTTGTCTGGTATATATACAGGTACCATGCTCACATTACTCATACTCCTGCTGTGGACAATAAAGATATAGACACCGTTGGGTCTCCTGCTCTTCACCTGGACTTGAAAGCAAAGCTCGCATTGAGGGACGCTATGGATGGACAAACTGTCCTTCTTCTTCACACTCAATCTTACCGAGACCGTGTTCTTGGTCTAGGCTGGACCTACGCAATAGCGATGATTAACTACATTACAGAAAGACATGTTGACTTGGGAGCAGGTGACTGGACACCAGGAAAGCCTCCAACACCCTATCATCGAAAGTGACGAGTTCATTATCATGACTAAGTCTGTATGTAAAATAGACTATTACCAGCCCATTATATAGAGTAGCCCAGCCCAGCCCTATCTGGAATTTATTATCCCCTCTCCATTCATCCGCCCGCCCGTCCGGCCGGGGAGGAGCATGGCATGATGAAAAGATGAGATGTGTCGTTTGAGTACAAGCTCCCACCACTAGCCCAACTAGTAAGCGTAGTAAAGAACAGACTCGTCATTCAGCTGCCGGATCTTGCGGTTCTTGCGCTGCAGCCAGATCCTCATGATCCAAGCACAGGCCGCACAAGTAAGCGAGAAGGCGGCGCTGGAGGACATGGCGATTGTGTAGCGTGGCTCATCGGATTCAGGCCAGAGGTACTATGCATAGTCAGGAATATGGTGGGGGTATAGAAGGAAGAGGAGTAGACGTACGGGAGTCCAGATGAACGAGATGTTAGCGCAGGTGTTGACCATGGCCAGCGCGGAAGCCTTCTTTTCCTTCGTCTGACCGCATGTGCTAGCTACCCAACCGAGAATGATGGAGTTGACTGTTCGTTCGTCAGTATGGAAAAGAGATAATAGGAATGATCGCGCAAACTTACCAGCATAAGTACCAATTGCAAACACAACCATAGCAAAGTACCGAGCACCGGTGTTCAGCGTAGCGCAACCAAGCACGAAACCGAAGATCGCGATTGCCTTGGCGATGGTGATATGCCACGTCCGCTCGTTCATGCGACCGGAGTTGTAACTCCACCAGACCGAGATACCTCCTGCGATGAGATAAGGCGGGCAGGTGAGGACCAGGGTGATAGTGGTGTTGAAGCCGAGAGTTTCAACAGCTGTGGGGAAGAAGTTCTTGAATCCGTTGGCTGCCAAATGCATGTGCTGCATGAACATAAACAGCCAGACACGGGGATCCTTGGCCGCTTCCTTGAGACCGCTGAATGTGCTCTCCTGGTTGCGAGCTCCAACAGTGTCGGCGACAATACGTGAGTGAGCCAGTTGGCGTTCCTCCTCATTGAGCCAGCGGGTGTGAAGAGGATCATCTGGGAGGACAAAGACAGAGCCGACGGCGACGACAAAGGTGACAGCACCCTGGAGGATGAAGAGCCACTGCCAGCCGGTGATACCAGCGAGGTCATCCATGCCATGGAAGATACCGGCGGCGATAAGGCCGGCAAAGGCTGTGGCGAGGATGTTGCCAGTGTAGAGAATGGAAATGCGGGTCGCAATCTCTTTGCGTGTGTAGAAAATCGAAAGCATGTATAGGGCACCTGGATAGTATGGAGTCTCTGTAACACCGAGGAAAAAGCGGACAAGAACGAGGCCGGTATAGTCCTTAGCCAAGGCAGTCAAAGCACTAACCACGGCCCATGCGGCCATGGCGCTCGCCATGTAGTACGAGGGTCTCACACGCGTGATCAACATGTCTATCACAGTCAGATACGTGGCAAACCATGGGTTTAAAAGTAGACTCCGGGACACTTACTGCTAGGAACCTGCCCAGCGATATAACCAACAAACAAAATGGAAACGCAGGTCTGGTACTGAGATGAGGTGAGATTCAAGTCCTCCTCGAGATCATTCAGCCGTGCCAGAGCAATGGCATTGCGATCAAGGTAGTTTAGCCAGTACATGAGCCATAATGTAGGCATGATCCAGCGATCGAGCTTGCGGACAAGCGCAATCTCAGCAGGGTCGGTCTTCTTGGTCGCACCAGAGTAATCGACATTTCCCCGGTGTTGGTTCTTCTCATGATCGATTGTGTCTTCCCGGTGCAGGACGTCGGGCTTCTCGTCAACAATATCGGGGGAAACTTTCTTGTCAGACATGGCGCCGCGGATGATTGCAGGAGGGAAGAGGGCGCGGAAAAATGGTAGAAGATATCTGAATGGTCCCCTCATTATTACCGACCAGGCAGGACGCTTTATACGATTTTCCCCAGTGGTACACTGTAGTACACCGTAGTACACGATCAACATAGAATCGCGTGGGAAGCTCGCTTACCCCGGACATGTCACCCCGCATCCTGCCAACGTGCTCCCGTTCGATCAGCTTTTTGGGGTATAAAACAACTCTAAAGCTAATCCAAGCGGCCGAGACCAATGGTGGACTCCAAGGGTCCATTTGATGCAATGCCTAGCATCTTAGCGAGTGCGACGAGTCAGGACTTTGATACGACATCGGATGAAATAGGCCTGCGAGATGGAGGGAGAACATCGAATCGAAGGTTTGGCGACAAGGAAACCCAAGACCTCTTGACATCTGTTTGGACGTGGACTGGTCGATCCCCAGTTTCCAAGAAGTGTCCAAGAGCGCACAGCCTCGCATGCCGTGCTTGGCTGACGGTCAGGTCGAATGGAACGGGCTGCGGACACGACATGTCCGGACATGGGGAAGTAAACTCCGCCAACAAGCTATATCTCTGGCTTGGTCCCCCTACCTAATTAACTTTGCGTTCTTTTGTGGCTTCGTGCCAAATGTGCCCGGTGTCTTGGAGCCACGAAAACACCACATCGCCAAGGTGATACCGTATCATGCGGGATTATTTGCCTTTGAGACTTGCTGCGTATCCGGGATAATTTCGGGTTGCCTTTGGCAGAGTTTGTGGTCAAGACCCTTGGCTTGGAGAAGAAATGGTCGAGCCGCTCGGAGGTCCTCCGCATTTATCGAGCCAAGCGCTCCGGCTGGGGAAGGCGGGGGAATACGTGGAGAAACTCGGAAATACAACAGATAGGCTTCTCGGGAACTTGCAATTTGCGATGGTCAACCTAGGTGATAGGCAAGTCCAGTAACCGCTGATGCCATACAACCGGAGATCATCACAAAGTACGTACCCCCGTAAGCAGGATGCTTCTCCGCGCCAAGAGGTCTTTTTCAGCCACCAAATCCAGTGGCACGACAATCAGAATTTGGCGTACCCCGATTGGTGAATATCGGACTCCCGCTGAGATAGGGCCGGGGTTTCAGTCAGGCGACGCCATGCCGGACCCAGATCAAGGCCCGAGTCTCCCCACGCCAACGCAAGTCAATAAGGGCCCAGATAAGACACCAATGAGCACACTGTGTCCGCGCCAATGTCGCCATAGAGCTGAGCGGGGTGGGTGAGGGGTGGACTGGTTTCCGGACAGTCAACTCCGGAAGGAGCTGATAGCAGCGAAGGAGCACAATCCCGGGTTTGATACAGCATAGCATCACGCAATCCTGAGCTCATCAACGCTGCCGTGGCCTGAAGGATGCCAGGATGCGAAAATGATCGGGTGCCAGGACACCATCGGGTGCGACTCGGAGATCTCCTTTTGCCTCTGGGTGAGGCATTTCTGTCAAAGCGTATTTGTCAGTGGGTATTCAGCGAGTCAACGAGTGGGGATCTCCGTACTGGAGACTAGTGTAACCAAGAAAGAGAAAAAGCAAAGAGGGGCGAGGTCAATGATAACGATGGAGGGGAATGGGATGGAGATGGTTGTTGGTTGTTGGTTGTCTTGTCAACAAAGACTGCCGTCAGGTGACCAGGGATCTCTCGTCCAGCTGTCGGTACTCCGTACCTCTCCAGGACCGGCATGAAGATGATGTCTTTGTGTGCTCTTTTCCAAGCTCTCCCCTGTCAGGAAATGTGACACGGCGTCCCTCGCCCATCAGTTGTTTCGCTTGAACTTGTCTGCATATGGTGGTTGTACAGCGACGGTTTGTTCTCATCTCATTATTGACCACCTTTGGATGGCCATCGGCTAACCAAATATGCAGTCCCTGTCGCACAGATCTACCACAAGACCGACGCAAGGCTTGTCGATCCCTGAGCCCAACAGCCCACTGACGCAAGGATTTCAATGCGTCTCATAACCCATTGTGGCTTCCTCTTGTCGACAGAACCTCAGCGATCCACTATCCATCAATGACAGCGAGTCTGTGAATATATCCCTGGTGATAAGGCGTTATTGTTGAAGTTCACTTCCCCGGAGCGGCAACGGTCCTTCCACGGCGGGCTATTTGGGTCGTCGTCAACCCAGAAGCATCCCAGTAGCGATATTGCGGGCCATCTATATCTGCCTAGCAGGCTGGTATCAGACGGCTCGGTCGCAAACCACAACCTTGAAAGGTCAAGAAGGCATGTATGGCCCTCTCATCGAAATAGAGGGTGCAGAATGGAACAAGGCCCGTGGCTACCGGTAAGTCAGCATAATACAAGTACAAGGGCAGGCCACATAAACATAAAGTACCGAAAGAACGTCCTTACAATAAGGCCACCCTCAACTTCCAAATATAAGGATATCGCTAGAATCAATCGTCATCGTTGCCTTAAAGCTTGAATCCTTAACCTCGGTTAGCAGGTCGTCTTCCGTATACTGGCGAGACTTGGGGTATTAGGTACTATATACCGGAGAGTGATCGGATACATCCGAACATCTGACTAACAGGATCAATCAGTGTTGAGATCTAGAAGGACACAGAAATCAAGATTCCTCCAACTCGAGAATATATTATCCTCGAGGCCGGGGTTTACTCCGACCCACCAGACTCGCAGAGGTGCCTGTCGGGTGAACTATCAGCCACGGAGATCACCCGCTACCCAACTGCGTAATGGTGCTACGTATAAGCGCGTGGAAGTCCCCGAAATCTTATTGCTCCTGTTAGGGCTTGTCAGCAATCTACTAGCTATTCATCACGGTAAGGGAAGTCAAGACGATGGGATTTTTATGGAATATTTCGAGGTTCACTGTCGGTGGGGCCAAGCGGGTTGCATGTCAACGGAGGGCGTCCAATCTTCAACCTGTTCATAATGAAAACGAATCGCTCGAGGATACCTCGTACGCCATCTCGTGTCGAATTACTAATGTCTGAAGTCGAGGTCGACTTTTTCTGCTACAACCTGTCGACAATCCACGAGATATATTGCAGAGCCTCCGGCACAAGACATATCAAGCAACACTAGTTTTGAGAAGCTTTGAGACATTCCAAGCAAAGCACTGAAAAATCTCTGCCATTCAAGTCGACTATCTCTTCGCAGATCCTTGACTCCCCCTAGCATTAAGAACAGCCGCATCTGGATCCTGACTGATCATCATGACTCTCCCACCACCCCCCGTCTCCTCATCCCTCAACACAATCGGAAACACCCCAGTACTGCACCTCCAAAACATCACCCCCAAGAACCACGCCAACGTCTTCCTCAAGCTCGAATCCATCAACCCCACAGGCTCTTACAAAGACCGCATGGCCAAATCCATGATCGAGGAAGCCGAAGCCCGCGGGTCCCTGAAGCCCGGCATGACAGTCGTCGAAGCCACAGGCGGGAGTACAGGTTCCTCACTAGCATATATCTGCGCGCTTAAGGGGTATAACTTCCATGTTATTACGTCGGATGCCTTTGCGGTCGAGAAGATCAAGACAATGCGTGCTTTCGGCGCGCATGTGGAGCTGGTTCCTAGTGAGGGTGGGAAAGTTACTCCGGATTTGTTTCAGGTGATGTTGAAGAGGGCGAGGGAGGTTGTGGACTCGGAGCCGGGGAAGTACTACTACACGAGTCAGTTTGATAACCGGGATTCGTTGCCGGGGTATCAAGGTATTGGGAGGGAGCTGGAGCAGCAGTTTCCTGGTGGGATTGATGCGTTTTGTGGTGCGGTGGGAAGTGCAGGGATGGTTATGGGGGTTTCGGGGATTCTGAAGGCCAGGTGGCCAGATACTAAGGTTGTCGTTCTTGAGCCTGCTTCTTCGCCTGTGATCTCGGAGGGTCGAAAAGGGACCCATTCCGTCGAGGGCGTCAGTCCGGGGTTTGTGCCTGCGCATTTGGATAAGGTATTGTATGACGAGGCTCGCGGGATATCAGAAGATGAAGCGAGGGTGATGTGTCGCCGATTAGCTAGGGAAGAAGGCGTTTTGGTTGGAACTTCAACTGGGTTGAATGTTGTTGCGGCGATTGCTCTAGCAAAAGAGCTGGGGCCAGGAAAGACTGTTGTGACTGTTGCTGTTGATACGGGCTTGAAGTACCTGAACAGTAGTCTGTTGTCTGATTAGCTTTGGTATATCTACATTAGAATAAAGAGGCGATCAGATGCAGTCGGAGTCTGGCTCCAAGGTTTATGACATCTTCATGAGGTAGGTAGCATCCACCTGGCTACACACTTTCTCCCTTCACGAACATTGCCAACACGGAGTTCTTCGATCAATTCTTCTGATCAAAAACATAATTTGAGGGTCTACTACCTGAGTAGAATTACCCCGGCTACAACATCAGTGCGTTCAGATCTGGGTGCGGAAGACTGCTCTGGCAGCTAGCCACCTTATCCTGCAAGGCCCACGACACTATGGACAATCATTCAATTTCGAACCGGTCCATTCCTGAACCGACACAAACCAACCAGCAACACTAACACCCAGCACCAAAACTGCGCTCGATCACAAGAGGGGCCGTCGATCTTTACTCCCCGCAAGCAAGTGCGGAGAAACTGGAGCTGGGCCGAGGATCTCCAACGGATAACGGCAACCACCTTTTCATACAAACAGCTACATCTCCTTCCTTTCTATATCCCTCAATTCCCTAGCCTCACTCACATCAATTAACTTGGAGTTGTCAACATGGCTCTTGGTTTGTACACTCTCACCCAGAATCTACATGAACCCCTCACTAACACCGGCTACCCCACAGCTACCGCCGCAGGCCTCACACTGGCCGCCTACCTAAACGCCAAATTCCACCTAAAGCAAGACCTAAGAGCCCTCTTTGCCACGACTACTGCCTTGAGGAACCACAATTCCGCAGCCGCAGTGGGGGCCCTCAACGCATGGTACGTCTTCGACGAAACCGCCGCAAAATGGCCCGACATGCTCGCCATCTGGTCCCGGGAAGGAACATACACATACCGCGAGACGCGGGAGAAAGCGCTCCAGTATGCGCACTTTTTCCTCTCCAAGGGCGTGAAAAAGGGCGAGTTGGTCGCGCTCTATCTGCAGAATCGCCCGGAGTTTATTTTTGCGTGGCTGGGGCTTTGGGTCTTGGGGTGTGCGCCGGCGGCAATTAACTATAATCTTGCGGGGGATGCGCTCGTGCATTGCTTGAGGATTAGCGGGGCGAAGATTGTACTTGTTGATGATGATACTGGGTGTCAGGAGAGGGTTAAGAATGTGGAGGGGGTTATTTCCGGCGAGCTTGGGATGGAGGTTGTGCTTGTGGATGAGGAGTTCAATACTCGCGTCATTCCCTCGTTTGGCTCGACGCAGCTGCCGCAGGATGGCGCACTGATTGCGAATACGCCCGGGGAGTACCCGTCCATCTTGCTCTATACCTCCGGGACTACAGGGATGCCGAAGGGATGCGCGTTTACGATGTCGCGGCTGTATCAGACGATTCATCTGCGCCGAGGCGGAACAAATGATACAGCTGGACCGAATGGGGATAGATGGTACTCATGCATGCCACTGTACCACGGTACATCCGCGATGTCAATGATCATCTGCCTCGCAACAGGCGTCTCGATCGCCATCGGCCGGAAGTTCAGCGTGCGGCAGTTCTGGGCTGACATTCGAGACTCAGATGCGACGGCCTTCGTCTATGTCGGCGAGGCCGCAAGATACCTCCTCGCTGCACCACCGTCGGCATCAGATAAAGACCATCGTGTCAGGTTGATGTACGGCAACGGCCTACGTCCAGATATCTGGGATCGTTTCAGAGAGAGATTCAACGTCCCCGAGGTCGGAGAGTTCTTCAACAGCACCGAGGGCATCTTTGCGCTATTCAACTACAACAAGGGCCCGTTTACAGCCGGCAGCGTCGGACATCACGGCCTTATTCTCCGTCTAGTCATGAACAACACTTATGTCCCTGTCGTCATCGACCCTGAAACCGGCGACGTCCTACGAGACCCAGCCACCGGCTTCGCCGTCCGCGCCTCCTACGAACAAGGCGGCGAAATCCTCGTCAACGTCCCCGGCAAAGAAGCATTCCAGGGCTACTGGGAGAACGAAACCGCAACGAACAAGAAATTCCTCCGCGACGTCTTCAAAAAGGGAGACCTGTACTACCGCTCTGGCGATGCCTTGCGGAGACAAGACGACGGCCGGTGGTACTTCCTCGACCGCCTCGGCGATACCTTCCGCTGGAAGAGCGAGAATGTGTATGTCCCTACCCATGCCCATGTCCATGTCCCCTCTACCCTAAATCCCTATCCAACTTAGCCTCCCTCTATAACCAAAACACTAACTAAAATCCACAGCGCAACGGCCGAAGTCTCCGAAACCCTCTCCCAATACCCGCCCATCCTCGAAGCAAACGTCTACGGCGTCAGCGTCCCCAACCACGAAGGCCGCGCCGGCTGCGCCGCAATCCAGCTGCGTCCCGGCGCCACAGCCGCAGACCTAAAGGGTCTCGCATCCTTTGCGCGCGCAAGGCTGCCCAAGTATGCGGTTCCGGTGTTTCTGCGCGTCGTCGAGAACTCGACGCATACGGATAACCATAAGCAGAATAAGGTTGCGTTGAGGGAGGAGGGGGTCGATCCGAGTAGGTGGGGGAGTAAGGTTCGGGGTGGCGAGGGAGATGGCTGGTTTTGGTTGTTGCCGGGGGAGCAGGAGTATGTGAGTTATGGGGGTGGGGAGTGGGAGGGCATATGTGGGGGGAAGGTGAGGTTGTAGGGTTGGTAGCCTAGCTATTTAGGTAGGGGGGGTAGGCTTTTCTGAAGAGTTGCTTGAAATTTTTAATGAAATAACAGATGGGGATGATTATAGAATACTCCTCTTTTTAGAGTTACGTTCTTTTTTGACGGCATACCTTGGACGAGTATTGTGAGTCATGGGTGCTGTTCAGAGTACCCTAGTCAGATATATGGATGTGTCGGGAACCCGCCACCATCTCCAGCAAACACCACTCAAGAACCACCAGCTACTAATATGAATTCACTTCAGAAAGAGATTAAGATGGAAGAAAGAGAACAGCATTATAGCATAGCCGTAAGTCTATAGGTATATACGACAAGACTTAACAAAGCGTGAGAGAAAAGCGTAACACAGCATGGTGAGCAAGAAAAAACATTAACACCGTCTATCCCAGAAACAGAAGCACAGAACATTATGTAGAATCGTCATGCATCATGCCAAAAGAAAGAAAAAGTGAATATGGACGTGAAGAAGATCGTCTATTCGGCCTCGTCGTCGGTGTCGACGGGCTTAGGGGTTCCCTTGGGACTGTTGAGCCTGTAAAGAAAGTTAGTACATATGATAAGAATTAGAGGACAATATGAGGAACGTACCATTCAATGTGACGGAGACGGCGGCGAGCTTCGCGCTCCTTGATCTGGGCACGGGTCATCTTCTTCTTCTTACGGGCCTTGAACTTGAGTTCGCCTTGGTCTTCGGCGCCGGAGTTGACGGCTGAGGCGGCGGCGCTGTTGACGACGGAGCTGGCGGCGGTGCTACCGGGCTGGGGAGTGGAAGAGGCACTGTCCTCGAAGCGGTCGAGGGAAATGGCGGTGTTGGTTCGGCCGACGATCCGGCCGTCGGCAATGTGGAGCTGCTCAGGGCACAAGGCGCCGACGAATTCTTCGTTGTGAGAAATCATGACAACACCACCCTTGAAGTCACGGATGGCAACGGCAAGACCACCGAGGGAGTCACGGTCCAAGAAGTTGGTAGGTTCGTCAAGGACGAGCAAGTGGGGGTTGTTCCACATGGCACCGGCCAACACGACCTTGACCTTCTGGCCACCAGAGAGACCGGAGATCTCGTTGTGGGTGGCGATCTCAGGGTCAAGACCGATGTCTTCAAAGTGCTTCGCAATGGTCTTGGGCTCCAAAACACGGAAACCGAGACCTTCACGGGACGCCTCGTGATCGTCGAACTCTTGCACCAGCTTGAAGAAGCCGAGGTCGAGGAGGGTCTCACGAGAGATCATAGTGTTGTGCTTGGGCAGAAGACCAATCCATTTCCTAAAATATGTTAGCGTCGAGATAACTTGGTAAGATGAAGAAAATGGACATACACTTCATATTGGAAAGACTTCTTCCACTTTTGACGACCAATGAGGGCCTCGATACGGCGGGCACCGCGGCCATCGCCGAGATCAACAGGCTTCTCGAGCTGTGCCTTGTCCTCCTCGGTAAGGATGCGGGTCTGCTTGAGGAAGACCTCACGATCGTCACCGTTGGCGTAACGCCACTGCAGATACTGGCTGGGGGTCTTTTCCAAGTGCATCTCAACGTGCTCCAGGGCGTGCTGCTTAATGTAACCAATACGCAGGTTGGGGTGCTTCTCGACCTTTCCGGTCTGAGGAATGGTTTCGCCAGTCAACATTTTGATGAAGGTAGATTTACCAGCACCGTTTCCTCCGATGATAGCGACACGGGACGACAGAGTAAGAGACAAGGAGGCATCGGCCAGAGATGGCTTGCTAGCGCCAGGATAGGTGTATGTGCAGTTGGTCATGCGCAGGATAGAGCGAGTGTTGGATTTGATACCGGAAAGGATACCAGGAGGCGGGAACTTGAACTGGATGTTGGAGGCGGACAGGGTATAGTAGCTCTTGGCCTCAGGCTTGACCTTGACGAAGCTGCGAAAGTTAGTTTGGTTCTATCAAAGAATTCAGTCAACTTACTCAGCAAGGTTACCCTTGTAGCACACAAGCTTCTTCTGCTCGTAGTGGTAGATGTCAGTGCAGACTGCATCCAAGAAACCAGAGTCGTGAGAAACGATCAAGCTGGTGATCTCGGTGTGGCTCTTCAGATACTCTTGCAGCCATTTGACGTTGGCGACATCCAAGTGGTTAGTAGGTTCGTCAAGCAGAAGCACATCAGCCTTCAAGAGCATAGCACGAGCCAAAGCCAGCTTCATCTTCCAACCACCAGACAAAGAGCCAACGCGTTGTTGCTGGCGACCTTCAGGGCCGTCGGTGAAGCCGAACTCAACGAGAACGCTCCGAATGTGCTCTTCACCTTCGGCAGCAATCTTGGGGTCCTTCTGGACAAACTCGAAGATGCTGAGATCGGCATCCTCGCCCTGGTTGTGCTCGACGAAGCAAGTTCGGACCTCATCTGGAGGCGGGAAGCCCTCGAGCTTGTCATTGGCGATACTGCGCATGAGGGTGGACTTTCCGGCACCATTGCGGCCGCAAAGACCATAGCGGTGTCCCTTGACCAGACGCAGATTGGTGTGGGTCAACAGAAGCATACCACCGTAGGCAAGGGAGAAGTTGGCGTTCACAATCACGACCTCGTTGGGATCATCCTGGACGGGCTTGCCGTACTTGCGCTCGTCCTCTTCAACATAGTGAGCCTGGACGGCGGCAGCAACAGTCTCATGCTTGTCTTCGGATAGAAGGCCGCTGAGGTACGGGGCGACGCAGGCGGGAATGCGCTCGAGTGTACGGCAGTTGACATCCTCGCGCACCATTTCAGCGACGTAGGTCTTGCTCAGTTCAAACAGAGTAGCCGCATCGGCGCGAGCAAGGCCACCGTGTTTCTGGATTTCAGCGTTGAGAACAGCAAGAACCTCATCCGGGGTAACCTTGGCAATGGATCCAGAAGCGAGTTCCTTGTCAGCCATGGCCTTTTCCATGACATCCATAGCGCGAGTGGCAAGCTCTCGAACCTCGGGAAGGGAGGCACGATCCTTGACACCCTGGACACCGGGCTTGAGCTTGGGCAGGAAAGTACGGGCCTCAGCCGGGTCGTGGACGAGCTTTGTCAGGTTCTCAACGACAACAACAGTCTGACGCAGGGTCTCCTGAGGGGTGGTTGGCGTGTTGAGCGAGCGCTCCAACAGAGGAGTCAACAACGCCAGAACAGGGGAAGTGACGATAGCAACAAAGGTGGTCTGGGACAAGGCATGGATGGCCTTCTGCAGAGTCTGTTCTGACGGCTGCTCCATAGTCTTGATAAGCAGAGGGATTCTCGGCTCGACGTCATCGTTGGAGAGAAGAGTGGTGAGAGCATTCATGGCCTTGCAAGCGCGCTTGACCACTTCGCTCTTCAAGTCGTGCATACCGGCTTCCACCAAAGGGATGAGATCTTTGAGGGTCTTGCCCATGGCTTCACGTAGGATCTCCTTCTCAAGCTCCTGCTCACGCGTGCCAGTGCCCATCTGCGCCTCGAGAGCCATCTTCTCAATGAGCGCGTATGCGCCAACGAAACCCTGCCACTTGCCGGACCCGCGGCTCAGGTGGCTAGATAGAGCAGGGAGCAGCCCATTGACCTTGGCCTCAGGCTTGAGAGCGCCGTACAAGGCATCGATGGCGTACTGCGCAGCGTCACGCACGACGGCACCCTTGTCGGCAAGCGCATCGAGGGCCAGCCCGAGGACACCGCCGTCTTGGAGAAGGAAAACCACTTCACTGAGCGGATGAGCTGAAGGGAAACGCTCGAGCAGCGCACCCAGGATCAACATCGCACTCTCACGCTTCGCACCATTTTTCTTGTCGTTCGCAGCTTTTTTAATCTCCGGGAGGATGAAGCTGTAGGTGTAGAAGGAGAAAGGGCCGACACTCTGGATGAGCAGGTTCGCCAAGGCATATGCGGCGTCAAGCGACTGCTGGGAGGTTTCGGCGTTGAAGATTGTGTGGAGAATGGACGAGACTTCATCGGAAGTGGGAGCAACGCCCGAGGGGGATTTCGCAACAACGGTAGGCATGGCTGGAGTAGTCTCAAGATGCGGCATTCTTTTCAGCGTTCTATCTTCTATCTGCGCTTTGTTAGCCTCGAGTTAAGCGATCTGGTCAGACTCGGACTCCGGACGTACGCAAATATCGAATGCAGCGGTTAACTTTTGCGGGTATAAAACAGAAACCAAATGAAAGATGAAAAGAAAGAGAGAACGTAGACACCCAAGAAAAGAACAAGAGAGACACGAAACTCCCAAAGCCAGGAGAGGAGAGTTGGAGTGAGATTTCAAAAGCAATGGAGGGGCGCTGGGAAAATTTCCAGGCGATAAAGATTCCCTGCCTGAGGCGGTCCGCGGGCGAGGTTATCGGCCAATCAGAAATGAGCAGAAGAGATTTCTCAGTGCCCAATCAGACGCACAGACGGCGGGGGGTGGCGGCCCGGAGGCTGTTGCGTGGCTGTGCGTTCTCAGGCAGGAACAGTCTCTTGCCTGAGGGCTCAGGCACTATACCCCGTGATGGGGCTTCCGCATTAGGACTACCCCGCACGTCACATGGTCCCTGGCTGTTGCAGCATTCATCCTCTTACTAAACTGCTATACTGTCGAGCATTATTACAGTAGTTCGGTTGAATGGAACTTTTCTGAAGCATCATGTAGACAGCTTCTATCTTTTAACGTGGGACTACAACACTGTTGTGGGCTGTTACTGTATACCCCATACTTACCCCGTAGTCAAGTTGCCGAACCCCTCATGTGATAACCGAGCATACTCCACGACTTCGCAACTGTAAATGGGAGGAATAAGAGTAAACAGCAGAGCAGAACTTGATATGTAAGTTGTAAAAAGATTCAAAATAACTTCTGAATCCTCCGAGTTGGCTCTCTCCGTAAACCGGACTATGATGATGTAGACCATGTGCCGGGGCCTGCCTCGGTCAAGTGCATCCTTCTTTACTCCGCGGCCAACCGGACCGCCTCACCTCCTCCGCCAACTTGCGTCTTATCCTCCCTTTTTCCCTTCTTGCTTCTTCTTTTCTCTTCCTCTCGCTCCTTAGAGCTTCAATTCCTCTCCTCTTCCCTCTATACCCTCCAACACATCCATCACCCTCAATTCCTCCATACTCTGTCACTAAACATGGCTATGCCCCTCCGCACTGTCCGTCATGCCTCCAGGCTGGCTCAGGTACGTATCCGTTAACCGACCGATGGAAAAAGCTTCCACCAGAATTGAGTTTAACAGTCCACTCCAGACCCTTTCCCGTCGTGGCTATGCCACCGCCGAACCAGATCTCAAGTCCGCCCTGAAGGCCGTTATCCCCGCCAAGCGGGAACTCCTTGCGGAGGTCAAGAAGCAAGGCGACGAGGTCATTGGTGAAGTCAAAGTCTCCAACGTTATTGGTGGTGCCCGCGGCTTGAAGACTCTTCTCTGGGAGGGTTCCGTCCTCGACGCCGATGAGGGTATCCGCTTTCACGGAAAGACAATCAAAGACTGCCAAAAGGAGCTCCCCAAGGGCCCAACAGGAACTGAAATGCTTCCAGAAGCTATGTTCTGGCTCCTCCTCACGGGGCAGGTCCCCTCGACGAGCCAGATCCGTGCTTTCTCACGCACACTCGCCGAGGAGTCGCACCTCCCAGAGCACATTCTCGACCTCGTCAAGTCCTTCCCTCGCAGCATGCACCCCATGACCCAGATCTCCATCATCACCGCAGCCCTCAACACAGAGTCCAAGTTCGCCAAGCTCTACGAAAAGGGCCTCAACAAGGCCGACTACTGGGAGCCGACCTTCGACGACGCGATCTCCCTGCTCGCTAAGATCCCCCGTGTCGCAGCGCTCGTCTTCCGCCCCGACGAAGTCGACGTCGTTGGCCGCCAGACCCTCGATCCTACTCAGGATTGGTCGCACAACTTCGCTGAGCTTCTCGGCAAGGGCGGCAACGAGCACGCCGACTTCCACGATCTCCTTCGTCTTTACCTCGCCCTGCACGGAGACCACGAAGGTGGCAACGTTTCCGCACACGCAACCCATCTTGTCGGCTCGGCCCTCTCAGACCCCTTCCTCAGTTACTCCGCCGGTCTCCTTGGTCTGGCTGGTCCCCTCCACGGCCTTGCGGCGCAGGAAGTCCTGCGCTGGATCCTGGCGATGCAGGACAAGATTGGCACAAAGTTCTCCGACGAGGACGTACGCACGTATCTCTGGGACACCCTCAAATCCGGCCGTGTCGTCCCCGGATACGGACACGGAGTCCTCCGCAAGCCCGATCCCCGCTTCCAGGCACTGATGGACTTTGCCGCGACGAGGAAGGATGTCCTCGCGAACCCGGTCTTCCAACTCGTCAAGAAGAACTCGGAAATCGCGCCTGGTGTGCTTACCGAGCATGGGAAGGTAAGTCGCACCAACTCAATTTAGCCCTCTTCCATACCCTGTGCTTGTTACATCTTAACTAACATTGTATTATAACAGACAAAGAACCCCCACCCTAATGTCGACGCCGCCTCCGGCGTCCTCTTCTACCATTACGGCTTCCAGCAACCCCTCTACTACACCGTGACATTCGGCGTCAGTCGTGCGCTAGGTCCTTTAGTGCAACTGGTCTGGGACCGTGCCCTTGGTTTGCCGATCGAGCGGCCAAAGAGCATTAACCTGCTTGGGTTGAAAAAATAAACTCTGCCTAGCATATAGGTTGGGAAGGATTTCACTCTGAGGTCTGATGATATGATATGATACTCTTTGATGCGCTGCTACGTAGCTGGCAATTGATTGCGTGCTTACTTCAGTTTAGTTCGATAGACTACCTGTTAGAGAATTAGAGTCTACCTATGTTACTTATCGAGTCTCACTCAGGCATCCTTCCCATACGCTTGCGGCAAGTGCGTGGCTGAATACTCCTAGGAAATGAGTATCGTGAGCTCTGATCCGTAAATCCCAAGTGCCAACAAGATAATCCTACCTGGCTTCGGACTGCGCGGTCTCCACGCCTGCCAATGAAAATAACAGGGCATGTCTTACCACTAGTAAGTTTAAATTCAGAAGCCACCAGGTGCTACTTTTATTTATGCCCTTTAGGCTCCGTACAACTAGAAACCTCAGCAAACCCTTCTCCGTGTCAGCGATACAATCCTGTTCAGCAGATTGAGAAATATGTTCGACGAATTTGAAGTTTCTAAAGTGGCCGCGGACGATCCCTCAAGTATGTGAGACCTCAACCAAGACCTGCCTGCATCCAGTTAACTAACAGTAATGTTCATGTTCCCCCGGGACTACCAAGCCACCGCACCGCGGGTCCTTTGCATGACTCCCTCCCTACCCAACTCGCCTTTAGAACATATACCGGAATCCAGTTGAGACCTTTGCCGTAAATAGTTAACTCTGCTCGTATGCAATCCCTGTCAGCCAGCCTCTACGTAGTAAGCCCTACTACTCAAACTAAGAGACCAAGAACCGAGTAGCAGGCAAGGCTTCATCGTGCATAAGAGCTCGCGTCTCAGGCAGAGTCTTTTCCCGTGGCACTGATACTGATCCTACTGGTCCTCGACCATTTATGACTCTAGCTACGGGATCAGAGCGGCCGTGTGTATCACTATCACGCAGCGGTATCAAGCGCAAGTCACTTGTTGACTCGGCAGCACTCGTATCTTCCGCACCGCTTGACCGTGAGAAGCTGTTTCCAAAGCGCTGAAAGGCAAAGACTACAGCACCAGCCTTCGCCGCCCACTCATTGGTAGGGGCGTCCGCGCGAGCCCCGTTAGAGACACCGTAGAGATTAGTTGCGATTCTCCCCGGTGCAAGCTGGTTGCTTAGCTGCTTCAGCGCAGAGAAAGACACCCGTGAGGTTAGAAAGAGGAATGAAGCCGTGGTCAGGATGCAAATCCATATAAGGAGCATAAAGAAAGCCGGAATCCCGTATTTGATATCGTAGTTGACCCGTCTTTCCATAGTTTGGACAAGGCGGTTGTAACCCGCATCACTGCCCAGTGAGGTATCAGAGGAATACGGCCCCGGTTTGGTGCCAATAAGCATATTGGCCATAATATCTGTCCAGATGATGTTGATGATCTTGCCCGCTGTCTTTGCATCTCGGGAGAGTTCTCTCCATTTGACGGCAAGGCCATGGTCGTTGTAGCCGGTATATCTCATGAACCCCTCGTGCAGCGAGTCGGATGTGACATCGTAAGCAGCAGACAGCGCCTTTAGATGAGCGCCCGATGGCATCGAGTCAGATAGATATGTTAGCCTTTTCTGATAGAAAGTCTCGCCTGCGGGCAGCCAGAGCTTTTCTTTGCGTCTCGTGTACAAGGCGTCCGAATCTTCATACCTATCGTCGACTATACCCCATAGCGGGGAGTAGAGGTTGATGGTGTGATTAGTTCTCTCGATGGCCCAGAGAGGCATGTCAGCCTCATTACGGTAGGTCTTGTCTGCTACGTCCAAGACCTGGATATCTTGCAGTGCTGTTCCGTTGGCAAGGAACTTGATAATCTTGACAGATGCCCTCGCGGCTGAAGAGCAAGCCATCATATTCTGGACCCAGTCCGTTTCTTGGTCGAGTACTAAGGAGTCTGAGCCGTCTGCCAGGTGAGGCGCCCCCATGAGCAATCCATTGGCGATTCCCACTACTGACATGTCCACAACGTCGGCGCCACCGTACCGGCGCGATATTAGATCTAGAGATTATGCCGCATCAGTCTCTGTTTTAATGTCTGAACCAGGCAGGCCTTCTTGAACATACCAACCCAGGTAAAGTTTGATGAGGTAATATCACTCCAGGTCTCATTCATTCGATGGTATGGTAATGGAAGAAAGTCCCCATTCACGGGGGCGATTTTGATCTCATTATGAGCGGGCACGTAGCCACGATAGAGTCCATTTGGATGAGCAAGGCTGTACTTTGCTCCCAAATGAGCGACTCCGGGGACCCTGTCGCTAGTCAAGTTGAAATAAGCCGCGGTGTAGAGGTTTGTCCAGACGGCCACCTTGTAGGACGTCTCAGACAGTTTTGGGTCGCTTTGGGCGTCAGTTAGGTCAAAGAGAGGCTCTTCGTCTGGCAGATTTGACATGCCACCGTGATCAACGAGGAAGGATTCTTCTCGACGAATGCTCGGGGCATACCACAGTAGTTTGTTGAATTCGATGGTGAGGTTGAGGTCTACACATTCGGTGACCGGTTCGATCCAAAGGATTTCTTCTTGCCACTCGACACCCAGCCCAATGTCCGCCGGTATGGTGTGATTGCGAAAGCCCACCCCTCCACTGATTGTGTCCACCACTAAGCCTTCAACAAGTTCAACCCGGTTATTGGTCGCAAATGATTGCAAGGCAACGATGCTACCACTGGTGTAGACGGTGTTGTTCTGGATGGGAAGTGTGTCCATATCATCATAGGTGAAGTTAGATTCCTCGGTGTAGGCAGAGCTGTCAAACAGGTAGGATCTGTACTGGATATCAAAAAGACTAGCAATGGTCTTGCCGGCAGTCCCGCTTGTAAAGACATCCGACACGTTTCCAGGAATCCTCAAGTCGACAATGTCAGTGGCATTGTCAAATTGAAAATACTTTGACAGGAAGTCGTCGTCAAACCAGGCCTTGTATCCACCATCGACTCCAGGGCAGTTGAAGTATCCACAGAGTCGGGTGTAATTATACTGTGCTCGATCAGGTGTACCTGCTGCAAGCGCTCCAGGGTCCTGCACATAAGTCCATGCGACAGAGTGGGGAGTGCCTAGTTGGAGCTTGTCGGAAAGCCCCAAGGGGGTTGCGACACCGACAATGATGAGTAAAAACGTCCCAAGTGTCGCCGACCACGACAGTACTACCACGCGCGTCCGTACATTATGAGCTAGCGCATGATCCGATTGGAGGATTGTGGGCCAGAAAGAGTTCTGTATTGACCGAGAAACAACCGACCTGCGACTGTGAGCGAGGGTAGGGTATTGAGGTCAGTGCTTGTACCATGTCGCAGCGCTCTCTCTTTCCTTCAGCAAGCCAACGATGATGAGAACGACAGCCAAGGGGAATGTAATCTGGACTAGGACAAGTCAGATCCTGACCCAACACGAAATCTGCGGATCATACGCAAGATGATGGCAGCATTGATCATAGCAGATGCCTCTCCCACTGTGACCGCCATCTTCCTCAAATACAAAGAGTCGCAGAAGATACTGATTCATGAGTCCTCTGTCGGGCGCCCACTGCGACTTTAAAATCAGACCCTGGCCATTTGACGAGGCTCTCTGGCGTTTAGCCAAGCTGTCCAAGCCTCGTGTTCAATACAGTGCCCCTTGGCCATCCTGCAATTACACCAATTGCATCAGTAGCGGATGAACGAATACGAGCTGCAACGGAGCACGACTCTATTTGCAGTCGCCATAAACCAAGAAGGGTTGAAACCAGGGCCCTGCGGTGACTTGGCGAGACGGAATCAGCGCACCACCCGCCTTGGCTAAGAGGACGGACCATCCGTGAGGTTGCAAATTCGGCTGTGCACTGCCTGCTTGGAGAGTTGAGGGCAAAGATAAACTCGGAAGTGATGTTATGCAGGGTATTGGTGGTAATGAAGTCGTGGCGTCCTTCACTGCCAGATGGACAGGGGCTGGGCCCACCTCTCCTGGAGATGGCAGTCGCAATAATGTTTAGAGCCAATGCGCCTCAATTCAGAAGCTGCATGCAACTTCAATGGGCTTCCGGAGACTAAGTGGAGGCCCGAAGCCTTTTACATGTATGCGCTCCTACACATCCATAGTCGAAGAGTATGTATTAGCGGGGCGGGTAACCCTAACCCTAACTCAGAGACTACCACTCAAGCCGACATTTCGCATACACAACAGACACAATGGGGTAGACAGTCAGGTCATCAAATCAAAGTTTCATCAGAAAGAAGCCTCAAAATCCTGCATGACTATATGGATGGCGGCGCTTGACGTGCTGCTGAAAGTGATCCTTCCGTCCAAAGACCTTGCCACAATTCCCAACAACGCAGCGAAATGCGCCAGGGGCGACATGGATGGTTCGAATATGGCGCCAAAGGTCGGTTTCACGACGGAAGTAATGAGTGCGGGTGCATCCTTCCCACTTGCATTGGAATTGAGGTAGGTTGTTCGATCTGCGAGTATAGAATGGTTAGCATGGATAGCAAGCGCCGGGGAGTTTTGGCACTAAATAAAGGTAGAACGTACTCTTGACTCTGGGACTGAACGGCTTGGGTGTTTCTGTTCCAGTTCCACAGTGGGTTGGCATTGCTGCCCAGTGTGTCAGGGGATGGTGCGTTGAGTATCATGGGCCTTTGCACAAGCTGGTGTCCCGCGGTATGGTAGCCTGAGAATGTCAAGTTCTCGAGGAATGAGTTCTCCTGTAAATTGAGAGTGCTGCTCATAGGTTCATGCGTGGTGAGCCTTGTCTCAAGCCCCATAGGCGGCCCGGTCCAGGCTATAGGGTCTACTATAGCGCCATTCCAGATCGGTATGCTGGGAGCACCTTGTGCCTCTGGGGCAAAGGGTGGGTGGAGGTTTTCATCGCGAGGTAGCAAGGGGCTATGGGGCTCAGTCATAATCACAGTCCCCGTCCCATGAGCTACGAGAGGGTATGCAGCAGTCCTCCCGTTAGGTACAAGTGGCGGAGAAGAAAAAGTAGCTGGATGATTCATCGTGACTTGAGCCAATAAGTGAAGTAAGAGTCCGAAATAAATGAGGGCAGAAGCAGAAGTTTAGTAGGTATGGTGGACTGGTAATTTTCGACGACGCTCTCCAAACATTGCCGCAGCCATGAGATTTATACCTAGGATCACAGCAGCCTCAGTCTAATCCTCACCTTACGATATGGTCACGCACGTCACAAATACCACGTCCCGCGGGCACAGAATACCTTGCCCTGATTGGCTGTTCACAAATAGCTTCTGTATGTCCTATTTATTGCCACACAAACACTGTGAGCCTTGGAGCTCTATACACAGTTCCACAAAAGCCCACAAGCTTACATCGCCAAGGAATGTCATCCAATGAGAGGACACTGGTTGAATCAAGGCTGGGCCCGAAGGGTGCCAAGCTCCAATGGATCATGGGTTATATCATCATTGCCTTTTTAGGCTGGGGATTGCGTCTCCAGAGTCCAAGCTCATGCCAGTTTTCCATTCAACTCCTGCATGACGCCGTATTGGGCAAGAGCTAACAGCTTTGTACTCTCTTGCAATTAACCGGTCGACGTCCCCAATGACCCGGACGGCTGGAAAGCCCAGAACCCTGATTTCTCACGAGATACTTCCATAACATAAGAAAGAGGCACGCTGTGTAGTTTATCAGCGAACATTACCCTGTACTTATGCCAGCCCCTTGTGTATTCGCTTTTGCTATTGGTATAGTCTTATTTATATCTTTGGGGGTTCAGCTACCTAACGAGGGTTCAGAGTCCAGTCCGTCACTACCACCTGCTTTGCGACCAGGTTTTGCTCAAACCTGTTCACTGACTGTCTCGTTCAAACAGGAATAGAAGAGTATCGCCACATAGCCCGAAGAAAAAGTCTCTCTCTAGTAGGTCGAAGTTTCGATTTTGCTTTTTTAAATCTGCGGACTAGTCAATCTCATTACAGTACATACAAGCAAACTCATCTCACAAGCCTATCCCACACCAAGCCCTAAATCACACAACCCGCGATCCCATCCTCCCTGATAATACATCCCCCCGAACACTGGTCAACCATACGAGACCTTTGACCGTCAGGACTGCACAGGAAGAGCATCTCTACATCACCAGTCAGCGATGGTTCCCAGCTTAACAGAGCGCAATGAAGTCAGATACGTCCAATGCCGCAAAACAGCTCTCCAGGGGTACATGCCGCAGAGGCAGAAGTGATAAACACGGCAGCGAGGGTGGTGAGGATTGTGAGACGCATTCTGATAGAATTTGAATATGTTTCTGATTGCTATTAGAAGGGTCAGAACTGAACAGATAGGACAAAGTGGAACACACTCTGCAGAAGAGAGGGATCTTCAGTGGGCGGGCAGGTGCTTAAATAACCTGGGTAGGCCGCTCCTTGGCCCGCACGAGCCGATAATCGGAATCGGGTCCAGAGCACGGTCTTACAGACTGGGCAGTGGGTACTTTGTGCTGCATTAATCTTCAGCGCTGACTCGTAGCTTCGTTACTATTCTGGAATCTGGAGACTTTAGCTTTCGGATCAGATAAGATGAGATAAGATAAGATGGTGGTATACTACGGAGTAGGAGCTAGGCAAGAGGGATCGTTTTTGTTTGAATACTTGGTAGAATAGGCAGAGATGAGCTCGCTATTCTGAGGTCGGGAACAGCGCCATTCCGAAGCCTAACTCTGAGAGGCGCAGTTTGATTCTTCAGCAACTGACTCGTAAAAAAGAACAATGGTATTTCGTACTCGGTTTCGCTTTCTTATTCTGCAAAACAGCGAATGAGAACGGCTGACTAGTAGTTTTAATCACATCTTACACGATTAGGTCGTCATGAATCGAGAACAAATAGTACAAATAACCTCGATCCCAGGCCCATCCCCTCTGTCTTATCCACTCAAAGGTGATCTGAAAGTCCCCTCTTCAGCTGCCAAGCACTCAACACTATCAGCCGACCTTCCCTTCAAGTTCCAACCCTTCGAGTCCACAACGCTGAATCGAATCATTCCGCACACCCCCACAGCCCGTCATCGCCAAGGACACAACCACGAGGACATTGCCCATATAGTATGCTGCTTTCGCCGTCCGCGCCGCACCGCATGAGGAAGTCTGCGTACATAGAGTTATGATCAATATGTGTGGATGTCTAATGACCTAATGGACAGAACAGACCATCTTTCGCAGTGGCAATAGGGGTTCAACGGAGGAAGAGGTGTAAAAGGCAACTGTGGGGACGGGTGGATACATACAGCCAAGCTCACAGAACAATTCGAGGGGCGTACAGGAGGCAGAGGCGGTGCTGGCCGTGAGGGCTGCCAAGGTCACAAGAGTAGTGAGGCGCATTTCCAGAGTGGTTTCGAGGGTCGGTTTCAGGCATTGAGCAAGATGTGATCAGATTAGATGGAAACGGATCAGATAAGATGGTAGATGGAACGGTGAACCTGTGCAGTTAACGGGCAGGGAAGCATTCAAATAGCGAGAGCAATACGCATACGCTCTCTGCAGAACCATTGAGTGATCCATGAAGCGACGAGCTGAGCCCCTCACGACCGGTTCCTGCGGAAGATTCGGGCTTGGTGCTTGCTATCAGATGGGATTTCTTCACGGCTGCGCCAATTGGGCTTGCAGGTGCTATGGGTCTGTACGTTAGGCTTCTTGGCGGGTGCCATTGTTGGTTGGAGGGATGGTGGATTCAGTTAGTGCCATGCACGGTATGAATCGCTTAGCAGGAGCCAGGAGGGGTGTTGCTGGAGGGTTGAGGATGGTTGACAGAAGTAAAAGGCTTGCTCTGAAGAACTATGTTATCCGGGGGTGAACCAAAGACATCAGAGGGATGAATCAGGGCAAAACATAACTGACTTGCGCCGATATAAATATAACTCCACCTTCCTTATGTCAAAACAATTCCCAGCATCATAGATTATCATGCCTTTTCAGCCAGAAACTCGATATTGTAGCTATTAAACCTATATGAAGGATTCATAGTCTAGGGTGATCCGCAAGGTAACGAAAACCAATGCAGTATTGGTGACGCACTGGCTTTTAATCTCTAACGGCCAATCAATAACAGGATCGGTGCTAATTGAAGTATTGAACCCGACTGGCTCTCTCTTTTGAAGCGCCTCTATAGGGCTGATCTATATGCCACTAATGTGAGAACTATAACCCAGTTGATCCTTCCCTCTTAAGCCAATCCAAGGCATGCGTGCCTTATTCCTGCGTCGTCGAGGGCGGAAATAAGCCTCTAGAGCGATTCATGCTTAGTTCTACAAATTCTGGGTCGTTCAAGTGGCATGACTACTTTGTTTCCAGGGTTATATAGTCTGCTACTGCTGTGGGTCGAACTAGCGGGAAGAATAGGCGATAGGCGTTCAGCTGGCAAGCTTCGGCTGAGTATACCTCTTTGTCCTGCATGAGTCGTGCAGATATCCTATTTCCGCGGGCATTGTTGTAATCACGCCTGATCCTTCTGTACAAAGCGCTCTAAATCATAATTCTTTGATCAACTATATAGTAAGTCTATTCGAGATCCTGTTATGAATGCGTGTCTCGAGCGGCACTACAAAGGAAGTCGAGCTCATGTCCTATAGCCATAGCAACTAAAGCCACCGTAGAGTAAAACCCGTCAAACAGACCGAGTCCCTAACGATAGGTGAATAGGAGATGTGGTTTGCCACTTCAGTCAGCCACCGAATCGCTAAGGTTTGTCTTCCAGCTGCAGCATACCTTACAAGTAATCTTCACCAAAGCGCAGTGAATAGCCTTAATAGTACTCCCAGCGCATGATACCCGCTGTTCTGGTCACCAGTGATCAGTTGGTAAGAGTCTGACTAAACGACTCTAATAGCCTATCCGCTTAGGGCTTGAATCTTGGTAGCCAAACAAGGACCAATGCCGCGCTCCGGATTCCACGGAGCGTCACTGTACAACTGCAGACACATGCCAGTCAGCAATTGTCTAACACCGACAGTCCACATAGTCTCATCATTTGAAATGCAGACGAGGAATATGGACGCGATTTGTGGGGCGTTGCTGCTGCAGAACTTTGATGCCCACTCTTCGCCTGGCAAATTGAGCCGATACGCTTACGCCTTTGGGGGCGAGTGCGAGGCGCATATATGCGTATCCATGTTTGTGTGTGAGCTGTGAGAGGATACATAACACGAAGGGTTTCCACTGTTCACAGACTCAAACCTGAAGTCAGTGCTACGTCTACTTACCTTGCTGTCTCTTTTCCTGCGGAAAGGTACCTGCCAACATGCCGCTCTACGAAACAATCCTCCCCTCTGAGACCCCGATATCAATCACAATCTTCGGGGTGCAGCATCAAGCCCTTTCAGAGGAAGCTATTAATACCTCATCCCACCTCCTCGAAACCCTCCAATCCCTTCTCGACTCCGAACCAACCCACCACACCGAAACCCTATCCCAAGACTCCCCCGTCCCAACAACAATCCTCCTAACCTACTGGGCCTCCCACACCTCCTTCCAAGACTGGTTTACTTCCCCATCAGTATCCTCATTCTGGTCCTCCCTCCCTGCCAACGCAGGCATCTACCGCGAGACATTCGCCATCACCCCCGGCCTCACCCAACACGGAACAAACGACCCCTCTCGCCCTTCAGGCCTCGCAAACCTCGGCCGCTTCGAAGAACTAGAGGGCAAACAGGGATACTGGGGCTGCTACTACGACCGGATGCGCGATGTGACTCGAGAAACAAGAGAAACAGTGCGAGCACCACTAGCTCAAGGGCAATGTCCGTTTCGACACGGCACAGCAGAAGCAACAGCAGAAGCAGCAGCAGCAGAATCCCCGTCCCCAACATCTCCAATCCGCCGTGAAGAAAACGGCAGAATCAAACTCACCAACCTCCCCGACAACATCTGCTTCGCCGTCGAAGGCCAAGACCACACACGCCTCACACCCAGCGAAAAAACCCACTGGTTCGCCCACTTCGATGGCCCCGTCACAGCCTGGGTAACCGATCTCATCGCCGCGACCAACAACCCAGCCAAAACCGGGGTATTGGACAGCAAAATCTGCTACGACAGCACCAGCGACCTGTACCGCGCCCCTGCGGCGGAACCCTCCGCGCTAAACTACAATCGCAAGACGCAGCTGTTTTGGTTTATTGATATGGAGGCTATGGAGAAGTTAGGGAGGGAGAATAAGGGGCATGTGCAGTTGCGCAGGAAGTTTATGCAGGATTATGGGCCCGGTGGGGTGTTGGTTGATCCGCAGGGGGAGGTTATGGGGGAGGGAGGACCCGGGTTGTGTCTTTGGGTTGAGGTTAGTATTCTTAAGGGGAGGGATGTTGAGTGTGAGTATGTTGGGTGTGTCGAGGGGACGGGGTTGTTGGGAGTGGAGTGGGCTTGAGGGGAGGAGCGTTTCTGGTGTTGTCGTTGATCACTGGCGTAGGATACTAGAGTCTACTGGTAGATGTAACAAATTGATTATTCGTCTTGTTCTGTTGGAACTGATAGCACAGAGCAGCTAGAGTCCAGTGCTCTCCGCTCCCTAGCGAGTCATGCAGCACTACTCCTGCACTGGCAGCTCAATCGAGAAGGTATCCATAAGCTCCAACAAGCAGGCCAAGTCTCAAACGGCCCCAGCCAAGATCTTGTGCAGAAATTCCATCTGATAACAAAAATCCCACACGGCAGCCCTCCGCACGAAGCAAAAGACCCCCGATGCCGGCCTCTCATGCCAACTACTAATAAATCGACCTTAACCCTTCCTCAAACACCTCCTACCTAAGCACCTTCTACCCGATCTCCAAACTCCAAACTCAACCTCATCTCCTCCAAAAAATGCACCTCAACTCCCTCCTCACCCTCGCTGCTACAATGCTCACCCTGAAAATCGGCCCCGTCTCAGCCCACCCGCAGCCGCAAGGAGGATGCACCCCAAACGAATACAGCTGCGTCGCTGGTTGTATGTCCGCCCCTGCCCTGACACCTGCAAATCCTTGTTTTTTCTTTCTTTCTTTCCCATTTTTCCTCTCTCTGCTCACCCATATCTCCACCATCCTCAACCACTCCCTATTCTCCTTGGTCGTGTGTGTACACCCGTATATCCTCATCCTACTATCTTTCTCATGACCAATCTCCCAGACTCAACTTGACCTGCAGCGTCACAACTAAACTAAACTAACAATCTCCCTCTCTCCCAAATAGATATGCTTGTGATATGCAGCCACACGGGGGAAACCCTTCACCTCGTGAGCCAGTGCGACTACGGATGTGGGCCTGGCGAGGATGGCGTCGTTCAGTGTTTATCGAACTAAACTAGCGGCTGGAATTTGCACCGGTTGCCTGTTAAATTATGGGTTTGGATCTGGTGGGGGTTCGTTATGTGTGACTTGTCATGGTCATGGGTATGAGTATCTTTCGGATATGTCCCATTTTGTTATATATATATATATATATATATATACAATGTATAGTCATACCACGAGGGCATCCAGAGCAAGAACCAACAAGGAAATTCATTCTATACCTCTAGTCTACACCACTAGCTACACCTCAAACCCCTTCCCCAGCGGTAAATCCCTCGAACTATACCCAACCCAGAAATGGAACTCCCCCCTGGGTAAAACCCAATTCTGTTCCTCAACACACCAGTAACTTAGATCCTTGCGGGAAAGAGAGAAGGAGACATCCCTTTTCTCACCCGGTTCCAGCGCGACTTTTGTGAAATTTCGCAGGACGCGAACGGGGAAGTCGACTTGCTCTGACGCTGGAGATGGAGATTCTGTATTGGAATCGGGGAAGGAGACGTAGAGTTGGATTACTTGTTGGCCGGAGCGAGGGCCTGCGTTTTGGAGGTCAAGATTGACTTGTGCTATGGAGTCGTAGAGTGAGGGGTTTCCGCCGGGTCCGCCGCCGGCGTCGGAGGGTTTGGTTTTGCGCGGTTTGGTGGGTTCGTCTTGCGGCTCCGGGGGTGGGGGGGTTGTATTGTCGAGGTTGGGGTGGTAGGGGTAGATGTATTTCTCGAGGATGCGGAAGCCTTCTGGGAAGAGAACAGATTCATTCGCGGGTGGTGGCGTGGTTTCGTATGTAGGTGGAGAGACGGCATCCGCGGGTCGTGCGGCAGGGAGGCGGGATGGTTTGCTCTGGAGGGACTTGACCTTCAGGTTGGACATTTCCCACTTTGTGTAGGAGAGGCCGAAGCCGAACTCGTACCGCGGGGTAATGTTGTGTCGGTCGAAGTAGCGATGATCGATATACAAGGAGTCGGAGAAGTCGACTTGTGGGACTGGGGCGTTGGCTTCGTACAGGACTTGGGCGCTGGGGCCGTAATCTTCCGGACTCTTGCCTACGGTGTAGGGCAGGCGGCCGCTGGCGTCAATATCGCCAAACAGTACATCCAAAAGAGCGTTGCCACTCTCTTGGCCTGGCAGATGGGCGAAAAGCACCGCCTGTACACCTGCTAGGTCGATCCAAGGTTCAACCACGACAGGGCCAACGGCATGCACTACAACAACAGTGGGACCGCCGCAGTTCCTAGCAACGGTATCAACAAGGGTATCGCCGCCTTTCTGAAGGAAAAGGTTGTTCCGGTCACCGTGGATCCCACCAGCAGAGATATACCCCTCACCAGAGTCGGCATTGGCAAAGACAAGGCACAAATCTTTGTCCGAGGTGTCGGTCGGCATCACGGCATTACGCATGTACGGAGTCATCTGGACTTCGCTTTGCCACGCAGCTTGTAGGGCGTCGATTGGACTGATTAGATACGGGTACTCGACGGCGCCGCTACCCCAGCCCATTCCTAGAGTACCTGAGTTGCAGCCCCTGTCTGCACACGTATTCGGCCCCCCAGCAGGCCCAGCATCGTCTCCATATACACCCACACGATAGGGTCGCTCAGCGTTTGGCTTGGGCGACCGCGACAAGGGCAGGAGGTTGTCGACATTCTTCACCAGAACCATACCCTCGGCTGCAACCTTCCGAGCAACGATAGAGTGCGCCTCCTCCCCGCTGCCTTGGGCATCCACGAACCGGTTGACACGAGCTGCAGACTCATCACCGGGGCTACCGGGATACCGCAGACCATACTCATCATTGGTCCAGGAAGAAAAGTTCGGGCCGCCCTCGCCTTCAGGTGGAGGGCGTTCCCAGGTGTCCTGGCCTAGTTGGTACCAGGCCGCAACGATACGCGTCACCATGTCGTTGAGGCGCTCCATCGGAACTGAAGCATTCAGCGCAGCGCGAGTCAACTCACTGCCCCATAGAGTCTTGCCGTCCGCCCAGCCAAGTCCATCGCCGGGCATGCTCATGTCTAAACCGCCCAGAGCACTGTTGACTCCAGACCGCTGAGCAAGCCAATCTGATTGCACAAAGCCTTGGAAGCCTAACTCATCCTTGAGAAGGCCGTTGAGCAGCTTGCTGTTCTCACACGAATAGCTATTGTTCACCTGGTTGTACGCGCACATAACGCTCGCCACATCCGCCCGGACACTCTCAGCGAAGGGCCACAGAAACACCTCGTGCAAAGCACGGTCACCAATATTAGAAGAGAGGGCATGGGGAATCCCCCACTCATTAGGCTGACGAAAGTGCTCTTGCTCGTTCAAGATATAGTGCTTCGCCGTCGCGATAACACCATTACTCTGAATTCCCTTGATAGTCTCCGCAGCAGCAACACCCTGCAAGACCGGATCGGAGCCAAATCCCTCCCAGTTCCGCCCGCCAGCGGGCATCATTCCCAGAGAGCCCATAGACGGGCCAAGAAGGACATTCACCCCCTTCAAACGAGCCTCACGCCCAAGAGCAACACCACGCTCATGCATCAGCTCCCTATTCCACGTAGCACCAGTGGTAATACCCGCAGGGAAGGCAGAAATATGATCCGCAAAGCGAATCCCAAGCGGTCCATCCTGCAGACACAGCGACGGAAATCCCACAAGCTCAGCAGGACCAGTATTCCCAACACACATCCCCATCTGCCACCCCGTCCCCGTGGTAACATTAACCTTTTCGATCAACGTCATCCGTTCTACCAGCCGTTTCGCCTTCTCATAACTCTCCGCCCACTCCTTCGCCGTGCCGCCCTTCGGTGTCGGAAAATACGAATCCGGTCCGGGCATATCATATTCTTCCCACCCGCTCACGCCCCCCGCATATTTCACAAACCCCCAGACCAGCCCTCCCAGGATAACGACCACGACGACCAGCGTCCGCCACCATGTCCGGGAGTAGTATACACCGCGCCATCCACCGGCTACCCGTCTCTTTTTGATCTCGGCGAGTTTCCGGCGGGAGGAGGTCTTGCCGCTGCCATTGCCGGTTCCGTATGGGTCCAAGTCGTCGAGTTCGTGGTCTTTTGACGCGGAGAGGAGCTGTTGCTCGTCTTCGGTCAGGGTGTCGAGGTATGCTTCGAAGTCGGTGGATTTGCGATCGAGGTACGGTTCGGTGGCGTTGACATTGGGGGAATGGGGGTCAAAGGCTGAGTGGTCGACGCGGTGCAGGCGGAAGGTGTTCTCGTCGTCGGATGAAAGGTGGAAATCTTCTTCGGGGATAGAGTCGCGGACTCGGGTGTAGGTTTTAGGCATTGTGCCTGGTTAACGAATAGGGGCAAGCATGTGAGGATGGAATGTAAAGAATGTCGCTTCGACGCTTCAATATGCAATCGCAAACAAGACAGCTGGAAAACGACAGAACAGGGAGGAATTGTAGTGGGATGATAAGGAGACGAGTGCGGAGACCCGAAACTTGAAGGCCGCGACGCTGACGCACGTGCTTCTCTTTCGAGTAAACACCCTGCACATCCACATTTTACGCGTCTCGAAGCGACGTTCTCTTGACATCTTGAGATGGATCATAATTATATGCAGAGGTTACATCTTATAGCTATGATCTAAGCTTATCTTGATCGTACCTAATTTGGGGGCTAGCTTAAGCTCGAAAGCTCGGTGCATCGCTCGGATCAAGTCCGGGGGTGACAGCTGCCCCACATTTCTTTGCCAGAACTATGATACTAGCAGCATACTCAGCAAAAGCACAGTTGAACTTGAAATCAAATTGGAATCATGGTCATAATCTAACATAACATAGCATATACAGTATTAAGTAAGGAAATGAAAGTCATTAAAGTTTTGACGCAGCGCCCGGGGTCGAGATCTCGTTGTAGAGCAGGCTGGTCAGGAAGTCCGCGTATTCCTCACCCGTCACCTGACCGGCGAAATACCGTGCAGCAAGCTGGAATTTGTTGCCCTTGGGACCCTTGGCAGCCAGGCTGTCGGCCTGCTCCTGGAGCAGACGGAGAGCGTAAGCCTTGTCGACCTTCTTGCCTTCTGAGGTGGTGACACCGTGGCGGGCCCATTGCCAAAGCTGGCTGCGGGACACTTCTGCGGTAGCGGCATCCTCCTATGTCTTGTTAGCACGACTATTCTTGCAATGTGTTTAATGCTGGACTTACCATCAGGTAGTTGATGGGGATACATCCAACACCACGGAGCCAGCCCTCCATGTAAGACAGACCGATATTCAGGTTCTTGCGAATGCCCTCCTCGGTGATCTTTCCGGGAACGTTGGTGTTGAGGAGATCGTTGGCAGTGATGTTGACATCCTCGCGACGAATGTGCATCTGGTTAGGAGTGGGCATGTACTTGTTGAAAATGTCGGATGCGATCGCCGCCAGGGCGGGGTGAGCAACCCAGGTACCGTCGTGGCCAGCACGAACCTCACGGAGCTTATCAGCGCGCACGTTCTCCATGGCCTTGTCGTTGGCCTCGGCGTTATCTTTGATGGGGATCTGTGCAGCCATTCCACCCTGCTTACGTTAGTACAGACTGCAGAATTAAGGTTTTTATACATACCATGGCGTGAACTCCACGCTTGTGGCAGGTCTTGATGAGAAGCTTAACGTAGGAATCCATGAAGGGCACGGTCATGGTGACATCGGAGCGGTCAGGAAGGACAAAGTTGGGGTGCTGGCGGAATTTCTTGATGAAGGAGAAGATGTAATCCCAGCGGCCGCAGTTGAGGCCGGAGCTGTGATCGCGGAGTTCGTAGATGATCTACATCATTAGCGCAGTCCCCACATGATAGCCAATTGACGTACCTCTTCCATCTCGAAAGCAGCAGAGATGGTCTCAATCAGGACTGTACCACGGATGGTGCCCCGAGGAATGCCAATGTAGTCTTGACCGAGGTTGAACACGTCGTTCCATAGACGGGCCTCAAGGTGAGACTCCATCTTGGGCAAGTAGAAGTAAGGCCCGAAGCCGCGGGACACCAACTCCTTTGCATTGTGGAAGAAGTACAGACCAAAGTCGAACAGACTGCCAGAAATGGCCTCGCCGTCGACTGTGAAGTGCTTCTCATCGAGGTGCCAACCACGGGCTCGCGCAATGAGCGTGGGCAGAACCCGGTCGGTGCGAAGCTTGTATTCCTTATCTCCCTGCTTGAAGTCCACCTGGCGGCGAATGGCGTCGTAGAGGTTGATCTGGCCGTTGATCATGTTATCCCAGGTAGGTGCGCTAGAGTCTTCAAGCTGTTAGCGCAATCCAACAATACTCGTGTGTGAACATACCCTCAAAATCGGCCATGTAGGTCCACACATTCGAGTTCAGTGCGTTCACAACCATCTTCCTGTCGGTAGGGCCTGTAATCTCAACACGACGGTCGACAAGACCAGGCGCTGGGGGAGCACCCTTCCAGCTAGGGTCATCGCGAATGTGCTTGGTCTCTGGGAGGAAGTCGGGGAGGTGGCCCTTATCAATCTCGGCCTGGCGGTCAATCCGGCGCTGGAGCAGGGCTTTGCGAGTGGGATTGAATGTGCGATGGAGAATAGCCAGGAAAGCCACCGCTTCCTTTGTGAGGATCTTGCGAGCTTCGTTGCTCACGTTGCCGAGGATAGCAACATCCTTGAGCTGCACGTCGATTTGAGACATTATGCTAATCACTTATCCAGTTGTATATTAGGAGAAGCGTTGAAAGATTTGAAACAGAATAATCACCTTCAGATCCGGGGAAGGCTAGACTATATATGAAGCGTCCCGATAAGAGTCAGTTCGGCAGGAGCACTGGAGACTACGTCAGTGAGCGATTGACAACCGCGGTCCATCTTGTGCCGGTGATTGGAAGGCGCTTGAGCTGGATCCATGGAGGCCGGGGAAGTCAGGAAGCGATGGAGCAGGGACGATAGGAATTGGGCCATTCACACAGTCGAATTGTGAGGTTGAAAGCGTCAGGATGAACGGATCTGCCCGATTGGGACAGCTGTCACGGGACTTTTCCGCGGGAAGATCACGAGAAGCTTGGCGCTACTCGGCCGATTGCGGAGCTTCCTTTCGGCCTTACACTTTATATTGACAGTCAAGCTTCGTTCTACGGCGAGCGCCGTCGCCCGATAAGCTCTCGCCCGATTGTTGACTCGATCGGTTTATGTGATATATAGCTCTGCAGTTGGAGTCGAAGTTGCGGAAAATTTGCGACCTCTGTGCTGTCGGGAAGCTTGACGAGTGCCGAGGACGTGAGTGGAAGAGTGGAAGGAGCTCCCCGCACGCCCGAAGCTCTGAGCTCTGGAACAGCCGCGGTAGATCAACTGCCTGCATTTGCCATACGGACGAATGGTGAAATATCCGCTCTTCTACACCTCCTGTTGACCGATATCTCCCGAGGTGTGGTAGTCATCCCAATTTTACATCTCATATACAAGGTTCCAAAAATCAGCTTCGTGTGCGTGGATATGTACTGATGCGATAAACAAGACCCGATTGCTGAGGCAGAATCACCAGCATGTGAAATCATCATCAAGCAAACATTCTTCAAGAATACAACGGCTATTCTAGCATGTGATATCGCCATGAACATGAAATACAACGAGATTCCGAAACTCTCTAGAGTTCGGGATCGAACGGATCGACTAGTTTACGAGAATCCCCGGATCATGATAACCCAATCTAGACCGTTTCGATGTACCGTCTCACCTCCCTAGATGCAGTCAGCATAGCCCATTAAGCTTTCCATGGAGACCTACCAGTCTGTGACAGCCTCTTCCCATAAGCGCAGCTCATGCTCTCGAGTCCCGCCAAAGTGATCGACGAAAGCATCCCCAAAGACCTCCCGTGCGACACTGTCTTTGCGTGTGAACGTAGCAACTGCAGCTCCGAGGTTCTTAGCAAGTCGCGCGCCCTTGTCACTCTCACCTCCAGTATCCTCGCCCTTGGCGAGCGGAGGGACCGGTATTTCAAGCTTCTTCTCCACGCCCCGCCATCCCAATGCGACTATAGCGGACAGCACAAAATGCGGGTTGGAGTCCGCTCCCGGTACACGCACTTCCAACCGGGTGGCCTTCGGGCTGGCAGTCGGCGGCGTGATGAGGCGGATAGAGGCGGCCCGATGCTCCAAGCCCCAGGATACCGTAACCGGTGCCCAAAAGTTCTCAACTAAGCGCTTGTAGGAGTTGACTGTTGGCGCAAACATTGGCATGATGTCCGGCAGTCCATCCAGGATACCAGCGAGGAAGTGTCGGCCCAGATCGGAAAGGTGGGCAACGTCTGGATACGGCGGGGACGGATCGGGAGTGGAGCGGAAGAACGCATTCGAGCCGTCGCTGTTTACTAGGGAGATGTGCATATGGCCGCTGTTACCCGGCAGGCCTTCACGCGGCTTTGCCATGAAGGTCGGCGTGATGCCGTGTTTCGTTCCGACCGATTTGACGACGTATCTATAGACCGGATGTCAGGATTGCAAAAACACGGGTCGGTCAAAGCTCACTTGAAAAGTCCTGCCTTATCCGCCATCTCTCCAGCCTCTCCGAACTGTAATGCCTGGTCCGGTCAGCGTGGAGCTCGCCGAACGCTTCCGTCACTTACAGCCTCATAGACTCCTGGTCCACTCTCGGTGTGCCACCCCTCGATCTCACACTTGAACTGCTCGCACGCGTCGAAGACACCGTAATAGTACTCTTGGTTGTGAATCGGGCGGGTTAAGCTATATCCAAACATCCCCTCCGTGAGCGACGGCAGCGCGTCAACCGGGTTCTCTTTCAGAAAGGTAGCCGTAGACGATGCATCGCGGTTTGGTGTCATGAACTGGTAGAACTCATATTCCGCTAAGACAGATCAGCACCCCCACGCGACAGATGTGAACCAAATACTCGCCTCCCGCCATTGCACGGTAGCCCTCCGCAGCTGGCTTGCTCAGCACCGATCGCAACAAGCTTCGAGGGCAAGCAAACAACGGCTCTTTTGTATCTGGGTCATAGAAGCTGATGAGAAAGAACGGAACGTCATTCTCCCAGGGGATGCGCCTGAAACTGCTCAAGTCTGGCTTGGCCAAGAGGTCTCTGTACCCGTTCTCTTTGTTACTGATCCCGAGCTCTTTGAAGTATGTGCGATCGTGCATATCCCAGCCGAAGATAACGGAGCAGAAGCCGAAGCCGTCGTCGACAACTGAGAGGAATTTCTTCTTGGAGACCAGCTTCCCGCGGAGCATACCGTCGGCGTCGATGCCGGCCAGCTTCACTCGTGTGTCATTCTGTAGAATCTGGGCGACATTGTCGGAAGTAACTTTCGTTTCCGACATACTAGCTGAATGTTTCTCGACTCGCGACAGTTCTACAGCAGTTGCGACGTGGGAAGCAGCTCGTATCGATCACGAGGAGAGTTGGAGGTAGCTTGGCCGTATCAGCGGGGTCGGAGGGGGCTGGATTCGAGAAACAGGGGGATCCTAGTCAAGGACGCCAGGAATCCTTGACAAAAGGTGGTTAGCGGCCATTATCAGCACGATAAGAAGAGATTCAGCTAACAGATATGCAAACAGTCGCAGGATGATGGTGGTGAGTTGTCCTGAAGCTGGCGATCAAGGCAGCGGAGCTTATCTTGGATCACCCCTTGCCCCGCAGCACACATCATCATCCCTGTCTCCCTCCAATCCAAGCTCCAACTCAGCTTCTTCCCTGCAAGTCTTCACAAATCTCCCTCCATACATACTTTCTTCCTAATTACTTCTTCCCACCCTCAATTTATCATGGCTACTCGAGGTCGTCTCCAAGGCAAGAATGCCATCATCACCGGCGCCGCAGGGTAACCACAACCACACCCACTCGAGGGAACGATAGCTGACTCCAACTCCAACAGCGGCATCGGCCTTGAAACCAGTATCCTTTTCGCCCGCGAAGGCGCCAACGTTTTGATGGCCGACATCTCCGAGCCCGCCCTCGAGAAAGCTCTCGCCAAAGTAAAGGAAGTCGTGCCCAATGCGCCCCGCGTCGAGACCATCAAATGCGACGTGTCCAAGGAGTCCGACGTGCAGGCTATGGTGGAGGCACAAGACTCGTGGGGTGGTATGGACGTGATCTTCAACAACGCAGGAATCATGCACGCCGATGACGCCGACGCCATCGACACACCAGAGAAGATCTGGGACCTGACACATAACATCAACGTCAAGGGTGTGTGGTTTGGATCGAAGCACGCGGTGATTAGTCTGCGCAAGCACAAGAAGACCAAGGGCAGCATTATCAACACGGCGAGTGTGGTGGCCCTGGTCGGAGCTGCGACGCCGCAGCTGGCGTATACGGCATCCAAGGGTGCCGTTTTGGCGATGACGAGGGAGTTGGCGATTGTTCACGCTAGAGAGGGATACAGGTTCAATGCGTTGTGCCCAGCGCCGCTCAAGTATGTCTCCTAGCTATACTATATATACACGTTGCTAACAATCACAGCACTCCTCTCCTCCAGGACTGGCTGGGCGATGACAAGGCAAAGCGTCACCGCCGCGAGGTGCACTTCCCCACTGGCCGTTTCGGCGAGCCTATCGAACAGGCTCACGCGGTTGTTTTCCTAGCCAGCGACGAGAGCAGCTTCGTCAACGGAACGGACTTTGTTGTTGATGGTGGCATGACCAAGGTATGTCTTGTCCCGGCCTAACCCTGGCTTCGCTAACTGTGCAGGCATATGTTACCCCCGAAGGACCAGCCACTCCGGCTCCTCAGAACTTTGGCCACTAGTTCGATTTTAGTGCTAGACGTGTAGACTAAATCGGCTCCTAGAAGACTGTGACTATAATAAATATATAACGTATCCGTAAATGTTGGGGCGCTAAAAAATTTAAATATTCATATTGAGTGGAACAAGATACTGAGCAAGAGTTCAGATGAATTTTCGGTATCATGGGTACTCTATTTGTATCTTAGTTTTAGTCTTAGTGTGATTGAATTGGCTTAACAGCTTCTAGAGATTTTTCCAGTGTTCCTAGTCTTCCATAACAGTAAATCATGACTACCTAGGTCACCATGCTGGATAGACAAGAGATCAAGAATTACCATTTTATAGGGATATAATGTCAAAGAAAAGAACTCTTAAAAAATTCGGCCCCTATGGCCTAATCGGTAAGGCACATGACTTCTATGTTGAACACTGAAATCATGGGATTGCGAGTTCGAGCCTCGCTAGGGGTTTTATTAGTTTTTGTGTCATTCTCTTCGGATTACTTGATGCTGAAGGATAGACTGTACTGAGTCTACTGATAGGCCAAAGTTTTTGTGCTCCATATTATTCAGTTTACAACCTGCTTTTTTTATCATAAAGTGGTCTTGTTTTCATTTTGCATAGCAGGTTGCAGATAGATTGCAATGTCCCCACTTCGCACCTGACCGCGTTTCAGCCCTCAGAGGAGTAGAGTACAGGATTTCTGGCTTCAAAGTTCAGAGCATCAATTTCAATAAGCACGCTGGTGCTCTTCTCGAGCCTAGCTTATTAACACTGGCTACAAAGCATTTTTACCGTTGGCTATTTCCATAAAGACTGGCTATCCTGATTCAAACCTCCTATCGATGGAAATGATTCCAAGGCTGAGTTTCGGATAGACCCATTTACCCCTGGTGGACGAATATCAATCTGCCAAAATGAACTCCTATGTTGGCATCGCTAGTGACAATGCTTGACTCTTCGAATCCACCAATAATGTACCCACGTTCGAGTCAAGCATTCGGAGAATTAACCAATGTGTCTCGTCCTCCGCGATGCGGACCACCTGTCCAGCTCGCTTGTAGTCGTAGCACCCGGATATTCGGATGGATATTCATTCTATTTCTATATAAAGGTGCCTCGTTCTCATAGCAGTCCATCAGCAAGGCTCAGCCCCACTTCATTCTTTCAGTCTTTTTCTGTCCACTCTTTTTGCTATCAAAATGAAGCGCTGCGCGCTCCTCCTGCCGTTCGTTCCACTTGCCCTAGGGTGCAACAACCCTAACGATGCCAGCCATAGCTGTGCCTCAGTCTATTCTGTCTCCTCTATCGCAGCAGCTAGCTTCTGCGCTACCTTTACCGCTAGCACTGTGACTGAGACAACTGGCGTGCCGGACGCGCTGCTCTCAAACTGCGACTACAAGGTCAAGCACCTTTCCAGTGCTTGTAGCTGCCTCGGCCCTGTGGCTACTGCTACGGCTACGGCTACGGCCACCGCTACTAGCACTGTAAACACTGTATCTGCTACAGCCACAGCAACCTCGACTACCTCTGCTGCTACTTCTACCAGCACTGCACCGTCCAGCACCTTCAAGACCACCGTGAAGAGCACCAAGGCTGCTGCTACTACCGACGCCCCAGCTCAGACCTTCTCATCTGTCACCGGCAACCCAGGCACAACCTGCACGGTCACCGAGTACGCCTCGCTTTCGTCCGCCGTGGCATCCTGCACCAACATCCTTCTCTCAGACCTCTACGCGCCTCCATCGAGCACCATTGACCTGCAGAATCTGCAAACCGGTGCAGCCGTCATCTTCGACGGCACCACAGTAAGCCTCCCTAATCCCGCCCATCCACACAACCCTAACCAAAAACCCAGACCTTCGGCACAACCGTCGACAGCGACTTCGACCCGATCGTCATCTCCGGCACCGACATCACAATAACCGGAACAGAAGACCACACCATCGACGGCAACGGCGCCGCATACTGGGATGGCAAAGGCTCAAACGGCGGTTCTGACAAGTCCATCTCCCCCCTTTTCAATTCCCTCAACCCACTCTAACCAATCCACCAGACCAAACCACTTCATCGTCCTCAAACACCTGTACTCCTCCACCGTCTCAAACCTGCACATCCTCAACTACCCAGTCCACTGCTTCTCCATCGAAAACACCGACTCCCTCACCCTCTCCTCTATAACCCTCAACAACACCGCCGGCAACGCCCCCAACGCCGCCAGCGGCTCCAAGCCCGCCGCCCACAACACCGACGGCTTCGACATCAAATCCTCCACCGCCTTCACCCTGCGCGACTCCGCAGTCTACAACCAAGACGACTGCGTCGCCGTCACCTCCGGCACAAACATCACAATCGACGCCATGACCTGCTCCGGCGGTCACGGGCTGAGCATCGGGTCGATCGGCGGGAAATCCGACAACGTCGTCTCGGGGGTGACATTCTCAAACTCGCAGATCACCGATTCGCAGAACGGGTGCAGGATCAAGACGAATGAAGGCGAGACCGGTTCTGTGTCGGATATTCGGTATGAGAATATCACGCTGAGCAATGTGAGTAAGTATGGGATTGTCGTGCAGCAGGATTATTTGAATGGCGGGCCGACGGGGGAGCCTTCGAATGGGGTGGAAATCAAGGGGGTGAGCTTTGTGGGTGTTAAGGGGACGGTGAGCGGGGGGAAGGATTATTATGTGCTTTGTGGGGAGGGGAGTTGTGAGGATTTTACCTTTGAGGATGTTAGTGTTACTGGGGGTAATGGGGATAGTTGTAATTATCCTGAGGGTGGGTGTCCTTAAGGAGTGAGTACTCCGGAAGTTCCTTGCGCTGGTGGCAGTGGAAGATGCTATGATTAAACATAGCATGATGCATCGCTAGGCTAGTTGTGAGTGACTTGTCTAATCTCTTGGAAGAGCTTATCATTAGAGGCTTTTGAAGTATAACTTTGATTAAGCATAGAAACAGCCTACATATTGTTGGCCTGTCGGTTGAAGAGTTATCTTCTTCGTCCCATCACTATTGCTCTGGGAGTCTGGAGCATTGAGTTCATGGGTTTCGAGTCCGAGTAGGTAGTGAGACTAACGTAGTAGAGTTATACATACCTCCATCCTGTAGAATTGCAAGAAATATATATATCAGCCGCATGTCCATTGGAACATTACAGTAGAATCTGGAGTAAGACTCAAAGGAACCTCACATTGAAGACCTCTTAGAAAAGGAGTATCAATAGACATATCCCACTTAAAAGTCAACTCTTATTATTGTTGCGAATGTTGGCAGGATAAAGGGGGGGCCAAAAAGGCTTCTGGATTGACAGGGCACAGACACCAAATCACGGGCGGCCCTCGGCTGTTCAATTAGAAGACAACTTGTGGGGCTGGGTTGAAACGCCGTTCGCCGGAGCAGAGGCCGCGCTGATTCGGGGAGGACAATTGCGTGGACTTCGATTGGTGGATGATGTCAGTTCCCCGGGTTTGAAAGCAGAAACCCCGGCTTACCGTGCTCCTAGCCTCCGTTAGTCGGCAGTTACCATGAAGTCAAGGGTGGCAGTGTATGGGCGGCCCCGCAGTGATGCAAAAGAGGGGAATAGACATCATCCGATCCAATCTTATGGTCATGCCACAAGCCCCTATATAACTGTCCTGCTCCCTATTGTATTCCCTTTATCACTTCATTCACTACAGATCAAACATCCAACATCAAACAAACACACAAACACAACATCAAAATGCATCCCGATCTATCTGCTCATCAACCATTCAAGCGCCCTGTCTCAGTCCGCTCCGTTCGCCCCGGCCGGTGGACTCTCCCTGTTCTCGCCACACTTGCTATCGGTATGATAACCTCGACTTTCATCTGTCAATAGCTAAACTAACAAATCAGGATACGGCTTAACAAACTACAACCCCATCAAAGCAGACGCTCCTCCCTCAGCCGCCCAGCTAGCCGAGATCGAGCGCCTCAAAAAGAACCAACAACTCATGGACGCCTACGGAGACCGAGACAACGTGGACGATCTACAAAAAGCGATGGAAGCGTATGAGGTCCAGTGACTGTATGGACTCGGGGCATGGAGTCTTTTCTGAGCATTATTTGCCTTGTTAGCGGGTCTTGCAAGGTCGGAGTTTTTGTCTAGGTTGGAGTTCTTTTCTTGAGTGTATATAACTTGTCTTTTATCTTAACGACTTACGACCAAATTGTGTATTATACGGCGAATTATTTCGATGAAGCGTCTTGGAAGCGTCTTGCAATACAAATGATTTCCTGTGGAGACACCAAGTTACGGAAGATCGACGTCCCATTATTCCTTCGCCTGATCATTATCTGCTTACTGCTTCTGCATAAAAATACCTACCGGTCGATAACGTGGGATAAAAAACAAAGCAGACCCCCAACAGATTCAGGAATGTCCAAGCGGCAGTGCTCACCATTCGTAGCCTTGCCTGCACCACCACGGATACCAACACCACCCTCCAACCAACCCTATGACGCCACCGACTGGACTTGCCTTCTCGGTATCCAGGACGCTCCAGAAAGCTTCATTATTGGGAGCGACGATCCAACGAGCGGCCAGTCCCTTGCTTTTGCTTTTGTGCTGGACCGTATCATCGGATGCGCGCCAAGCATTGCTGCTGATCACACGCCAGCTCTTATCTCAGGTATGATGGCTGCTCCTATTTAATGCCTCGTGAGTGCCATGCTCTTTCTCTCTTTCTCTTGTCTTCAAGCGCCTTCGATGCATCTCGCGACTCTCTTTTTTGCTCTCTCTGGTTTTGTCCCCTTGTGTGCTGGCCATGTCGCACAGTTTCGGCTGAATGATCCGCGATGTGAGAAGACGACTGTTGCCGTTCTGTAGGTTACTCGTGGATGTTGTGGCTGTAGCTAACATGCTTAGGGGTGGGGGAATGGCTGGTGTCACTGCTGCGGTTTGTTATGACTATCATATCGTTGACGCAACTGACCATCGCAGCAAGCACTGTCGAATCATTCAATAACAGATTTTGTTATTGTGGAGTATAAAGACACTCTAGGAGGTCGAGTCTGGCATACCGACTTTGGAGAGGACCCGAATGGAGATCCATATACTATCGAGCTTGGTGCGAACTGGGTGAGTACATTCTGCAGTATAAAGACTACCCTCCTCTAACAAGCGCAGGTACAAGGGCTGGGATCGTTCAACACTGAGAACCCGGTCTGGGGACTGGTGGGTAACTCACCCAAATATTTGGACATGTTTGACATGTGTAGGCGCGAAAACATGGGTTGAAAAATACCTACTCGAACTACGACTCCATCCTCACCTACAACGAGACCGGATATACTGATTATAGTTATCTCCTCGACGAGTATTCCGTTGCACGGGAAAAAGCCTCTCAGCATGCAGGCCGCATTCTCAACAACAACCTTCAAGATATGACCGCCCGCTCTGGCCTGGCCTTGGCCGGCTGGAAGCCACGTAAAAACGACATGGCTGCACAGGCAGTGGAATGGTGGAACTGGGGTATGGACCGAACGAGGCACAGCCCGTTCGTAAATCAATAACCACACTTACCAACAGCACTAACATCCAAACCACAGACTGGGAGGGCGCCTTTACTCCCGAAACAAGCTCCTTCGTCTTCGGCGTCGCTGGTGAGAATTTGACGTTTAATCAATTCGGCGACAAAAACCACCTCGTCATTGACCCTCGAGGCTACAGCGCCATCATCCAAGGCGAGGCAGATACCTTCCTCCGCCCGCACGACCCCCGACTCCGGCTCAACACGCAAGTCACCGAGATCGAGCACGGCGCCCAAGGCGTCATCATCCGCAACAGCGACGGCAGCTGCATCAGCGCCGCCTACGCAATCTGCACATTCTCCGTGGGAGTCCTACAGAACGACGCCGTGGATTTCACCCCGTCCCTGCCGGAGTGGAAGCAAACCGCAATCGAGAAATTCAACATGGGGACCTACACGAAGATCTTCATGCAGTTCAACGAGACATTTTGGCCGTCAGACACCCAGTTCTTCCTCTACGCATCCCCCACAACACGCGGGTACTACCCGGTCTTCCAATCCCTCTCCACAGAGGGCTTCCTTCCAGGCTCAAATATCCTTTTCGTAACCGTCGTCGACGCACAGGCATACCGCGTCGAACGACAATCAGACGACCAAACAAAGTCCGAAATCCTCGACATCCTCGCCCAGATGTTCCCCAACATCACCATTCCAGAACCCATCGCATTCACCTACCCGCGCTGGTCAACAGAGCCCTGGGCATTCGGAAGCTACTCAAACTGGCCGGCCGGGACAACGCTAGAAATGCACCAGAACCTACGCGCGAATGTAGATCGGCTGTGGTTCGCAGGCGAGGCGACGAGTGCGCAGTATTTTGGGTTTCTGCACGGCGCGTGGTTTGAGGGGAAGGAGGCGGGCGAGGGTGTTGCGGGGTTGCTTGAGGGGGATTGCAAGAGGGCGGGATTGAGCGCGAGGAGGAGGGAGGAGTGTGCTGGGAGAATGCATTATGGGGTGTTGCATGGGACGACGCCGGTGGGGGCTTATACGGGGGCGAATGGGTGGGGGGTAAATAGTACGATTGTGCAGGCGTAGGAGGATAGATTGAGTAGATTGAGAACGACTGAATGATATGAATACTATTGATATAGTTTCACAGAAAGGGGCATATAGTACTACCACCAGCCGATATCGGCGCGGGTCAGTTGTGTAACTATACCTAACCCACTGATATTGCACCGACACGAAGCCTTCTATACTGTCCTTCAGGTCAGCCACACTGTACTCCATCCATACTCCATCCACATCAAGCTTCCAGCCCTCACCATCGATCCCCCAAAGTGATTGGCTAGATACCGCCATCGCGCTATCATCTAGAAAGGCCTAGCGGCTGGGCAGTGGGCAGCAGATACATTAGGGGCGCCGCCCGGCCCGTGGGGGCCCAAACGACAGGAGGCCAGCCGCCAGCCGCGCAGGAGCTCAAACCTCCTCTGCTCCAAAAGTCCAACAAAGAAAGCCACCTGAGCCATACCTACTCCGTACTCGTAGTCAAGTCAACTTCGAACTAGCGGCCCCGAACTGTGGGGATGCGCTGAAACGCTGAAACCCTGGGATCTAGCACTTCTCGATCAGAGATCTTCATCGCCTTCTAGCTAGTACTGGAGCCTGGATCTCTGATCTGATCTGATCTGATCTGTCGTACGGATGCACGACCCCGAGGAGATCGTGCCGCCGCTGCTGCCGCTCCAGCCCCAGCTCCAGCCCCAGCTGTCTCGAGGTCGTCCCCGCTCTGTGGGAAAATACAACTATGACCTCCACCGCCAATAACGCTTGCTTGAGCTGTGCGCTGAAGAAGAGGAGGTGTGATCGCATCCTCCCGACTTGCTCGACTTGTGAGCGGTAAGTAGTTCATACTTAGTTGGGTTGGGCTGGTCTGTGCTGACAATCAACCCCAGCCTAAACCAACAATGCTGGTACCGGCCCGCGAAACACGGGTATGGCCATGGCCATAGCCATAGCCATGAAGGACTCGGTGCCATCCTGCCTATTCCTGCCGGAAAGGATCAGGACGAAAAGACTAGTGGTCTAGCACTAAAAGATGAGGAACTGCCGCCTGATACGTCGCTCTTCCCGCCGCATAGCCGCACGCAGCTGGCGATCCGGTCGCTGACGCGGGATGTGGGACGGGTAGTTGCGGCGTGCTTGGGGTGTCGCTCGAGGAAGCGGAAGTGCGATAAGGCGCTGCCGAGCTGTGGACGGTGTGCGTCGCATAAGATCCGCTGTGTGTATCCGCAGCAGAATAGCGCTGCTGGTGGTGGTGGTGGTGGGGGGGATCCCGATGGGGCGTTTCTGCATTGTCTGGATCTGAAGGGGGTTGTTGCGAAGGTTCCGTTGCCGGTTAGGTCGAGGCCTTATATGCCGTTGTTGTTGCATTCGTGTAGGTAGGAGTTTGTTACTGGTGAGGACTGCCGCTGACTGCTGATAGTTATCGAGACTATGGGGATGGATCCGCTGCCTGTCGACAAGGACAGTCTTGCGTGGCATCTCAAGGCGACGTGGATTCAGCAGGCTTTGTCGGATCCTTGTGCTTTCCATACGACATTGTATGCGGCTTCTGCGCATCTGGATGCATTTCGAGGGACGCGGGACAATCGCATGACGTTGTACCACCATGGGATTGCGTTGCATCTTCTCAATGAGCGGCTGAGAGTGCAAAAGGCGGTTTATAGCGAGTCTATCATGGCTTGTGTCGCTCCGCTGGTCTATTTCTCGGTAAGACTGTCGCAAAGCTTATAGCTACAGCTAGTAACGGTTGGCTAGTCAATCGGCGAGGACAAAGTCTCCTCGCAGATCCACAAGAAGGCGTTGAGCGAGATGATCCGAGCAAAAGGGGGGTTCCAGAATATCTCTGCTGATCCTTTTCTCGCTGGGCTTATCGCCGTGTACGTATACCAAGACTCAAAGCTATGAGTACGCTGACCTGGACAGATGTGCCGTGTCAGAAGCAGTCATTAACGACTCCGGCCTCGACATCCCATTCCTCGATATCCCACCTACTACCGCCAGCCCACCATCATACCTCATCTCCGCCGCCCTCTGGAGAGCAGAATCCAAAAAAGGCTACTACAACCTTCCCCCTGAAGCCATCCGCATCTTAAAAGACATGGAGTTCGTGACTAAATACTATACCGATCCTACATCGACCGATTCGTCACTATCCCAAATCCATCAATCATGGCGCACCGCACTTGAACACGCCCTCTCTCCATCTGATTCCGACACCTCTACCACTCAAAATACCCTCAAAACCGAAGACCCAGACCCCGAACCACTATCCCCTACACCTACGTCCACCTCGTCTGCATCTGCATCCGCAATAACCGCCTCCTGCCACGCCGCAGCCCTAATCTTCATCTACCTCCTTCCCACCGCAACCCAAAACACATCCTCTATAACTCTGACCCCCCCATCATCTCTCCCCCTCCTCGCCAACCGCCTCAAAACAGCCCTCTTCCGCGTAAGCATGGACACGTGGATCCGGACAGCCCCCGAAGCACACAGCTGGATCTGCATGCTCGGCGCCGCGGCGTCCGACACGCGCGGCGATAGAATCTTCTACTGTCTGAGACAAGGCCAGCCGGTGACGTGTCTTGGGAACCAGGGGATTACGGTCTCGTGGGAGAGTTGGAGGTTGTTTGAGTGGGCGGGCGGGAGGAGGAAGTCGATGGAGGCGGGGAGAGTTGTATTAGATGATGATGATTGTGCATGTGGTCATGAAGTTCAAGGGTGACATGCAATCTTTCGGTTCTATGAGAAGAACGTGGACGGTCGGCGGCTATTTACTTTGCCTTGAGCGATTGTTTTATGGTGGTAGCTGGGTTTCGGTATCCATGTACACATAGATAGATGATACTACCCTATGATTTCCGAAGCGGACCCGGTCACTGTATGAGCCACCGGGCTAAAGATGAGATAGAGACAGAGACACACCGCACTCTTCGGCACTCGCGAAACATGTACGAGCTAGCATTCCATGTCGGCTTACATGCTTATATGTCCTCATAGCATGCACATAGAAAGAGTCAAGGCATCGATTATTATACATCCAGCAGGACCTGCGAGATCAAGCTTTGAAGAGGCGTTTCTCACATGGCTTCCAGCGTAGGGCATTAGGGTTGTGCTACAGATAACCAGCCCATGCCACCATACCTATCTGTCGTCAGCGTCTCATTGCGTTACTGTGTCACTGGTCTGCAGGGTTGGTCTCCCTCCAACATGTGACCATGGACGGTGAAGCGGGGAAGGGCTCGTTCTCAACGACAAAGAGGATCGCCGAGGTCATTCGGTCCAGAGTCTATTCATCAGAGGTAGAGACTTACTGCAGGTTACACAAAGGGCAACCCCGCCCGACATGTTTGCTTGAAGTCTCTACCTCTGCACCTCTGCAATCTTCAAGTCACTCTCACCCAAAGCCATGGAGAACTTCGTGCCAGGTATTACTCCATCCACGGGGTGGAACACACTCGCAGGGGCATGTCTCTCCGGCGTACTACTCCACCAAACCTTCCTCCGGCGTGGAGAGTGGCACAGCAGCGGTTTGAGCTTGATTTTCTCGTATTCTGCTCTTACACTTGCCCTTCTGTACTTCGCCGCGACACCCAACTTCACCATATACAATGTCACCGTCACCCCGGTGCTGGTAATCAAGGCCCTTCTTTGCCATTTCGTTGGCCTCGTCGCCAGCCTCACCGTCTACCGAGCAGTCTTCCACCCCTTGCGGCACTTCCCCGGCCCCCTCTCCGCCCGCTTCAGTAATTTCTACCGAGTCTACCTCTCCTGGAACCTGCGAGTCTTCGAGGAGACATACAAGCTACACCAACAACACGGCGACATCGTCCGAGTCGGTAAGAATAGCACAGTATGCACAAGCATGAGCAGACCTAACTCAACAGGCCCCAATGAACTCTCCCTCGCGTCCCCCGAAGCCGTCAAAAAAGTCCACTGGCCACAAGCAACGCCAGGCCGAGGCCCCTGGTACGACCAATCCCAACCCCGGACCTCTCTCCTCACCAGCCGCGACTACAACGAGCATGCGCGCCTTCGCAAGATCTGGGATCGCGGTTTCAACGCTAAAGGCATACTCCCTTTTCCATTATAATCCCGCTCAATTCTGATCGCATCCAGCACTCCGCAACTACTCCCCCCGCGTCCAAGCCCACACAGCCCGCCTCCAGGACGTCTTCGAGCAAAACCTGAATCAAACCCTAAACCTGACGCAGTGGTTCAACTACTACAGTTTCGACGTGATGGGCGATCTGGCGTTTGGAAAGTCGTTTGATATGCTCATCGGCGGGAAAGATCACTATTTCCTGTCTGTCTTGCACCATAATATGAAGATGGTTGGGCTTCTGGGGCCGGTGTATTGGGTTACGCCGATTTTAATCAAGACGCCGGTGCTGAATCGCCAGAGTAATCGGTTTTGGGAGTTTATTGGGGGGGAGGTTAGGTCGAGGATTGAGGTGAGTGAGAGGTTTTTTCTGTTTCAGGAAGAGAGGTGCGGTATGATATATGGGCAGAATGCTAATAAGATGGATATGCAATGTAGAATCCCCCCAAGTCTCCGGATGTCTTCCACTGGGTTCTTGAAGGGTATGGCGATGAGAGGAAGACAAAAAGGGGATTTATGAATCTGGAGGCAGAGGCGGAGCTTATCATTGTTGCAGGGAGGTATGTATTCGTCTCGAACTCCTACCTGTTAGTTGCTCTAAGCAACCGCTTTAACACCCTCCAGCGACACCACCGCAACAACCCTAACAAACAGCATCTTCGAGCTCCTAACCCACCCCGACCACATCACTCTCCTTCGCACCGAATTCTCCACCGAAATAGGCAAAGACATGACCTCCATCACCCCCGATGATCTAGTCAAACTCCCACACCTAAACGCTATCATCAACGAGACGCTCCGCCTCCACCCGCCTGTACCCTCTGGTGTCCAGCGCAAGATACCCCCCCAGGGAATCGAAATTGGAGAAGTCCATATCCCGGGAAACACCATCACTCTAATCCCCTTCTATACCCTGTTTCGAGGTTCGTTCAGCCATAACTCCCATATTGTCTAGTAATAACGTGAGTCGGCTAGATGAGCGATGTTTCGAACATCCGCACTCATTCATCCCCGAACGATGGACAAGCAAACCCGAACTCAACCACGACTCCTCGGTTTTTATCCCGTTTAGCCACGGTATGCTGCCCTGTAACCTAACCTACCCTAATCCAATCCTTTAATTGACAACGAGATATCAGGCTCATTCTCCTGCGTCGGCAAACAACTAGGCCTCATGGAACTCCGCTGGGTCCTGACAATGATGGTCACGCAGTACGACATCTCCTTTGCACCGGGGTATGACTCCAGCGGATTTGAGAAGGGCGCTATGGATGGGTTCACGATGATCTGTGCGCCGTTGGAGGTGCGGCTATCGAAGCGAATGATTTGAGGGCTCGTTTCGCAGCTTATTTCAGCTAATTCATAGGACCTCGTTCTATACAGCTCGTTGACATCTACTCTTACTTTCCTGGCTTGGCGTGGTTGTACATGGGGTTCTATCCATTATGCCCCGGGTACAGGCCGTTCGCTCGTTCCTGTAGTTTCACCTGGGGCAAGTGGGAGCTCCTTCCTGAAGTTGCAGCAGCGGGTGCTGTTTATAGGGAAGGTGCGATGAACTCGGTTGCTCCTTCCTAGACCGAGGAACTGGAGCGGATTCGTGCCTGCCTATTTCAGCACGCCTGTTGATTGGGGCAGGTGCGATGAAGACGACGGATCGCGCCTTCCTGCGATAGAGTTACAGCCGCGGACGTACCTTCCCCAGTTGAAGTTAGAGAGCGACGTCCCAGTCCCTGTCTTTGATTTAGTATTACAAGCACAAGGAGCAATGTAAGATTTTACCATGAGCCTATTGGCTGATTCACCCGACCGACCAGATTATCCCCTCCAATGCATCGGGGCAGTTAGGGCTGCTAAGTTCTCGCCTGTACTTGCGGACTCCTGATGGTTTCATTGAGGTTTTATCAAGTACATGTAACGACACTACTTCCCCCCCTGCTGCAGTCTCTCACGAATTGTTGCTTTAAGCTCAGACTGATCATCAACCGAAGCAATAGGGCTCAGAGCATGCTCGCGCCCAAGAGCCATCACAAAGCACGGCTTGCCAAAGGCTGTCAAATCTTCCAGAGGATTGCCCTCAAAGGCTACAACATCCGCAGCAAGCCCGACCTCTAGCTTCCCAGTCACGCCCGCGAGTCGGCACGCCGCAGCTGCGTTCTCTGTGGCTCCGGCGATGATCTCTCTAGGTGAATACCCAGCATCACCAAGCACAGTGATGCCATCGGCGTACCGCTCAAAAGGACAGAGAGGGATTCCTGCATCCGTCCCAACAAGCAGCGTAACCCCTGACTCGCGCAGACGAGTGAGATTCGTCACTATGACCTCGCGGGCGTCCCAGGGACAGAAGTAGTCATGCTCAACGCAAGCGGTATTCATCTATCAGCCCTCAAGTCAGTATCAGCCGGGCAATGGCAAGATATAATCCAGCAACCCACCGTCGGACAAACCGCAACCCCATTCTCCAGCATCCTCCTCGCAACCCGCTCATCAAACTCCGCCCTCCCCCCCTCCCCAATCCACGCACAATGCTCCACAGAATCAACCCCCGCCTCCGCCGCCCTCCGAATCCCCTCCGTCCCCGTCGCATGCGTCGTAACCGGCAACCCCAGTCGATGCGCCTCCCCCGCAATCGCATCCATCTCCTCCTGCGAAAACCGCGCCTGACTCGGATGCGTATTCGCCGTCACGAACCCCCCAGTAGCCATAACCTTCACCACGTCAGCACCTTCAGCTTTCCGCTTCCGCACCTCAGCAATCACCCCCTCGACGCCCTGGCATTCCCCGCCCAGGGCATGCGCATGGCCGCCCGGGACGGTGAGCGGGGCGTTTGCACAGTGTAGTCGCGGGCCTGGGATCTCGCCGCGCGCGATCATCTCGCGGATGTGGATTGCGGATTGCCCCTTTGAGCCGAGGTCGCGGGCGGTGGTGATTCCGGCGTCGAGGAGTCGCTGGGCGTGCTTTGCCATGAGGGTGAGGAGGGCGTCGTCTGGGAGGTCGATTGTTGTGCCTCCGGAGTGGTTGGTTGGGTCGAGTTGGAGGTGGACCTGGTTGGGTTTTAGTGGTGGTAGGAAAGGAGTTGATGTAGATAGTTTGACTCTTACATGGCAGTCGAAGAGTCCTGGCATGAGTGTTACATTGCCTAAATCTCGGATGGTGAGTTCAGGTGGTTGCGCTGTCTTTGAGAGAGATTCCCAAGAGCCAACGTGGGTGATGCGGTCTCCCTCGATAACCACGACACCATCGTGTATCAAATCAGCAAAACTGCTGGCTAGCAGTCTCGCGGCGCGGAATGCCAGGGTCATTGCGATTGCGTAGAGGTTGGAGCACGGCAGTTGGAGGTGGGTGTACTGGCGACTTCAATGGTAAACATCTTCTGTTATCACGGATCGGGTCTCGGGACGGAAGGATTCCGTCTTGAGTAGATAGGCTCTCCAGATCTCTTCAATCTTAACAATGTGCTATTCGATCGCCGTGATCCGGGCGTTAATGAGCGGTATAATGCGAAGAGATGCAGAAACCTATACACATATGTACCTGCGTGCAGGCATCTCGTCGAGCTAGCTAGCTAATCCCCGGCCTCACAACAGCCCCCTCAACCATAGACATAAAAGTCAATACTGTGGCCATCCACCTCCGTCTTACTGCTAACGCCCCCATCAAGCCCATACCCAAACCCACCGGGATGATAAACCCACCAAACCGAAAAGTCCGGACCGCCATCATACCCAAAGTAAGCTCGCACATCACACCCGGCAACTCCATTCCCCCCCGTGTGAATATAAGCGTAGTCGCCAGGGCTGGTATCATAGACGGCAGGGGAATCATACCACCCGTCAGTCTTGGACCACGCACCGCGGTTTCGCATCACTCGGTTGGTTTTGTTCCAGACTTTGACCCAGACTTGGTATGGAGAGGAGTCGAACTTGGCACCGTGCTTTTGGGCTTCTTCATTTGCGAGCTGGATGAGCTCGTTCTTTTGGGTCTTGAGCTCTTCGGCGAGCTCGGTGTTTCCGGCTGCGACTGCTTCGTGGCATGCGATGGAGGCGTCGTCGATTTTTTTGTCGAGTTCCTTGAGAGCTTCGGGGGCTTCAGGACGAGCTGGAATGGTTTAGTTGTCAGAATGGGCCTGTGTTTGGGCGAATACCCAAGGGGGGTGGTGTCTCAACGCACCGCCAACTGTAGGAGGTTGCTGCTGCTCCTGGGTGTCGATAGTGTTGGCCATGATGATCGTTCCTCAAGAGGCTCTGGATAACTAGGCTAATTATTTGTGGATCGGACTGGATGATTGTTGATGGAATGGATATTTAGGAATCCAGCGGAGAGAAGGTGAGCTCGCTTTATACCTTCTCAAAGCCTACAATCGAGAAAAAGGTGTGCGCGCCATGATTGGCAGACTAACCACCGTTAGTCGCCAGCCAGCAAAATCTGTTCTGAGCACTTGGATCTCCGAGGAGCAGAATCTACCCTCAATACGAGATACCAGGGCGCGTGGACGAAAGATGAACCAGGGTCAGCTCTGCATGGCTGGCTGGAGTGCGGAGATGATACAAGCCACCACGGAAGGCACCTTTGTTTGCCACGCCGCAGTTTGAAGTCAAAGGGCCAATTAAGTCATTTGAGATCTCGATGAGAATTAACCGGATCACCAGGGATGCTTGCACCTACAGGAGGGTAGCAGCGCATCATGCATGCCAACACAAAATCTATGGACGAGGAGTCAGTGCGACACACCATCTAGATTCCTCTTTATTTGCCTCCGGAGGAAACCATAGTATAAAGTCCTCAATGAGGATGGATGCACCTGGAATCATCTTCCAATCAATCATTGGCATAGCCGCATGCATGTCAGCATGTAAGTTGCCCGTGGCTGTCTGAGATGAGGGAATCGAACAGAGAATATCACATCCTAACTCTTGTCCTCATAGGTAATCGAGTTGGCATAGGCGCTCGGGATGCGATCATCTTAATGACAAGACAAACCACCCATCATGGCTGGCTGACCATCCAGCGAGGCCAGGAGCACAGACGCGCCGAGACGAACCCCTGTCAAGCTGAACGAACCCTTCGGCACCATGTAGTCTTCCGACAATGATTAGAGACTATCAGTATATTGATCGAAGCAAAAGGATAAAGAAAGACACCCGGACTGCACTTGCCAGTCTCATGTTGATTATGGTAAAGGAAGAGGTAGGCACGAACCAAACTCAGCACTGCTCGCCCTATTATAAAGAGAAAGAACCCGTGCTAGCAAGCCCAAACGGTCTCAGTTCCTCTAATCCAAGAGAAACTCTCGACCAAAGCCCGACAGAAAAACTTCCAGCGACCTCGTCAATGGGGGTCCCTTGTTGCAGCAGAAAGCAGAGCCCATCGGATGACAGCATCCAAGAGGCAAATAAGAAATAAGGACGAAATAACTGATGGAATGCACTTCATAGATTGAGGAGAACCAAACCTCGCCCAAAGAGATCTACAGATCACGCCTTCTCCTTCCTTGCTACCAACTCGGACACCACCCACAGTATGACCCCTAGACATCTGAATGAGTCTCGCGATCCCTACCTTAATAGCGACATTTGTTACCAACTGGTTGGCATTCTACCCTGCTTGCAGCTGAGCGGGGGGTATGTAAATATACTGTTCCAAGTTGAACCTCCCGAACGGTTTTCAGAGGCAGCTAGGTAGATACCCCATTCCAGCGTGACGTTCAAGGAAGAAAGACTGGGAATCGAGTCACTGGGTCTTCAGTGATTCCTCACGTAGCCCGCAGGGAGATACCTAAGACTCCGAAAAGAGAAAGAACCTGGTATTGAAGTCTGCATTAGCCCTATATCGGCTCGATTCCACAGCCAATGTGATTGAATTAGAGGGAAAGACCTAGCTCTGATGATCAGACTCTGACTGCTCATTTTTGAATAATATCCAACTAAGGTATTAGTAAATTCATGAGTACAAGCAGATATAACTAGACCAAATCCCCATCCTCACTTTGTCCCAATTCCCCTTGCGCGGGCCCAAAAGGCAAGAATTCAAACCAGACATCTGCTACCAGCAGGCTATAACCTGGCACCATACCCGCTGTCAACCAGTCTCTTCAAATGATCTCTGAATCGAGGAGCAAGCTTGTGGTATACGGACCCCTGCGTAGCCTCTTACCTCGTGTTCATCACGTCTACCTATCTGTCTCACTCTATTCATAATAGGCAGTCAGGAGTACACGTCGATATGGAAGGTACGAACGACCGAATCCATCCGTCAACCCAAGCTTAACGAATCTGTCGTCGCACCAGTCCTGTTGTCGCTCACTGATGGTATCTATCCCGGTAGGGTGGACAATCGAACGCAGCCTCCGGTAAGAAGTCAAAGAGCCCGCTTGGACCATTCCCTGTAGCTCGGCCTGTAGGTATTCTGAGCGCTGAACTGTAAGCCTCTCTCTCTCTCCATATACAACTAGCGAGTCCAGGTTCGGTGGGAGGTGGTTTGCAATCTTTACGCCATGCGGATGGTCGCAGTTGTGACCAGGTAGAAGGAACAGCGGAATGCGGAGCTTGCGCAGTCTGGTAAAAGCAGGGAGTGGGGGGCAGAATGGGGGGGTTTGAGAGCCGCTCTCAACTTCAGTCATGAGCATGGTAGGATTGGATCCCGACTCGAAGAGATCGAGGGACTCCAGCTGATTCTTGAGGTGTTTGACCGCACGCCAGACTATGGTGGTTGGATACGGTTCCCATTGCACTCCTGGTACACAAATCTTTTTCAGCTCAAGACGGAGTTGTTTCAAGTTCTGCATGCTTTGCAATATGTGGCGCGCGGAGTCCTTGATCCCGGCCAGTGTGAGGGTCTCAACGGCAGCAAGACCAACGTCTTGCAAGTCCCCCCCCGATTTCAAGATTCACGAAGGTGAGGTCCCTCGTGTTGGGTAGGCCCCAATAGTCTCGAATGTTGAGCTCTGGGATGGGGCTCTCTTCGGGGTCGTACGGTGCGTCTCTAGCACGAATAACCTTCAGTTTATCCATTGGAAGACGACCCTCGAGAGCCGTCGGGCACGGGCTTTGTTTGAGTGCAATATTTAGAATGCGCTGGAACAGCGGGTCTGCCATCGAGATGGGGGAAGCGCAGCTCAAGTTGGCGAGATTTGGAGACAAGGCAACAGCCAGTGCAATCAACGGCGTGAGATAGTTGTCGCGCACATAGGGCCGAGCAAGATATCCTTGGGCCGACGAATGGAGATCTAGAAAAACAGACCTGAGGAGAATCTCAGGAAACCAACTCTTATGAATCTCATATAGGTCCTCCGTATAAAAGCCGTTGACGACCTCCCCCAAGTAATAATTCATCCAGTCATCATCAGGGAGTTCACGGAAGTATGGTAGAATCATATCAGCGTCGTAACTCAAAAGTTCAGACGGAAGCTTGTCCTGAACGTAATACTGAAGCTCCCCATGGACGTACTCCTGGAGGTCGGATGAACTATACCAAGCAGTTCGAAATGGCTTCATCATCTTCTTGGTCTCCAGCCTTGTCCGCCTGTGAATTGCAGTGAACGTAAGGTCCCTGACGAGCGCAGCAAGGTCCGGACGCTGCACGAGAGTGCGCAGGAAGAACCACAGAGAGTCTAACTTGTTGATATCGCCGGGGAACTCGAAACGTGCATACAGTTTTGGAGTAAACACTCGGTTCCAGTATCGATTGACCAGACAGAGCTGTTTGGATACCGAGCCAGAAAAGTGGACGTCATCGGGCCTGCCTTCAACGACATATTCATTGATGATGTCGACAATCTCCTGGGGTAGAATGAGATGCTCCGGGCCTTCACCAAATTGGTAGACCTGACTCAAGCTGTTGATCGACGACATGGTGGATTGTAAAGCGTGGTGAAATCATCGAGAGGGATGAAAGGTAGGAATGCCCGATATTTATTTGATTTTCCAGTCTGTTTGTCAGGCAGAGCTGCAGGTCTCAAAGACAAGGACAGCGCAACCAGAACGACAAAAGTACTTGAGAATTCACTGAAACACTCTGCTATAATGGATTCATCAAAGCCACCCTGAAACGGATCACAGACACTTCATCTGCCACAGCACAAGCAAGCCCACCACCACCCAATCCGTCTCTGCTTTGACGACGAAACAAACAGACCTTTCTCTAATCCTCCCCCTACAGCCACTGCCATCTTTCAGCGAAGCCTCCATCTGAAGACACGGGTATGATCATGACACCCTTCTCAAGTATCTAGCAAACTATCAATCACCTCAAAATACCTTTATAATGTTTCCCTAACTTCTATATGCCCTTCGGGCTAGGATCTCGTGGATAAAATCACAGCAAGCTAAGCTAGCCCAAGGCACTGTCCAAGACACCTTCCCAAATCCATACCAACAGTCTACTAGAAACGCTTCTGGAAATGTATCATTATTGTACGGCCTGGAATAGAGAACGGGGATATCTGTGCTGCTAAAGGTAGGCTTACGGGTTCTTAAATAGATATAAACATGAATCTACCTACAGATGCCTATTCCTCGCCTTCTTGGGTAAGTATATTGTGATTCGTGAACCGCTACGCGAATGATACGGGATGGAGATGGTTTGACTGCCACTTTGTTCGAGCTTAACGTTGGTACTGGTTAAGGAGGCTCCGACGATTCGGGCCGTGCATATTTGTTGAGAATTACTTTCATCACTTTTTCCAAGGCTAACGCTATTACAGGGTACCCCGGCGTAGATCGACGATGAAATGTGGAGAGGGCAGTGTGGAACTAAGATCCACGCGCATGTGCCGATGGTAACTGGTTCTAGCCATGAAAATATTTACATCTTACTGCAGACTCATTCAAATCATACATTAGACTACGAAAGGTGGAAACTCATCAAGGTATTCAAGGTATGCGGTATTATTATTCATTTAGCATAAGGCGTCAGCATGGTCAGACATGATGCATAGCTATGTATATGCGCTACCCAATATTGGAGATACGCAGACAAGTATTAATGTAAAATAACTCCGGTACTGTAGAGTACACTTAGTTCTTGGCGGCCACGTCCTCAACGGTCATGGTCACATCCTTCTCGGTGATGCCCATGTCGCTGGCGTAGGTGCTGTGAGGCTGCCACTTGGCGGAGGTGCGAGGCGTAGTCTCTTCCATCATCTTGTCGACCTGCTCGAGGGTAAGACCCTTGGTCTCAGGAATCAAGAAGTAGGTGTAGACAAAGGCGCAGGCGCACAGAGAGCCCCAGATGAAAAACACCTTGGACTTGAGGTTACCCTTGTCTGCGTCGACCATGTAGGGGGTGATGACGGCAATAATGCAGTTCCAGAGCCAGTTGGAGGCAGTGGAAAGGGCAACACCGCGCGAACGGATGGGTAGAGGGTAGATCTCTCCAATAACGACCCACGCGCCAGGACCCCAGGTGGAGGCGAAGAAAGAGATGTAGATACAGATGAAGGCGATCTGAGCACTGACAACGCTGCTGTTTTGGCCGTCAACGACACCGGCAATGGCCACAATGAACTGGCAAATAACCATGCCGAGGGCACCCCAGAGAAGGAGCGTACGACGACCGAAGCGCTCAATGGTGTAGAAAGAGATAGGGGTAGAGAAGACGTTGACAATGGTGGTAATCATGCTGATGAGGAAGGGGTCGCTAATGGTGCCGAGCTGTTTTAATCTGTTAGCCATGTCATCGTAGAGGAAATATGGTGAGAGTACTAACGTCGGTGAAGAAGGTAGTTCCGAAGTAAAAGACAAAGTTGACACCAGTCCACTGCTGCATCATTTGGAGGGAGGTTCCGAGGATGGTTCGGCGGAGGTTGCTGTTGGGAGACCACAAGCTTCCGCGGAAGCAGTTGAACCAGGTGGCAAAGTAGTTGCCGGGGGGGTTGAGTTGCAACTCGTACTCGTTGTTAGCAACAATCTCAGCAAGCTCCTCCTTAACATAGTGAGAGTCCTGGGGCTGGCCACGGACACGGGCAAGCACAGCAGCAGCGTTGGCCAGATCACCCTTGCGGACGTAGTAACGAGGCGACTCGGGAAGGCAGAACAGGCCAACAGCAAGGATGATAGCCCAGATAAGCTGGATGGCAATCGGGATACGGTAGGAGCCAGAGTCAGTGCGGTACTGGGTGCCGTAGTTGACGCAAGAAGCAGTCATGAGACCAATGGTGACGCAAAACTGGTACCCGGAAACAATAGCACCACGGACCTTGCGAGGGGCAATCTCGGACATATAGAGAATGATGATAGCAGAGACGAAACCGACACCGACACCAGCGATCACACGGCCGACAGCCAGCAAAGCAACAGTGGTAGAGGCAGTCTGAAGGGCAGCGCCAACCATGAAGATACCGCAGCCAGCAATGATAGTTGTGCGACGACCAAACCAATCGGCAAGGTCACCAGCAAAGATGGCGCCGAAGAATGTACCAGCAGACAGAATAGAGGTGATAAGGGACTTTTCCGAGGATCCAAGCACGTAGCCCTTGTAGTCTTCGTGGGCGTAGTCGGATTTGACCTGCAATAACAGAAAGAATTAGACCTGATAAGTGGTAGACGGATGTGTTTGAGGACGTACCTTTCCAGTAAACTCGTGAATGAAGTAGTCCATAGCCATAACACCACTGATATAACCGGAATCATAACCGAAGAAGATACCACCAAAGGCAGCAAAGGCGCACATCAGGTAGGTCTTCCAGGTGACAGGAGCCTCAACGCGGGCACCGGAAACAACAGCTCCACCTTCCTCGACGACGGCGGGGGTGGGCTCAACCCGGCCTTCAGCAGTTGCGTCGGCCATGGTGACTTGAGTGTGAGGATTGAAGTGGGAGCAAAATTGTTGGAAGTAGAGTCAAGAGGCGTGTAAGTTGGAGCCCCACGGATACTGGCCGGGGTTGGTGTGGAGAGACGAACAGAAGACAGAAGGATGGAGAGAAAGACAAAAGAGCAAGTGGTGAGGGGAGGGAAAGTCCGAGACTTTATAGGGGATGCAGGCAAGAGCAATCCGTTTGAAACCGAGCTGAGGGAGTGGACGCGGCTTCCCCATGGCCAGCATGAATCAGAATAACACGCAGAGTCGGCACTGGAGTGACTGGACCGGTCCCGGGGAAGCCCACGGGGAATGCGCCTGACAACTCGGCCCCACGTCGACATCGCGAGACCAGGGAAATTTTCTCGCTTCTGCTGGTTTTTTTTTTTTCCACGCCGTCGCCGACAGAGTGGATCTCCCCACCACTGGGGAAGCACTCAATGGTTTGCCATCGACCAGTGTCTGGCTAACACTGAAACAGTGAGACAATGCCAGGGCAAAGGGGCGGCACAGCATCCCCCAGCACGCGAGGTGCAACGAAATCGAGCACTGGCCATGACGAACGGGTTACATGTCCAATCACAAATTGGGTTCAGGGCGTTGCATTGACATTGCTGCAGGAGTGCCGGTCGTACTGACAGCAGCGACGAGGGACGGAAAGCTGCTCCTTCACCATGGAGCTGGCGACTCGAACACGGGCGCTAGGAGAGATTGCTGTACGATGATTGGAAAAGGATCCGTGGCACGAATAAGCCAGCAGCTTCTGGCCATACAGAGACTCGGGTCAAGGCCGACCTGGCAATCGGGTTGTTGTCTCCAAGAAAAAGGATGCTGTCGGGTTGCCTGGTTGATGCCAAGATGTGACAGGCTTTGATTGGCTGGATAATGCAGGGGCCGGGGGTGTGACCAACCACGTGCTTCTCTACGTTTTCTCCAGATTCCAACGGACCCGACTTGGCCCAGCAGCAGCTGTACCGGACTGTCGCCGGAGATGATGGTGACAGAATCAAGCCATGCGCTAACTACTGAATCGTCTCGCTAAAGTCGTGATTATTACTGCGAGAGATTTCAAGGTGTTCGCACTCGCAGTCCCGGTTACCCGAGGGCGAGAAAGTGGATGCTACGCTTGTAACAAATGTAACCCTGCCAATACAGTGATAATAATAATCATTAAAATGGCCACCGCCGTCAGCTTCCAAGTTCACCTCACAGGACCTTGAACTGGGTGGCACTGGGCAGTCTCGCTACCAGCGTTGAATATTGGTGAGTGTCTGTCTACTCTCCTGTGGCTGAGGTTCGGATATGGCCGGTCCACGTGAGCATGGTGTCTCTCCGAGTCCCCAGTCCCCAGATCTCCAGAATAGCAACTGTCTCCGTATTTTCTGTATTCGCCCCCAACTACAAGTTACAAACCAGTGCCACATGAGGACCGACCGCTTACCTGATGATGACTCCTTTGTGAATATTCGTAACACCGCTAGACTGTGGTCAAGTCTGCTCTAATCTCTTGGCACTCTGGGCGACTGGTCTTGGCGCCTTCAAGGTCGTTGCTTTTGGCAGACAAGCAGAGTCCTGAGCGTCAGATCCTTGCCCATCTGCAACAACTCACTGCCATCGCTCATGCACGTCAATCCATCAAGGTTTTTCTTTCAAACCTTGCCGATGCCTTCAATCACCTTCCCGATCGCTTCGGACTTCCCAGCGACTCGTGCCACCCGCTAGTCATGAAAAAGTGGGATCACGGTTCGCTGGCGCCACCACTCCAGTAGCGTCTGTCCAGTTCCTTCCAAGAAGGCTTGACTTCGTATTCGTCGGCACCTCCTGCGGAGATCACAAGCAAAAATTTCTTTGCCGCCCGGGCCAACGTCCAACTCCAGAAAACCCCCGAGGTTGGGGATAAGGCAGAGTCCGGGGCGGCTTCACCGGTGAGCCTTCTGCGTTAGCCCATCCAACCCTCATCCGGGGTCAGGGCTGTATACGGGGTCTATATACGATCCGGGTTGGCGTTTGATTACTCTTCTGTCATCAGTGCTCCCGGATGCGACGTCAATAAGGACCGCCTGTTTGGTCTGCCAATTCCGAACCGTGCGACGTCCCACCATGCCACGTTAAGGTGAGTCTCGCCATTCCATCCACGGTGCGCCCCCTGCTGATTCGCTAGTTCGTCCGTGCCTAGTGCAGGTAATTTCCGTTCTCCACAATTGTGTGTGAGAAGATTTCCCCGGATAAACATTTTGTCTGCTGCGACACGGAGAAACATCGGGATAACAGTGCACGGCCAGCTCGTCAGTCCAGCAGTTGGATCTTGGTGTGACCTTTGTGGGACTCGATCCGACTCATATAGGTCTTCAACCGCCGTAATCATGGACTGTCCTGAGGGTCACCGAGTTCCATCAGTCATGTTTCGGTGGTTAATCGGCTAACCGTCTAGCTCTCTACTTTGACCTGTGCGATCCATGCCCAATGCCTTCTCGGCCAATAGTACAGCTATGTTCTCAGATCCAGCGAGGAATCACCGGTGAACCGCCGGTGGGATACGGATTGGATTGCCTGCATAAGTGGGACGATTTTCCATGAAGAATCATGGATATAGCGAGCTGTCGCTTGCTTCGGACGTGCTTCTTATATGAAAAATGGTACCATGTTCTTTGCTGGTGCCTCAAATTACCCTCGCTGTCGGCCCATGAACCCATCGAGCTTCGCCGACCCGCAAGAAACTGAGAGCTTGCTTTCCAAGATTTGGAGGCGAAGAGTGGCCGCGAACCTAGACACGATCATTTAACTGCTATACGATATGACACACCCCCCTAACGAGTGAAGCCGTGATGATCTTTGCCTCTCACAGGCCATCCATATGAAAGAATGAGCCTCAATCCATTGCATATCTGACACCCAGCCCCACCGTCATCGATCCCGTCACCGAAAAATATATCAGGCCTTGGCTTATCCGCCGAAAGGGCTCCAAGACGGATGTATTCTCACCTTCCCCGAAGGGTCTTGGATTGATCGTTCCGTACTCTGGGTTTCGCTCATACGCTCGCTCGTGTTTTTCGCGATGATTCACCATGCTATGGACGGTGAATTGAGAAAGTTCGCAGAGCCTCCATGGCCGTAAGGTGACAGCCAGGAGTTTTAATATTGTCGACTTCACGCTCGATATTTTTAGTACGAACATTTTCTAGACCCTGCTGACCTTTCGAACAACCCTCAGCCTTCTTAGAACTGTCACCCTCGGCGCCAGCCTGCCCATAACGCTGTCTGATATAAGCTTTGGGTCTCTTTTCCCCATGCTCCTTAAGTTCACTCGTTCTCAAATCTCAGTTGGTATGTCCACCAAAGCGGTCGAAATAAGCATTGCATGGTTCGAAATAGTCTCAAAACCGCCTCGCTGCCCTCCACTCACAAGTAGACGACATCCCTCTACCAAGTCAGCGGCACCTTCATTACCTCACTGAGAACCATATCCATTTGGCAGCGCAAATGGCAGGGCAAACAACTAAATATTCAACGATCATAATGTCAAGCACGATATTCACTCATTACACTTCCATAGCCGTACTCGCCGTCTCTCCCGCTGTGACCCTGTTGTGGCCGCCGCTCAGGGTCGTGACGCCACCGAAAGTCCACGCAGTCATGGTATTATACTTTATGCCATAAATGGTATTCTCTACGTTCTGTGTCAGACAGATCTCTTCTCCGTGCATATGTAAAGTCCACCATATCCCCACGTATCACACCTTAATCCGTCAGGTAGAAAACAAGCGGTCTGAAGATAGCGGGATCTAGAAACTTCAGTAGCATTAACATACATTCGATTAACTGCCTACTTAATTCCTCCTACCTCTTGAAATGAAATTTGGTCTTTTCAAGGTCCTCGACCGTAGCAAACTTTTACTTGTTAATATGGCTGCGCCGACTGCCGAATATATATATATATATATATATTCATCACCACCCATTTTCCCCAACTGCGCCCTTGCGTCTTTATGCGACCATTATATACTCACAATGCCTCAAATCGCTTAAATACTCTAGAGTCTCAATAATCGCAGCATCCCCCAACACAACCGCACACAAAAGCTCCCATCGGATCTTCAAGTCTCCATGCTAATGTACTTGTCCCCTGTCAGTCGCCCAAGGCAAACATTTATAGCAAGGCTCCTCAGCGAATGAAAGCTATTCGAGTCGAGTCACAAAGCCATCAGATTCAGGAGTGAATCTTCAATTTTAAATGTAGTAAATATCCAGTAAATACGCAGCAGGGATTTATCCTCTCTCTCTTTACCTCCCCCTCTTCGCGATTTCTTAGGTATATTATCACGTATTAGATTATATGGTAGCAACTTAGGGTAGTTAGGTGTCTAGCCGCTCTGCACATATACAGACAAGAAAGCCATTATGCTACGTGAGATATAAGATCGGCCAATATAGAGCGACACAACAGTCTAGACATCTTGTTTTCGGAATAAAGATACTGAATTGAAAAGAAACTCCGTGGCTTGGATTAGAAAGTGGACTTCGTTTTATGACCTGTCAAGGACCCCCGGGAAGTCAGAGTCAGCAGCTGTCATCATTCACGAAACCCGAGCATGGAAGTAGGAGCAGATGGAGTCCTCCAGCACAAACTCCGGGGTTCTCTTGGCGGGAGACATGCGGTCAAGATCTCAGGAACGGTAAAGAGCAGTCCATGATTGATCAAGCAGAGAGAGAGAGACAAATCCAGGTGAATTAGGTAGGTTGCTGACAGCGGGGAATAAGCTTGACTGAGATGAGTCTCAGCTGGTCGCGGAGTTAACGCCTGAGGACGGAGATATCTTGTCTATACTATCAACTTCACAAGGTTGGTGTTAAGTATGTAGATACAGTCCAAGTGTATAGGGATTTACAGACTATAAAGAAGTCCGGAGATCTTCTCATGCAGAGTATCCCCTTTCGAAACCCAGAGATTTAGTTAAATAACCACAATGTCTAGCTTCGACATCACAACGCTATTCTCAGTTAACGGCTTGGTAGCTGTCATAACAGGCGGTGGATCAGGTTCGCCTTCTCCCCTTCAATACAATTTCCCAGGATAAGCCCATTTCCTCTAATATCCATCTAGGCCTCGGCCGCACGATAGCCCACGCCCTCGCCGAAAACGGTGCATCAAAGGTGTATATCCTTGGCCGACGTCTCTCTGCGCTGGAAGAAACCGCATCAAAGTATCCAGAAACCATAATCCCGATTGTCGCGGACGTTGCCTCAAAGGATACCCTGATTGATGCCGCAGCGCGGATCCGGACAGAGACCGGGTATGTGAATTTGCTCGTTGCAGCGGCGGGGATTGTATACTCTGCCCAGCAGAGATCCAGCAACACCGGGACAGAATCAGGAGTATCTACCGGTTCAAACGGGCAAATCCAAGTCGGGCGTGTCCTAACACCGAACGCCACGGCAAGTGACGTTGAGTCTTTCCTTCTAGACACACCAGAAGACGAGTTCCTGGATAGCTACCGCGTGAATACGATGGGTGTGTTTTACACCGTGGCCGCATTCGTGTCTCTCCTCGACGAGGGTAACAAGCGCGGAAATGTCAGCCAGAAGAGCCAGGTTATTGCTCTTGCCAGTGTGGCTGGCCAGTCTCGGTATGCGACGGGTGGATGTGCGTATGGGATGAGCAAAGCTGCTGTAATGCATTGCATGCGCCAGATGATGACGTTGCTGGCGCCCGTGGATGTTAGGGTAAACACTGTTTCGCCAGGATGTGAGTTTTCTCCTCTTCCTTTTTTTCCCTCGCTTTGCATTTTAGGGTGGTCTTGGTGCTAGCTGGTTAACGGGTCTACGTCGTAGTCTTTCCGAGTGAACTTGCCGGTGGCCTGCCGAATTACGGGCTGACGGTTGAGGGGTCGTTTGCGAGAGATGTGATCCCGCTTCGTCGGGCAGGGACTCATGAGGAGGCTGCAGGTACTTTTTTGTATCTTGCTAGCAAGGCGGGTGGATTTGTCCATGGGCAGGTTCTTGTTGTTGATGGGGGTAGACTTGGCTATCTCTGACTGAGAATGTGAATTAAGTTTGACGTTGCTGTGAACTCATTTCCGCCTTGCCGGTCTGCTGGTTTTTCCATGATTGTGGGAAGTCAACACGTTCTCAGGTATCCGAGGTGCTTCAGTATGGGTAATAATGTCGCTCGTTGACTGGGCCGTGGATCAAGGCGGAGATGCAATGGTTGTCTGAGAGAAATCATCGACTACTGAATCTATCACAACTTGGGATAGTGTTGATGTCAAAACGTCGGCCATGTGGGCTTCACTATTTCAAGGGCCCACGTCATAAGAAAGACTTAGGCATATTGCCGACCAGTCATGAGCATGTAGGGTAGTTCATTACTACTCCTATGTCGGCGTTCGATTGATCGACGATGTTCTAGGACTCGCATGATGTTGTTTCGTGAGAACGGTCTTGAAGATGTCGAACCGACCGAGCGAAGAGAGCACAGCGATAACCCTCTTCATCGTCGATACCAGTTAATAAATATAGCGAAGCCCAAACCGAAAGCTAACCCGGCGGCGAGACCTTCTGCAAAGGTATTGGACCCTGAGTCACCAGGCTATGAGCCAGTAAGTTGTGGGCAGTTTATTTAGCAGCAGTGGCACAACATACCGGCTTAGGTTCATCAGTTTTCACTTCTGGGTGTACCAAGTTTTCCTGTTCATAGTCTACATCAGTTGTTTCTCCGAGGTCCTGATAGTACTCCCGGAGCTGGCGGATTTTCAAGCGGACAAAATCTTCTCGACCTCTGTGTATCTCTGGGGTTGCCGTTACAGAACGGACTCTTTCCGCTATGGAGGACCGCGGCCCCCAGACAAACTCATCGAGTAAGTCCCAGTATATGAGGTCGACGGAGCCAACCATCCGACATGCCAGCATGAACCATGCAGACTTGTCTTGTATTGACTGCCGCATTAGAGCTGAGAGCCGAGGGCTTTCGCCTTTGATTCCTCTCGCTTGTTCTCTGGTACCCATGCTCTCTAGGAAGATGTCCGCTTTTGGGAGAAAAGAACTGAGAAATTCAGTGGGGTCCGAACCATTAAGTAGGGAATCAGGCCGTCGTAAGAGCAGCCACCATGGAATACTCGCAACGAATTGGGACGGGGCCGCGTAGCAGAACTCCCAGTCAATCACACCCACAATCTCGAGCGCGTCGTTCACAAGCACATTTCCCGGCCAGAGGTCGTCAGAAAACAGCTTGAATGGACCGTGGTTATCTCTCGGGATGAAGTTCAATGCAATCGCCTTTATCAGGTAGCGGCAGGCATACTTCTCCCTGCAGTCTATGGAATCATACAAACCATTCATTTGTTGTTCCAAATTCGTAGACTGTAGTTCTAGAAGCGAGACAATGTAGTCTATCGAACTCTGGTATGTCCTCTCGGGCACGCACTTAACGACTCCATCCGTCCTCACCAGCTCATTCAGTTCCTGCGTGAGATGCCGTCCATTGATTACTGTTTTGCCCGTATCATCAGCTTCACCCAGACTGCCAATACTGTCGAGATCGAGCTTCCAGAGCTCAAGCAAAACCTCAGCCATCTGCCCATATAGACCCTTGAGTACTTCCGGATCAATAACAGGATTCAAGACATGAACCTTGGGATCTCCATTAGCCAGCCTCAAAACATCTGACATTCTTTTCCCTTCAATCCAAGTCATGATAATGAACGGACCCAGCCCGGTAGGGTTTTCCGCCGCTGTACCATGAGCGATGACCCGCGGAACAGGAATTGTTGTTTCTCGCGCAATGTACTTCATCAGGACGGCCTCTCGGTAGACTTTCTCATCCAAAATCATGGATTTTCCAGAGAGAGGAAATCGAATCAGCCAGTATTCGCCGCCATCATCCCAGTTTAAGCGGAAGCTAAAGTTGAATGAGCCAGAGTGCATTGAGCGCATCATACAGTCGTCTCGTCCCCGGTATTTGTTTGCCAAGGCACAGATGCCGGCGGAGGACTGGGAGCATCGTCCAATCCAGTCTTTTGTCAAAGTCTCAAAGTGGGCGAGCTTGATATTGTCGAAGTCCATCTTGAGATCAAGAGATGGAGGGATTTCTTCTTTCAGGTTGGTTGAATGGACTTGAGGACGAGTCGAAAGCCCCCTGACGGCTGCCTTCTCCGGCGCATGTTGTTCCGGACCGATACTAAAGTACAATCCAGGCACTTGCCCAATGTCCTCTAATCTTGAAGGCATCTAGTAGCTCTTCATGATGAAGGATTTTAATTGAACGGTGGAATAATTACCAGTAGAAACAGGTATGGTTGGTTAATGGCCGAGGACCCAAACGAAGCGACGCAGATTGTGACGGGTATATAGCGCCTTGTTCATGCAGCTGCTGCACCCCGCCACCAACACCTCCCTCACGGAGCACATCAAAAAGAGCTTTTTATTTGTCTAGTATAGAAGCGACTCATCTAGAACTAACCGGCCGCATACGGGCTCTTCTTCCTTAGCACAGCCCCATACTTCCAAAGGAATATCGGCGCAGGAATTCCCAGCCCCAAGGCAATAAACCCAAGAAGACTATTCCCCCACCCGAAATGCAGCGCATCGTACATATAAGGCGCAAAAAGCGGAAACGCGAACCCGCATAATGACCGCATACATGCCGACGCCGCCAGAGCACTCGCCGCGAACCGTGTATACGCGTCAATCATGTAGGTTTGGCAACATTGGAATATGATGATGTTTCCCATGCCGAATAAAGCCGCGCCAATATTCGGTGCTATCCAGTGAGTTTGCTTCTCGCCTGTCCACCCATATATAAACAGTCCGACAGGGGTGAGGAAGGCGGCGACGGAGAGGAGAGGGACGCGGAATTCAGGTTTGCCGACGCCGTCGTTGCGAGCTTTGAGGCGGCGGTAGATCCGGTCGTTGAGTGGTGCGCAGAGCTGGGAGCCGAGCCAGAAACCCAATCCTAGGGAGATATAGTTTAGTCCACCAATTCCGATGGACTCGTTGTAGTATTGTTCGCCTGTCCAGAGAGTGGGGAATGTTGAGAGAACCAGGTACATGATTCCGTAGGAATAAGCCAGATAAAGGGCGATAGCTTGAACAATGGGCTGCGTACCCAGAAGGCGGAATGGGCGGATGAGGGCTATGCGCATGACTTCACTGAGCTTCTTGTTTTGACGCTCAATGTCGGTCTGGTATGTTGCGTCTCCTGTCTCTTTGCGGATCTTCTTCGCACGTGTTTTGAGAATTTTGGGTGCATAGGTTTCTTTCAACAGGAACAAACCAGCAACTTGAATAGCACCGTCCACGATAGACGTTGCGTAGAAGACCCAGCGCCATGTTGTATTCTCAGCAATGAACCCTCCTGCAATGGGACCAACTGCTGGACCGAGAAGAGGGGCAAGACTGTAGATAGCAATGCTCTTACCTCGTTGCTCCGGTGTAAAGCAATCAGATAGCACCGCACCGCCAACCTGGGATCATTAGTATTTGTTGAGCTATAAGCGTGAAATACATACCGCTAAAGGAGCACTACCACCTAAGCCAGAGAAGAAGCGGCAGACAATCATCTGAACTTTCGTTTGCGACACTGCACAGCCAATATTGAACACCAAGTAAAACAGGTTGGACAGTTGCAGAACGATTACTCGGCCGTATATTTCAGACAGAGGGCCAAGGAAGAGCGGTCCGACGGCATACGCCAGTACGAAGACCGACAAAGTGAGTTGCGACTCGACCGCATCTTCGATATTCAGTTCCTTGGCAAGAGTGGTCAATGCCGGTGCCACCATGGATGAGGAAACCGGGGATATGAACGTGAAGCTGGACACCATCAAGACAATCGCCCACTTCTTGCTCATTGGCCAATTTTTGGGGTTATCGGGATCGTCCGGGCCATTCCATGTAACCTAGCAGAGCTGTTAGCGCTTTCCGAGCAACGAACGGGAAGATAGGAACTCACGAGTTTGGGGTCTTGCTGAGACTGTGCTGTCCGCGACTTTTCTAGTTGCGCTGCCGGGCCCTGTCTATTTGCCTCCAAATCATTGTCTTTCTCGGTCACAATCCCATTTCTGACTTGTAGCTCTGGGTTCCCATTATTCTCATCGCATTCGTCTATGGACTCATCATCGTCGCCGCGGTAGACTGAATGGTCATCAATGTGAGCACCTGAATAGATACGGCGGATCTCAGATCGCGGTCGAGAACTCGACCTCGCTCTCAGGGAGTTTGATACTGAACGCTGACGGCGTTGATACTCTGAGTTTACAGAGTCTGAATCCGAACTCGAGAGAGAAGACGAGGATTCTTGTCTGGTGACTTCAGTCCCAGGGTTCTCACGATCTGTCATGGCCAGAGATATTCGTCACAGCCTTCAAGTTTTGTGAGTTTGGGATGAAAGACGGAGTGTATCTAGGCCCAAGAGGAGCGGGGACAATGGTTTTATTTAAAGACATGGCGAATTATGATGTCGCCCTCGGATTTGAATCCCCGGGCATAAAAACAGGACGATCGCGGTGATAGAGACAGGTTAACACCGATGTGGGCATTGTGGAAAGGCCATGATGTGTGGGTGATGTGACGATTGGTCGCCGCGAAAGCTTGACAAGTCGAAAATCCGCAATATGGGTCCTCTCCACGTTCTGGAATTGGTGTTAACTGTTAAGATGAAAAATTTTCCACGGCGGCCTGGACCGTCGCATGGAAAACGAGTCATAGCAAATATTAGCGATGAGCGTTGGATTTCGTCAAAATGTTGACCGTCTCATTGGATGCGATGCAAAAGATCCGGATCTTCGGCACACGATAAGGTCACGTGGTACACCTCTCTCGATAAGCGGCCTCCCCACTGTTCCCCGCTTCCACGCGACCTTCGCTTCCCAAAGTTGTTCATAAACTTCATAACCAACTATCGGCATTCTTCTCCATGCTCACTGGCGATATCCTCATAAACGCTTAATATTGCAGTGTGCGGTACACTGTCACCCCGCTTATGTGCCGATATCCGGTCTACCTCCCTTGTCCTCACACCAGCACGGGCTTGGCTTGCAGCGAGGGAGAATCCTGCCCAGAATGGCGACAACCTGACGCAGAGCCAAGGCATTGGCGTTGAACCCTGATTTCCGATTTTCAGATTGCGGCTTGTCGTCTGGTGTATGCCTAGAAGCCAAACCATGGCCTCTTTGAGCTTTCTGACATGAGCTTCTCGTGATGCTTCGCGACCCAGAGAGCAAGTGGAGACTCAATTCGGAAGACACGGACCAAAGCCAGTGTGGACACTAGATTACTGATACCGAGAGACCGGAGATAAGCTTGTGACCAGGCCTGGTTTGGACAACTAAAGCTAGATTGACACGAGGCTGCGCGTCCTGTATCTCATTCCAGCCCAATAAATGGCCTTCCGGCACAGCGCTGTTTTGCAGACACCGTCGCAAAGCCAACCGCACCACCTCCAGAGGGGTAAATACCGGATACACTCTCAAAGTGCTACCGAATCAAGGGCGGTTCAGAGCCTAAATGATGACATAGCTACTCCTTAGGCATACCGCGAAGGATTTCAGCATGAGTTCTTTGCCATGGATGCTCTCTCTCCACGGACCGAATCATCCCCTCGTACCCTGGGTCGCGAAGCTTCAGGCTGAGCTCAAACGGAGCAGGATGGCTTATAACACCCGGCAAAAAGATTGGATGGGCACCGACCACCTTCCCGTCTTCTTCACTCTCACGGTTGCTGCCGATAGTGAACGCTGCCAGCGACTGTGAAATTGCGAGAAAGACAGTCCTGTCGGCAAGAACTCGACCCGGGCAAATGCGACGCCCGAAACCAAAGACTAAAGAATGCGGATCTCGTTCAGGTGTAGCACCCAGGAAGCGCTCAGGATTGAATGTCATGGGATCCTTGTATTCGCTAGGGTCGTGGCAGAATGCCCTGGGTAGTTGAGCAAGTTGCAACTCAGGGTATAAGTATGGAGTGTGCCCACCAGATATTAGGGAGAATGACAGAGTCCTTCGGGACTAGGTAACCATTGCATATGTCATCCGCCATTGATCTATGAGGCAGGCCCATCGGCAGAACCGGATGCCACCGCAGGGCCTCCTTGACAAGGGCGTCAACGTACGGTAAGTCGTCTCTATCATCAATTGTGGGAAGTCGACTTCGACCAATCTTGCTGTCTATCTCCTCTTGCGCTCGTTTCTGTACGTCTGGGAATATGGTGATAGCGAGGAAGAACGACGAGATAGTCGAGACGGTCTGTAGAGTTAGTCGTGTACATTGCAAAGCGGCATAAACCCTTACCGTATCCGCGCCACCGCCATATAGTGAAGCTGCCGACCACCTGATTGTCGTCTCCTCTTGTGAGCCTGGAACGACGGGACTTTCCTGTAGAAGATTGGACACGTATGATGGCTCGAACTCGGACTGCTGCATTTGCCGCTTTACAAAAGCATAGGGCACATCGGCGAGAGCCGCGGTCTGCTTCCTGAAGATTTTTGCAGTGCGTCGAAACCCAGCACCAGGGAACCACGCGGGGACATATTTCACTTTCAAATAGTTAGCTGAGTCGATAGAAGCCATAAAGACCTACAGAAAGGCGCCGAGTCCACCAGCCACGTTCCAGGACGCGCAGAGATCGAGAAGTTGACCAATGCTTCATCGGCAATATCCACCAAGGGATCATCTGCTTCCTGGTCGATTGAATATCCGTACGTGATTTTCAAAACCACTGCCCCGGCGAGCCTACCCAAAGTCAGCAAAGGACTGGCTAAAGTCCATCAGAGTCCCCATGAATATTGGCCATACTTTCTCGCATGCTTCGTCAGCCTCTCTGGCGCATCAAGCATCCGCAGCAAGAATCGGCCAACCTCGATATCCTGCGTCTGCTGGAATCGAGCCACCCCTGCCTTTGTTCCAATCTCCTGGTACATTTTCTTCCGATAGGCGTGGACACGCTTGCTATACCGCAGAATCGCCGAGCCATCTCCCCAGCCCGCGCTGCATTCTCGGGTCAGCATCTCAGTTACCCGTTGCGGCACGGAGTCTTCAACAACTCACAGCAAAGCAAACGGCATATCCGGACGATCAGAATGCACAGCAGACTTCTTGTTCAACAACTCAATAGCGAGTTGGACATCGTTGAGGATAATCAGCCGCTGACCGAGCGCTGATACCGTGCTGATAGGCCCGTACAGATCCTTGTGCTTCAGCCAGTGCAGCCAATCCGGAGAGTCAGACGCCGGTAGATCGCGTACATTTCCCACGATTGGCAGACCTGGAGGTCCAGGAGGGAGAGGTAGGTGTATTGACGCGCGAGTCAAATAACGCTGGAGGACATATAGCCCTACAAGCCCGAATACAGCAACAAACTGCCACATTGCGTTCTAAAATCAGTCAAGAATACAATGCGGGGAAGTCCGCGGGGTCAAGTCGAGGCAGGCCAGGGTCTCCTTCATATACTGTTTCATGACACGTGTGTAGGCTATACAACGCTGCAGTAAGTGACAGGGTTGTGGCAGCTAGCTGGTTGTTCAGCTGATTTTGGCGTCTTTCTCATTCGCTTCCTGTTTTGTCGGTCACAGTAAGCATCACTAAGACTGCTTCTGATTGCTTAGCTGGCACCTGCCATCAAACATGCCCAGACTTTGAGGCTGCTTCTTTTTGTATTATGGTCAATCGTGGTCGTAAACAACCCCGCCTCAGCACGACGGAACATAACCCATGAAGACCATGACACTCAACGGCTGGCAATGATAACCCAACCTGCTATAATCGGACCCGGTACCATACCGAGTCGAACGCCCGGGCGCCGATCATAATAGCAGGATATATCCCTCCAGCTTAAACACGTACGTCGATGTATAACATTCAACCGAAGCAAAATTGACGCAGTATATCCCTGGCTTCATCATTTTATTAACAAGCAACCTCCTTACCTTGGAACCGTAAGACACTCATCGCGAATACACTCGTCTCCTTCTCAGGTACTTCTAAATCCCACGACAGAAATACTCTACCCCGCGCTACCAATGTAATATTTACCCTAATTACCAGTCTCGTCCTCTAATCTATTTCCTAGCTGAGGCATGCTGTCTGCACTATGATCATCGAGCACGAGCAATTACCGGTGTTTTCCCTACCTGTCTCCGTGATGCGCTAATCCCTGTAGGTGGGGATTAGAGGACTTGGAAACAAACAAAGTTTCAATTCGCAGAGGGAGAGGGATAGCTGTATTTATTTTTAACGAAGGGGAGAAGTCCATGCAGAGGAAGCCAGAACGAATATGGCTGATTCAGACTTCTGTTATATCCCGAGGGTGCGCTAAAGGAGATGCTGGGGGGATGCGGGAGGGGGTTTTGCCCTGGTATAACTTAGTGACAGGTGGTTTGCACGGAGGTTTTGGGCGACCCTCATGTCCTGACCGGAAGAGGTTGAGCTACGGGTAGATCTCATGCTACGAAGAGTTTGTTTTTCGTTCTCGTGAGATACCATATATAGATTCATTAATTAATTGCCTGTAGCCGTTCCATGCCATGCCATGCCGTACCACGCATCTCGGGTCGTCCAACTCAGTCAGCCCTCTCTCATTAGATGGGTAAATAGAAGAAAGAAGTGAAGATAAATCTCCAAATATGTATGTACCAAAAGGTAACAGAAACGAAACGAACCCCGCAATCGCTAGTATACCCAAGAGGACAGCACAGAGAAGTAAATGGGGAATAGAGGGGTAGTGGCATAAGACACAATATTAGGTAATTGTAGGGTATTGGTTGCAACAAAGTCAAAACCCAACAAGGACGAAAGAGGTGGGTTGTACATGAATCAAACATCAGGGCATTAGGTGAGATCGCATCGGATCACATAAGGACACAGTCCCCCTCATTAGATTTCTGCTGGTTGACAGCAGATCGTGACAGGCGCGTCTTTTGCATGCGGGCACCGCCCTGTTTAAGCTCTTCCAGACGCTCACGGGCTTTAGGAAATCCTTGGGCTGTAGGTTGGATGAATTAGCATGAGGCTCGCTCCATGGTTTGGGAAAAGGAATAAAACTCACCAGCAGCACGCCAATACCACCTCTTCGCATCATCAATATTAGCTGCGGTTCCAATACCTGTTTCTGTGAAGTATCCCATCGCGTACTCGGCCTTGGCGAGGCCCGAAGCGGCGGCTTTACGGGCCCAGAGATATGCCTCTGTGTCGCTCTGCTGGAGGATTCCCTCAGCGCCGGTGAGGTACCAGCCGCTAAGGGCGAGTTCAGATTGATGTTCGCCTTGCGCGGCCGCGGCGCTGTATAGCATAATACTTTGTCTTGCATCGACCGGACAGCCCATTGTTCCATGCTCGTAGGCCATTCCGAGGCGAAACTGGGAGAACTTGTAGCCGAGTTCAGCAGCCTGGTGAAAGAGCTGAGAAGCGTATTCTTCGTCGCGGATGACGACGTCATTGTCCGAAGCCGACGCATATAAGAGAGCGAGTTCGTGGAGGGCGTGTGGGTTTTCCTCATCAGCGCGCTCGGCGGCGCGTTTAAGCCAGGAAATACCCTCGCGCGGGTTCCGGGCTTGGCCAAGGAGACCCTTGAGAAGGATCATTCCCATTTTGTACATGGCGGGGGGGTCACCGAGGGATGCGGCGCGCTTATACCATTGGACGGCTTTGAAAGGGTCGCGCTTTGTGCCGCCACCGTCCTCTTGACCAATTTCACAGCAGACGGCGACGCGGTAAGCGGCCTGCGCATGGCCGGCTTTGGCAGCGGAGTGGTAGAGAGCGAAAGCTTCTTTGGGGTCGTTTTGAAGCCCTAGGAGGCCTTGGCCGTAACAGTCGGCCATGTAAAACTGCGCGTCAGGAAAGCCGCTTGAGACGAGCTTCTTGAGAATCTTGTGGGCGTCCAGATTATATTTCTCTCGAGCCTTGCTCTTTGACTTCGGATCGAGCCTGCTGCTCTCAACTAGCACAACTGAGGCTTCTATCAACTTCCGGGCGAGTAAAAGTTGGGTTTTCGGATCCGAAGGGTTGCCACGTGCTCGCTGTTGCAGCTGCTCAAGTTCGGCATGCGTGACCGGGCCTTGTTGTGGCGGACTATCCATTGGACCCTGTGGAGCTGGTGGTTGTTGCAAGTTTGTCGGGCTGCTGTACTGACGAACGGGGGGCGGTTTACTTCCCGAATCGTGGCCTGGGCGAAATGGCGCAGGGTGGTGTGGGAGAGCATCGGGGTTCTGCTGTGTATCCATGGCTTCTTGTTCATTCATCATTTGACCATTGGCAGGGGGGGACTGGTTCAGCCTATATGGTTGTGGAGGCCCACCACTACCGCGGCCACTGTTGCCGCCAGGATGTGGCATATAGTTTCCACTACTATCGCTGTAGCCTGTCATGGTTTGACTTCGGCCCATTGGCTGTGGTGTGTATTGGTCATCGTACGGCTCATAACCATGACCCATGCTGTTGTGAGGATGAGCAGTCGGCTGAGGTTCGCCAGGCAGGTCAAAGTGAAAGCCGGCATCTGCGAATTGGTTTGCACTCGCAGGCGTACCACTGTCGGGTGGAGTGTGTAGGTGGAGCTCCTGAGCAGCTGGATTGAACGCTTTGTACTGCGCCGGAGGTGGCTTTGATTCAACAGGAGAGTCGGAGTTGGCTTTCGGTTGCTCCAGTCCGGGCAGAGCCTCGTCGATTGGACCCTTGCTGAAATCAGGCATCGCGTCGAAATTGGGCATATCTGGGTCGTCGGGAGCAGTACTATAGTAGCCTAGGACACCACCATACGTACTCTCTCTCGGGTCATGATAACTGGGCTGGCCGGGGTATAGACCGCCGCCTTGAACGGGCATCGTCGCGCTCCTATTGATTTGAGGCATTGGCGGCGGGCTATGAGTATCAATAGGAGGCTGCGAGCGACCAGCGCTGGCTGCCCGTGGAGGAAGACCAGATGGCATCGGTCGACCCCGACCAGGGGATTGGGATCGAGGCGGCCGATTCGTTTCTGAAGGCCGCCTATTGCCGTTAGAAGTGTGGGGACGTGGCGGCGCTGGGCCGTTCAGACTCATTGCTGCCATGTCTCCTTCGATCCCTCTCGGCCCGCGCCTGTCGTTTGGAGGGAAAGAAGGGAAAGGATTATCGAAAGATTGCTTGTCCGGCGACATGGGTCCATTCCGAGGAGCTAGGCACGAGTCAGCTTATGCATCTATGGGATTACCCAGCTAGACTCACGTCGCATGCGATCTTGCGGTGGAGGCGGGCGCCTGTCTCGCCGACTATCGTACCCTCGAGGAGGAGGTCGTCCGTTCGGGGGAGGACCCCCGCGCGGTGGCCGCGGTGCGCCCCGGGGAGCAGCATGCCTTTGGTCCGAAGGATATCCATCGCCGTAGCCCCCACCCCCGGGCTGCTGGTATTGTTTATCGAAGCCATAATCCTGATATCCAGGGTCGTATGAAGGATCTCTTGGAGGTGCGCCGCCTCGCGGGGGGCCGTAGTTCCTCACAGGAGGACCTCTCTGCTGTGGGTAGGCCATGGCTCGGTAGACGGGCGGGGAAAAAAAGCGCACGGCAGCGGTCGCTGAACAACACACGAAGGTAGGTTGTGAGATCTGTAAGAGCGAGTTTGTTCGCACGAATCACTATTGATGGAAAGAGTAAATGTTAGTCGATGCGATAGACCGAGGCTGAAGGTCTGGAGAATGGTCGCCTGTTCCCCGCTGGAAGATAGCCCAAAGAAGAAAACCCTGGAGGATGGCAATACTGACACTGAGATCTAGCATGCGCGTAAAAAGTAGAAAGCCGAACACAGTAGTGCTCAACCCAGTTGGACGATGTAAACGAAAGGCAGGGTCAACGGACAGTGTTGTGCAGGGTGTGCTAAGCACTGGGAAGCCGACGATGCGAGCGAGCGGGAGGAGCCAGGCCAGATGACCCGGAGAATGGCACGAGGAAGAATGTTGGGACAGAAGAATGAAGGAGAGTCCAAGATCGAGATAGATAGTGACAGGAAGGAAGAAAGACTTCCCAGGTCGAGGTTAAATGAATGACCGTGTGATGCGAGGAGAGTGAGAAAAGAGGAGTTTTCTGCAGGAGAGGATGATGGATTCTTATGGTTGATTTGATTTGATTTGAGCCCCTCGGACACAGATTGGGTATGAATCAACAGAAGACCACCAAGTACTCTGTGCTAGGACTCTCACGACTCAAGACAAAGACTGATTCTTTATATCTTTGTTCTTTTACTTCTTTCCCCATCAAAATTGTTCTTCTTTGCTTCTGCTCCCCTCCGTTCCCCCCACTTTTTCTCTTCTTTCAACGGTTCGACTTCGCTTCCTCCGAGTCCCTGACCCGCCTGAACCAGCATACGAATGAGACTGACTAACTGTTGCCTGAAGGTCTTCAATGACCATGAGATATATACCGATTATATTTCAACTTAGATCTGTTTCATTGATGTTCCGGCTGACCACTGTACCACAGCGTACTGCGGTCGCAGCGTGTTTTCCCCTGCAGCGCATCTCACCATGTGCAGACATGAATTCCAGCAAGGGCGATAGTCGTTATCCGTCCGTCAGCCCAAGCGTTGGACAGCGTTTCTCGGCGGGTCTAATTTAGGATCCTCCCAGGACCTTCTTTCCACTCACAGCTTCACTCTCCAAAACCGGACCCAGTCACCCTGGGGCAGTGGACAAAGGGACAGGCAACCCGTATGACGTCTCTTTCTCGCGCTGCCATCACTGGACAGGAGCAGAGTGTACTCCGAGTACGCTACCCATGGGTGGCACAAGAAAGGCACCAATATTGGCGATATCTCTGGTGATAGGCCACGCTGTGTACCTACATTAGGCCCGCGGGAGCGTCCGATTCGAGGGTAATTTCCGCTTGAAACGCAGGGGAAAGAGGACAGGCTTGTCTCTTATTGGCCTTCATTGGATCCCCTTGTGGATTGGCCTTATGGCACTAAATCTCTTCCCGTCAATCAATGCCATTCTCGAATTTCTTTTCCTCGACGATCTCGAGGCGCGCAAACAACACAGCGCTTACCATGTTGATTGATCATTATTGAGGGTACGGAGTACGGAGTAGATGGTTGCGCAATATCTGTCTCCTGCAGAAGACGGCATCAACGTGGGAAAATCAGGAAATCATGGGTTACGGCCCTTGCTGTTTGTTCTTCGCTTGCGGTTCATGTTCGTGTTCTGCGATCCAATCAAGACGCAATCACGACCATCTACTCCGTGCTCGAAGGCAGCTGAAGAAAGCCAGGGTTGCTGTTGCGACAATCATGTCTTAGGCTCTTTTCTATCGCATAATTATCAGACCGAGGTAACGACCAGTCATACGAATGTAGAAAGTAAACTCCGACCTTGCCGTTGTTCGGATGTCGGCAGGGTCGGCACATGGCAATGCCGTTGCGGTTTTATCATCGATTCATCTATCATCATAGCCGTGTTTATGCGAGACACAAGTCTGAGCGAACCCTGGGGCTGTCCAAGACCCCAAGGGAAAAATCCTTTCTGATTGGTCACATGACGTAGAGCACCGGCACAGCCACGATGTGCAAGCGAAGCCACATTGACTAGCCACAGTCAGCGGTGATGCTATGCTGAGCCACAGCTTAGCCACACATGCGATCGACAAACGTTGTTGGGACTCTGTGTCTTAGCTTGCGCATGCAAAGCACTCACTCGCGACCTCAAGCTCAATCATTAACCCATACGAAGATCCGAAGCAAACCGCTCTTCGGTGACATCATTATCTCAGCTTGAACCCACCCCGAGTACCCGGATCCAAAGAAATCAGCACCATGTCATCACAAGCGGGAACATGGCTCAAGATGCTCGGAGTGTGAGACTTCCACGGCCACACCACTAGCTCCTGACGCTATTGCTGACAAGCACTCAAACTACAGTGGCATAGTCATTTGTGTCGGCGGGCCTGCACTCGTCCAGAACATCCGTCCTACAGACGAAGAACTCTTCAAGCGATACAACCCAGACCTCCAAAAACGCAGTCTTGAAGAAGGCGATCGTCGCGCGCAAGAGTTCGATGAGTATGTCACGCGGTTAAAGCAGTGGTCCAAGTCGGATAAGTCGAGTACGTAACGTCACCATCTTCTCTCGCTGTCGAAATGTGAGGCTAACGACAACTCTCTATCGCAGTTTGGTTTGCGGCGCAAGAAATGGAGGAGAAGGCACGCGCGGAGCGGGAGTTACACCAGAATCAGGCCAAGGAGGAGGCTAGGTTACAACGTGAGGAGATGAGGAAGGAGTTGATGGGTGGAAAGTAATTTGATACCACCGGGGAAACTCTTGTCAATCGTTGTTGAGTTTTGACCTTCACGGCTGCGGCTCAGGGGCGGCTGAGGCAAAAGCGGCATTTCTTCTTGCATAAACGGCGGCTTTATCCATCGGAGTTCACCTGGCGCTGATTTTCTTTTCACGGTAAGTGGATGATTGTATAATATGTACCGATAGTCAGAGATATATGAACCATCTCCAGCTCATTTCCAGCGACTATGTGTATTAGCTTGGGAAGGCGACTTATAAGCGAGGCTGAATTCTGTACTGTGTGTAGTACTGTCATGTCTGTCCACCGCTTCGGCAGCTTTACAAACAACCTCGTCCCGATTGTTCAACACATCTCCCTCCCACACGCCTCTCCTCTCTTACACGCACGGGTCAACACATACGTGTACTACTTGCTCGCGCGAACCTTTCCATTTATCCTGATGCTAATAGATGATACAGTCTAGACATTCGATTGGATTCGAGTCTTCTCCTTGACCGCTAATCTGGCGATTGGTCCGCAACAACCAGCGCCATTTTGTTAAAAAGCTCAGCAACCTCATCATGTCCTTCGATCCGGGCCAAGTCCTGTGCAGTCCGTCCATTACTATCTCTGCCATCCGTGGCAGCACCGTGGCCCATCAAGAAGTGCACATCCTCTCTCAGCCCAGCTTCTGCTGCCAAATGAAGCGCCGTTTTTCCATACATGTCCTTCGCGAGAACATCGGCGTCGCGATTGACTAGCAGACGCAAGACATGGTGTTTGGCGCCGACTGCCTTGTGCAACGCCGTCTTTCGGTAGTCGTCCTTCATCTCAAGCTCTGCTCCGCTCTGAAGCAAGAATTCCACCATCTTTCGATGTCCGTTGCTGACGGCTCTGTGAAGCGGTGTCTCTCCCGTGTAGTTGGAGACGTTGATGTCCGCATCCTTTTCTAAGAGCAATTCGACCATCTTACGGCGGCCGCTCGCTGCTGCAAAGTGAAGAGGTGCATCGCCTTGCTGGTCCTGCGCTTCGGCATCCGCCCCATGTTCGAGCAACGTCTCCACGATATCCTCGCGCTCGTTGATGACTGCCTGGTGTAGTGGTGTGAATCCCTCGTCCGTCACAGAGTCGACCTCAGCTCCATGCTCGATCAGTGCTTTCATCAGTGCCACATCGTTGTGCTTCGTCGCTACATCAAGCGGAGTTTGTCCTTCATTGTCTGCAAGATTGACATCTGCTCCCTTTTGCAGTAACAATCCTATTACCTCTCGGCCTTGCTTTGTTTGGTCCTCCATAAGTGACAGCAGCAGTGTGACTTCATGCGGTCCGTTTGTGGCGTTGACATTGGCTCCTTTCTTTAACAGGTACTTAACAACCTCCACCTGGCCCTTTCTACCAGCTTGAAACAAGGGACTCCCATATCGTGCGCCTTCCTCGATGTGAGGAAACTTCTCAATGTCAGCTCCGTTGCGGAAAAGCAGTCGTACTACAGGCAGATGTCCATGTCGTGCGGCCCACCATAGCGGAGTGCAGCCATTTTCGTCTTCGGAGTTGACATCGGCTTTGCCTGTCTGGAGCAGTAGCCATACAACCTCCATATGCCCTTTGTCAGCCGCCCAAAGGAGTGGCGTCCGCCCTCTTTTATCCTTCACGTCCACTTTCGCCTTGGCTTTCAACAACAGCTTCACAATTTCTTGATTGCCCGTTTCCACAGCGATAGACAATGGCGTTCTTCCGTGGTCGTCCGCAAAATCTGGGTTGGCTCTGGCCTTCAACAGCATATGGACTATCTCCTCCTCTTCTCGTTCCACTGCAAACGACAAAGGCGATGTTCCGTCCTCATCCGTCAAATCAGGATTCGCTCTAGCCTTGAACAAGTTTCTCGCTATATCCACGCTGCCGTTCTCAATGGCGTATGAGAGAGGGATCCTTCCGGCCATATCAGCGGCATCCGGATCGGCTCTCGCTCTCAGCAAGAGCCTTGCCATCTCGGGGTTTTCTTTCTCGACGGCACGTGAAAGTGGCATGCGCCCATTCTTATCCATGACGCTCGGATCCGCACCTGCTCTAAGTAAGAGTTTTACTATCTCAGGTTCTTCTCGTTCCACAGCACACGATAACGGGGTTTGCTCGTTGGCATCAGGAATGTCTGGATCAATGTTACTATGCGCTAGAATAAGCTGAACCATTACATGATGGGCCATCTCTACAGCGCAGAACAACGGTGTCTGTCCGCTAGATCCAGGGGTGTTGGGGTCAAGGTCCGGTCGTGCTATAAGCATCTTCACTATCTCCTCATGCTCGTTTTCCACCGCGTGCGAAAGAGGAGTCTCTTCTTCGGGGCTCATGACATTGGGATCAACATCATTGCGGTTAAGAAGAAGTTGCACCAGCCCCAGCGATCTCTTTTCGATGGCTCGGCTTATAGGTGCATAGCCATCAGAATCCGGGGTGTTGGGATCCACATCGCTGCGGTCAAGCAATAGCTTCACAATCTCTTGATTTCCTGCATTCACAGCAGTGCAGAGCGGTGTAAGCTTGTTCGGGTGGGGAGTATTGCATTCCACATCCCCATTTTCCAGCAAGAACTTCACGATCCCCGCGTTCCCTTTCGCTACCGCGCAACACAGAGGCGTCTGTCCACTCGGATCAGGAGTATTGGGATTGCTTCCACCCCCGAGCAATAGCTTTACTATCTCTGCATGTCCGTTCTCCACGGCCCACGACAAAGGTGTCTGACCGTTCGTATCCGCCAGATTGACATCCGCTCCTCCGCCGTCCAGCAGCCTCTTCACAACGCCTGTGTGTCCGTTCTTCGCAGCCGCGCAAATGGGCGACAATCCATTCTTCGATTCTTGCGAGTTGAGCTCCACAGACCCCGTCTCCAGTAGCAGAGCAACTACATTCTCGTGCCCCTCTTCCGCGGCGTACGCTATGGGTGTGCGATTTTCCGGGTCATAGCAATTCAGGTTCACGCCGGGTGTACTAAGAAGCAGTTTCACAATCGTATCGTAACCTTGGCTTGCGGCGAGGAACAAGGCTACCTCGAGTTTGTTAGGTGTTGGTGGGGCCGCTTCCTCTGCCATTGTCGTTTTGTATCTTGTTTGTTTGTTTTTCCGTCCTCAAAGAAAAGAGGGTATTGACGTCTAGGAGGGCTTGAAGTCGAAATCCATGGAAGAAGCAGGCCGTTAACATTCAATTGAAGCTCTGAACAGGCGCACTGCACTGAGACAAACCCAATTCAATCCTCAGCTCTCCCTAGAGATCGAATCGGCTAGCGTGCGACGTCTTTGTCTTGTCAGAAACTTTGTTTCGTTCTATGATTCTTCTTTTTCGAATTCACCCCCGCCTCGGACTTGCAGGATCGGATCGGATTTGATCAGCAGCCGCCGCCGCGCTTTGTCGAGGAATAATATTTTATCAGTTCTTTCGAGAACGGACCGCACTAAAGATCGCCGCGCGGCCACGTGTGTCGCTTTCACTGGCCGTTTCTTCAATTCTCCCACACGGAAGAGTCTCGTCAATGATTGTGTCGAAGAAGCAGCATCAAAATTGGGTAGTTGAGTGCGGTTTATAGGTACTCAAAAATATACGATGAGATCATACTGTTCGTTCGAGGGTGGGATTGCTCCAACTTTGCCAGATTGGGCATGGCTGTCACTGCCCGAAACTACTTATACGTGCCTAACCGACACCGTCAGGTTCCGGGATTATCCATTCAGTTCGATATGCATGTCTCTGGCGCTAAACCAGTCCATATTTAGCTATCGCACTCGACGGTTGTTTCGAGAATCAGGTGGTTCATCGTCTGGGCCACGCACATCGGGCCGTCTTGGGCCTAATTTACTGACATACGAGTAGTTAATACGCATGAGTGGATATAGTTCTGGAAACAACATTGTTTCAAGCGTCTCTATATCAAACTAAGGAACAGCTTGGGCTATTCCACTTCCGAGCGATCATTACCAGGATCACCTCAAACCAGCTTACTTTCGCTTGGAGCTCCGAGCAAGTCGCAACCTTCAAATAAGCCTGCAAGGTACGCATCGAATGACAAAGGCCAGTCTCGCCGGAGGCCTGGCCTTGCCTTTATGCTTATTAGGTAGGTACCCCCCTCAGGCTTCAAGTCCACCTACATCGTTCTTTTATAGCCCCCACTGGCAGTCCCTCAAGGGCAATGCTCCATCAAAAGTGATCTGCTGCCCTCCCTCACCTCTATCAAATTCAGCTGATTTACGAGCTGGCACCACTACAAAACGTTTAACGCTATGATACTGGGCGAATACAAACCGAAGTTGATGTTCTGCACGGATCCTTCAGGAACGGCTTTTTCATTCTCTCATCTACTGTCGGGGGGTCAAAGAGGAATAGATCGGCTGATACTGACACTACTAGACTTCTTATTCTTAACCAAAAAAACCAAGAAGGGTCCCCGTGGCTTGTCAGGCTGGCTGTCTGCTCATCTTCCAGGCTAGATTAGTGCAAATATGAGTCACAAAGGTTACAGTTCGGACTTGGCCTATGCATACTTCTACATTCTGATGGTCGGGGTCGCATAGTACTCGTGTCAATGTAATGTCTTCAGGGCCAAATACTAGGTAACGTCTTGCGAAGGACACTTCTCAGAGTAGATGAATAGAAAATCTGGAGGTTTATAGATGCCAAAGCAAGATCACCATCATACATACTCGCCCACAGGAAGTGAGCAATCTCCCACGCTAGCCTGGATGTGGATAGCAACGAGCCATACCTAGGTATCGGGCTCTAAATCAAGTAATGCACAACTCTATGGAGAATAATCAACAGCCGCATGAGAAACAGAAAGTATGGGACTGGTCGTCAAAAGAAACTACCTAACAACCTCGTATTTTACTATTACGTAGGTAATTTCTCCGCAATCTCCCCGCCCGTGTCCAAGACTCAAGCTATATTAAATGGCTTTGGCAATGACTTTCTGACTCCAACTCTCCTACAATTCTCTTCACATCTATCACGGTCTTGTAATTCAGAAATGTCGGCAACGGAGACCATCGAGTTCGCCCCCCGGGTGGAACATTGCAGTCTACCAAACGAACCGTACGCTCCTGACCCAGAGGCAACCGTCGTTCGAGCCAAGCAAAGGTGGAATGATCCTGCCATCAACAAATGGCGCATCGCTGCGGCCTTTGCCAGTTTTGCTGTCATCGGTGCCAGTGATGGTGTTTACGGCGTCAGTTCGCCTCTCCCACAATGCGAAGCATTTCTCTGTGACATGGCTCGCTAACACGGCACCGTTATATGTAGGCTTTAGTTCCATACGTACGAGCACCCAACGCCCCATTGCCATCTGAGTATCCATAGCTAACTCGATCTTCTCAACTTAGATACGCGAAGACTTCAATTTGTCCACGACTGTCGTGTCTTTGATTTTCATGACCCCATTCGCCGGGTATACCTTGGCCTCTGTAGCAGTGAACAAAATACATATGACCTTGGGCCAGAGAGGAATTGCAATTATTGCTCCGCTGTGCCATCTCATTCCTTTCATCGTCATGGCTACTGTTCCTCGCTTTCCCGTGCTTCTCGTTGCATATGCTTTCGTCGGTCTTGGAAACGGACTGATCGATGCTGCCTGGAACTCGTGGGTTGGTGATATGGCCAGCGCCAGTACCCTGATGGGGCTTCTCCATGCTTTCTATGGACTAGGGTGTGTTTTTCATATTCTTCCTGGTGTATAGCCCTGCTAATTTACTTCTAATCAGAGCAACCGTAAGCCCTGCCATTGCAACTGCAATGATTGACCGCGGCTTGAAATGGTCTACATTCTATTACACTCTCCTCGGTGGATCTGCATTAGAATTCGCAAGCAGTAGTCTTCTTTTCTGGCCAGAGGACGCTGAGAAGTTCCGGATCAACAACCCAAAAACCCCAGGTTCCACAAAAGACTCGAGAACTACGGAAGCCGTGAAAAGCAAAGTCACCTGGGTCCTGGCTCTCTTCTTATTTGTTTATATGGGCGTGGAAGGTGAGTTACGCTCTTCCCTTCTTAAAATATAACACTTTAACCAGACAAAACAACAGTGTCAATCGGCGGCTGGATCGTTGAATTCATGATGCAGGTCCGCGACGGCGGCGCCGTGGAATCAGGCCTCATCCCTACCGGCTTTTGGGCCGGTATCACAGTCGGCCGTGTTGTGCTGGGATTTGTAAACGAGATGCTTGGTGAGAGGCTCGCCGTGATCATCTACCTGGTTCTATCAATCGCTCTTGAGCTTGTTTTCTGGCTTGTTCCCCAGTTCATTGTCTCTGCTGTGGCAGTATCATTGATCGGATTCTTCACGGGGCCGCTTTTCCCTGCTGCCGTGACTGTTGCTGCGAAGTTGCTGCCGAAGCATCTGCACACGCCAAGTATTGGGCTGATTTCGGCTTTTGCGGGCAGTGGTGGTGCGATGTGAGTTCTCTTCTTCACTGATACAAACAGCAGCTGGAGGGATAACTGGCTGTGAGGAGACAGTGGCTAACTCTCTTGTTTTCGGCAGATTGCCCTTCGTCGCTGGTGCTATTGCGCAGCCGCATGGGGTCTCGAGTTTACAGCCGTTTGCTCTAGCACTTCTGGTGACAATTGCCGTGCTCTGGTTGCTTTTGCCGAGGAAGGCGCGGCATTTTCATGAAAATTAATCTAATCTAAACAGAAGCTATCCAGGGAGTCGTTAAATAGCTAGTAGGGAGTCGTGACGCGCTGGTTGAAAAAGCGTTCACAGCGGGTATACGCAAGGTGGCGATGGACAAAAGTTGCAAGGCTTACAAGATATATATAACCTGCTTTGTTTATCCATTCGTAACGTCAGATGTAGGCTGTTCTTCCAGGGCAAAAAGTAGAAGCTGGTATCAGATGTGTTTTCGAGTCTAAATGAATAATATACTCGACAGTGAACATTCAGGTACGGAGTAACACGAGCTTGCTGTAACATCCTGCAAGAGGAGGGGTTCATCTGTGACAGGGTCGGGTTCAAGTTCCTCCTCAAAACAGCCTTCCAACCTTGTTTCCAGCGCAGCCCCTTTTCGCCTGCCCTGAATAATAGGGCTGTCATCTTGCAAGAATCTAGCGACTTATTGAGTCCCAGCCGCAATCCATTCTTTGTACTATTCATAAAGGCCGCTTTGATTGGCGAAGGCGAGGGATTATTGACCGGTGCCTATTCCCCATCAGTCCAAGAATAACTTCAACCTTAGCTGGCCCAAGCGTCACGTGTTGCCACCCCGACGAGCCGAATCGAAACCGCCTGTCAGCGACCATCCCATCACCGTCACCTTCGTCAGCCTTCCCCGTTTTTCATCTTCATCTCTCCTCCTCGCAACTCATTGTCGTCATTTTCTTCACCGTTTACGATAGGAACTACGCTCTCTGATATTGTACCTCCTCTCTTCGCCAGATCTCGAACCGCCCTCCTGTTTCCTGCCACGCCCGAACCGCCGCCAGCGATCGCTGATATTTGCGACGACGTGGTCTTGTGATCAAGCCATTTTAACACAACATGTCTGAACAACCCTACGACCCCTATATTCCTGCCGGCTCCAACGCTGCTAGCGGCAGCACTGCGCAGCAAAATGGCGACAACCGGACGCGAGAAATCGACCGGGTGAGTTTGAACTTTGATACCTACCTACCACTTTCCATGGAGGATATTCTGGCGATGGCAGCAGCAGCACCACCAAGACAACTTTGAGACCCTTGGCAAACTCTATGGCAACTACGAATGAAATCAAAGTTGCCTGTAGTTTTACGTCTTCTGGCGACACCCGAAATGGGGAATCTTCGCATGGTTGTCTTCTCCGACCGTTTCGGGTGTTGTCGATGACAGTACGACTCGGTCTCATCTCTGTTGTTTTACGTCTTTTGGGACACCCAAAATGTCGAACCTTTGCACGGGAGTTTTCTCCGACCATGTTTTGGGTGTTGTTTATGACAGTATCACTCGGGCTCATCTGGCTGTTAACCGGATTGCCTTCACTCGTATGTCGCACTTACTAACTTTCTCCCTCTTTAGAAAATTCAAGAAACCGTCGATACCATGCGCTCAAACATCTTCAAGGTCTCAGAGCGTGGCGAGCGTCTAGATTCGCTGCAGGACAAGACCGATAACCTTGCCGTGTCAGCGCAAGGTTTCCGCAGAGGCGCCAACCGCGTGCGAAAGCAAATGTGGTGGAAGGACATGAAGATGCGCGTGTGCTTGATTATTTGTATCATCCTGTTGCTCGTGGTGATCATCGTTCCTGCTGGTAAGAAAGACGCCCCCGGAGTCCCGCGCGAGTCAGCTCGACTAACAGCTGCTTAGTTGTCACCTCTACACGTTAAGCTACGAGAAATCAATGACGGTCATGTTTGCTGGGACACATTCCCCCCCGAGATCCTCTGCGGCGCCGCCGTTGCAGTTTTGTTTTCAGCCTCTAATACCTTGTGTGCTTGTTATTGGGCGTCAAATCCTGTTATTGTCATGAATGAAGGAAGCCATATTCTAGCAGGCCTTGGGACGCGATGAATTGATCTGGTTCTTTTTTTTTGCTTCGAATGAGGGCGATGCCACACGACTCGCCGGTCGATGGCGAAGCGAAGATGTAAATGATACTCTGGTGTTTCTTGTTTTTAAGTATGGCATACCGACTTTCCTTCTCATGTGCTATTGTGCTTTCGTCCTAGCCTCTATAATGAATGTTATTATACCAGTCTGAGTAATCGTTATGAGAGACTAGCAAAGCTCGAATAATGGCTACTCGGTTTTGCAGAAACTCCACCGAACTGAGCACTGGAGCAGCGAGCTAGGCTCTGGTTGTGGCATTGTTGATCACTCAAGTAGGAAGAAGTGCTCTTATGTAGTCTTATAACAGTCCACTAATCACCTTAATATTTATGTCAGACTTGACCTACAACACCGACACTTCACCGACGCTGATATTGGTATTAAGTCAACTTGTGCAAGTATCTTCACATGCTCTTATTAGTGGACCGCTGTCGAAGAACAGACTCCAGCCCGCAGTCCATTGACTAAGGCAATGCCGCACGGCGCACAGGGAGATTATCATTAGTTAAAAAGATCAGATAATGACAGCGAGGCAGACCCGCATAATTGGGAGCTGCATCTGGGCTCTTGGACGCTATCCACACGAGAACGAGGGAGGAGACTCTATTCGTTGAAGATGGCAAAAGCGAGACCGCTAGAATGGGGGGAGGGGCGTTGAGGAAAAAGATCTAATCTGATAACCGAATGGCATGACGGACTGGGCAAGCGAAAGCCTGAAGAAAATCCACCGGGTCTCCAGTTCTTGTCATGTCCTTGCTTGATTGCTTCAAGTGTGGGAGTATAAGAAGAGCGACGATGGGTCGGAAATGGGAGGCCCTTCTTCTCTTCAAAGTTCCAAGTACTGGTACATGGGTTGTCTGAGTCACGGGCGGTCTGTCGGCTCCGATCTTCGCAGGCTCACCTACTACTGACCTTGGAACGGTCTGCTGTTTTCTTCTTCTCTTTGCCTTTTGCTGCTTGAAGACCGTTGGGCTGTTAAGTCGCGCGCGCATCTACCCTGTATATATACTGCCCCTCGGGTTTCCGGTAAATCCCTCACCACCAGCTCGCAGCCAGGTACCTCCATTTTTCAGATCTGCGCGATTTGGGGTTCTCAGCCTGCAACAACCTTGGGTAAGAACCTGGAGTAAGTGCACGAACCCCCAATTGCAGTTTGTCCCAAATATTTGCTTTTTTGCCCGATGGCGAGGCAGGGAGAGAAAAAAAGAAAGGAAATTCGCTGCGGTTCCTGGGCTCCGACAGACTGTCATTCGTTGGGGAGCGGCAAATTCGACCAGTCGACCAGTCCCTACGGTCGAACCCGCAGACCGCAGCTCCGCACAACCTTTTTTCCCTCACTGTGACTCCTCCGCCTCGACCTTCTTGTTTCTTATACTTCACTTGATCCTCACTTCTCTCTGGCAATTTTTCTCACTCTCGCTTCTCTCTAGATTCTTCTCCGACTAGCTTGACGAAGCTGCCGCATGCTGGTTGGCAGAATGTTCTCCCTTCGCACCGCTGTGCGGAGAGCTTCCACCACCAAGCCCCTCCGAGCGCTCTCCGCACCGCACGCCGTTGCCTCTCCCACAGCTCGTGCCGCGCTCAAGGCCTCTGCCGTGCCATTGCTGCAGAGCCGTCACTACTCTCGTGCCTCCGATCCTCAGCTTTCCTCTACCCGCTCCACTGTCGTCCAGTTGCTAAGCAACATCGGCTCCAAGCGTGAGGTCCAGCAGTACCTTTCTCACTTTACCTCGGTCTCTTCCCAGCAATTCGCCGTCATCAAGGTCGGTGGTGCCATTATTACTGAACACCTCGAGACCCTTTCCTCCGCGCTCGCATTCCTGAATCATGTCGGTCTCTACCCTATCGTCGTCCACGGCGCCGGCCCCCAACTGAACCGTATGCTCGAGGCTGCGGGAGTGGAACCACAATTTGAGGATGGTATCCGAGTCACCGATGGCAAGACATTGGCTTTGGCCCGCAAGCTGTTCTTGGAGGAGAATTTGAAGTTGGTGGAAGAGTTGGAGCGCATTGGTGTCCGGGCTCGCCCGCTCACCGCTGGTGTCTTCCAGGCTGACTACCTTGACAAGGAGAAGTACAATTTGGTTGGAAAGATCAATGGCGTCAACAAGAAGCCGATCGAGTCAGCGATTGAGGCTGGCTGCCTTCCTATCCTTACATCAATGGCGGAGACCCCCGATGGCCAGGTGCTCAACGTCAATGCCGATGTCGCCGCCGGAGAGCTGGCGCGTTCCCTCCAGCCTCTCAAGATCGTCTACCTTGCCGAGAAGGGTGGTTTGTTCAACGGCGATACCGGCGAGAAGATTTCCGCCATTAACCTTGACGAGGAATACGATCACCTCATGACACAGTGGTGGGTGCGCCACGGTACTCGTCTGAAGATCAAGGAGATGAAGGACCTGCTCAGCGACCTTCCCCGTACCTCCAGCGTTGCCATCATCCACCCCGCCGATCTGCAGAAGGAGCTCTTCACCGACTCCGGCGCCGGAACTCTGATCCGCCGCGGAAACAAGGTGCACACCAAGACATCTCTTTCCGAGTTTGATGACTTGACCCAGCTTAAGGAAGTCCTGGTCCGTGACCGCGAAGGACTCGACGCTCGTGCGACCGTCGATCGTTACGTCGAGGGTCTCCGCGAGCGCGACTTCAAGGCCTACTTTGATGAGCCCATGAACGGTCTCGCCGTCGTTCTTCCCCAAGCCAAGGACGCCGTCTCCTCCGCCGCCCACCTGGCTACCTTCACCATCACCAAGTCCGGCTGGTTGACTAACGTGGCCGATAACGTCTTCACCTCTATCAAGAAGGACTACCCCAAGCTCGTCTGGACCGTCAAGGAGGACGATGAGAACCTGACCTGGTTCTTCGACAAGGCCGATGGCAGCCTCAGTCGCGATGGTGAGGTTCTCTTCTGGTACGGCGTAGAGAGCAGCGACGAAGTCAAGCTGCTTGTCCAGGAGTTCACCCAGCACGGCCGCCAGATGTTCGGTGACATTAACCTCGAGTCCCGCCTCCAGCGTGCCGCTCACGCCGCTGCCAACATCGGTAGCCCTCTTGGTGCTGCTGGACAGAAGCGTACCTTCTCTACCGCCACCAACGCCCTCCGTGCTTCTCGCTTCGGGCGCCCTTCAGCACCTATGCAAACCGTTCGCACCTACGCCACCACCAACCCCAACCCTCCCCTCGGCGAGAAGAACAAGTCCAACACCAAGCCCTCCAAAGTTGCCCTCATCGGCGCTCGTGGCTACACCGGACAGGCTCTGATCAGCCTCATCAACTCCCACCCCCACCTTGACCTGCGTCACGTTTCTTCTCGCGAGCTGGCTGGCAAGAAGCTGCAGGGCTACGACAAGCGCGAAATCATCTACGAGAATCTGAGCCCCGAGGATGTCAAGCGCATGTCCGCCAACGGTGAAGTTGATTGCTGGGTTATGGCCCTTCCCAATGGCGTTTGCAAGCCCTTCGTCGATGCGGTTGACCAGGGTGCCCAAGATGGAAACGTGATTGTCGACCTCAGCGCTGACTACCGCTTTGACGACAAGTGGACCTACGGTCTTCCTGAGTTGGTCACCCGCTCAAAGATCGCCCAGGCCACTCGTATTGCCAACCCTGGCTGCTACGCCACTGCCTCTCAGGTCGCCATCGCTCCTATCGTTCCTCACCTCGGTGGACAGCCCACCGTCTTCGGTGTTTCTGGCTACTCCGGCGCGGGTACCAAGCCTAGCCCCAAGAACGACGTGCAGAACCTCACCAACAACATCATTCCTTACTCTTTGACCGATCACATCCACGAGAGGGAGATCAGCGCTCAGCTCGGTACCCCCATCGCCTTTATGCCCCACGTTGCCGTTTGGTTCCAGGGCATCAGTGTATGTTTTCCAGCAGTTCTCCACCTGGGCTTCTGTGCTAACACTCCATAGCTCACAATAAACATCCCCCTCAAGGAGGCCATGTCCTCCCGTGATATCCGCAACATCTACCAGGATCGCTATGCCGGTGAGAAGCTCGTCAAGATCATCGGCGAACCTCCCCTGGTCAAGGCCATCGCCGGCCGCCACGGCGTCGAAGTCGGTGGCTTCGCTGTTCACTCCAACGAGAAGCGTGTCGTTGTCTGCGCGACTATCGATAACCTTCTCAAGGGTGCCGCCACCCAATGCCTGCGTATGCCTCTTCTTTCTCTAGTCTTTCCTTGAATGACGGAACTAACGAATGATATAGAAAACATGAACCTCGCCCTAGGGTACAACGAGTACGAGGGCATCCCTCTTGAATAGACATTTAGCGCTTGTTACGTTATAAATCTTGTGTCGATATAAAAAGGTTTTTTGTTTTAGTTTACCCTACTTGGTAAGCCAGGGTAGGTGTGTTCGTATGTGTGTGCACTGTGAGATAATCTGAATCGAATTTTGGGTGTTTTATTTTCATCTATAACTGGTTGAATTGATATACCATTTTCTATTTCCTACTCCCTTCTCAGCTTACTTCGTGCCGCGGGTGTCTATACATGGGGTGATCTGAAGAAATTAGGCCAAACATGTATAGGCTGCTGCTTGCTTCTAGGTATTTGATTCCATTTTTTGGCTCTCTTTAGATTGCCGTCCTTGATTGTCAAGGGAAACGATTTTGTTGCTGGTTACGATTGCCCAGTACCCACCCGTCTCCGTTCTTATAAAGGAGTTCATCTGGGTGAAAAGTAGATAATCTACGAGATCCCATGAGAATCAGATATATCACTCCAATACCGATGCGGTCTTACTTCCTACAAAGGTGGAGGAAATGTCGAGACGCGTTTGAGCACATTTAAATCCTCTCCCTTTCCCAGCTTCTCTTCTTCCTCCACCTCCTTTTTAACATTGTTTCTTGATTCAACATCTTTGTTACCATTCCTAGTGTCATTCGGCCGTTGAGAAGACAAGAATTGGGTCTCACCTGGTCTTTCACGAAGACTAATCTTGCTTTTGAGGCTTGATTTGGGGATTGTCCTGGGTGTCGGTAAGAGCTCGAGTTTCTCGCTTTCCTCGCGGTGTCTCTGTCGAGTCTCTTCAGAGATAGCCTATTTTCTTTGAACCTTTTGACTAACCCGAGGATCTATTTTCATTCCCTTAATAGACCAGCTCCTCGTTGTCGTCATCGTCTACTTCCCCGTCTCTAAGTACCACCCGCAACGATAGGGTGGAAAGGTTCGCAATGTTCTACAGTCATGAGAGTACGTCCTCATCATTGGGATCGTATCTCGGTCTCCTCGCGTCTCAATACCTCAGAGTGCTAAGTTTCCGTTTTCAGTACTTACCTCTCCTGAGCATGGCGTGGCTACAGTCTGGTGCGTCACCCACTCACTCACACTCTATGGCTCGTACTTACCGGGTACGATGCAGGCTCGTTGCTACCCTGGGCGCGCGATCCATCTCTCGAAGGTTGAACAAGAAGGCTATACAAAATGTGGACGTTCCCAAAGCTTGTGGAGTCATCATGGATCCGGTGGCACCGATGGCGTTGAGACTTCAAAGCAATCTCTTGTATGTTCCCCGCCTAAAGTGAAGGGAAAATCTGACGATACTTGCTATATAGGTACGGTGTCTCGAGGGTCTACAGCCAGCAATGCGGTTACACATTGGTCGACGTCCAGTCGGTGCACGACAAAATGAGACAGATGCTGAGATCGCTACCGTCTGCGGGATTGGATCCTTCTGCTGGGAAAGCCAAGTTTGTTTCCATTGCTGCGCACTTATGGTGTGAGACTAATTATGGCATCTGTTAGACCCGAACAGCTCATCCTTCCATACGATCCTTCATTCCTACCGGAGAACAATCTTGCGAATCTATGCTTGGATCTCTCAAAGCTCAATAGTCTGCTTGAGACGGATACAAGCCAGCAATCTAGTATCTTCATACCTCGGACCCCGGATCTCAGTCAGTCAGCTCTTTCGGGAGGCTCTGACCTGCAATTGCATCTTCCGTCCGACGACGGCATCTTGAGAAACATCGGTGGCTTCAGCTCTGAAGCGGATATAGGTAGCTCAGCACACGGTGGTCTCGACTTTGGCCAAATGATGGGCTCGTCTCTCAACGAGAATGGAGGAGGCTTACTTCTGCAACCAGACTTCGAGTTTGATGAGAACGGTAACATAATTGAGCTCGAGATAAGACGTCAAAGTGAGATGAGGCAGATTAGGCCAACCAGTGAAGTGAGAGAAAGCGGCCTCAATGAGCCCACGTGGGATGATCAGGTAGGTGTATGCAATGTTTTCTCTTCAGGCTACTGACTCTTTCACCTACAGCCCATGCCTGCTGGAGATGACATTGAGTTGGCGATAACCGAAGAGCCCGCTCGACCTGTTCGTCCTACCATGATCGCCACCACCGAGGATCGTATCCTTGAGCAGGAAGCACAAGAGGGGCGCGATGAAGTCACGGCACCACAGAGACATAGAGTCCCCAAGATCCTTCATTCGGATGAGCAAACTTCGCTGCGCAATGTCGACTTGGCAGACATGAACGAGAATTACCTGCGCAACATGACCGTGTCGTCGAGGCAGAAGCGACACAACAAAATACCAACACAGGCGAAGAAGAATGCTGCCCACTGGGTGTTTGGTGTCGGTATTGGCTACGTTGGTACCGGAGTAGGGACCTCGAGGGTTGACCATCCTTTGCAATTCTTCTCCGGTGATGATCTGTACCAGGCTCTCGTTCCAAATACAGGTCGCAAACGAGCATTGGACGATGACTCGGAGACTGAAGGACGACGAGTACGTGCAAGAGAAGACGATTATGAGATGGGTCGAATTGAACTTGTGGATGACAACAATTTCTGGAATGAGGTGTGTACAGCAATTGACTCGAGACATGGAGATTTAGTCTAACTTATCAGGATGTTGAACTCGGCCGTCGTGCTTCACCACCCCTTCATGACGACAATTCCTCTCAAATGCCCTGGAATATTACTGCCTCTATACAAAGCTCGCGCCATGGGTCTTCTGCAGCCAATGTACTTCGTGGTATCGGCAGCGTGAGCGATTTCTCGTCTCGTGGTATTCCAGAATCTGCTGCTTCCTTTGGTAGAGATGCTGGAATTGGTGCCTCGGGGATCGGACGTGCACGCAATCGACTAGTCAGCGCAAGTCCTCTTGCTGGACGGGGATTCCCTTATGACCTCGACAACCTGCCCATGCCAGACTACAATGAAGAAGATCTCGATAAACTCGGAGGGTTTGACCTAAGCGACTACCTTGGGGCTAGCAACATGGAAGACAGCAACTCCAACGCAGAGGCCGGTCAGTCTTACAGGAGCCAGCTCGAGCTCCAGAACAGTCTCACTGAATCGGTCATGGACCAGGAGGCTATCAACTTTCTTGACTTCCTGGCTTCCAAAATTGCCTCGCTGAATCTGGCTGGCGATAATGCTGGAGAAGACCCTAGCGCTAACGAGATCACATTCTCAACCCTATTGCCTCCGCAGAAAGTTTCTGCTACTGTCGCTACCCAAGGCCTTATGCATACCCTTGCACTTGCTACCAAGGGCTTCCTCCGCGTGCAGCAGGATGCATACGAAGATCAGAGTAGCGAGGAGCATGGTGTTCGGTATCAGTTTGGAGAGATTCACATCCGTCTCGTTGACGTGTAAGCTCAGCAGATTTACACTTTAGTTATAGGCACTGGTCCATATGGGGTTTCTTTTTTTTTTACGCCGGTTTCTGGCGGGAATTGATGCTGGAATGCATCCAATGTTCGAGTACATATCGCAGATCAATTTTATCTCTTGCAGAGCGTCGTACTCCGTTGAAGGTCTCGCTGGGCTATTCCTATTTTATCATTTGTTGAAGAAGGTTAGAAAGACATGTAAGTCCGTCATGACGGATTCGATGCTCTTTGCTCACCCTCACAGCAAAAAGTTCCGGAAGACATGGCTGCCTACAGTATACTCCTGTTGTAGACGGTAGGGAATACCCCAGTTCCGCAGACTCTGAATGGCACGGAATCAACAGCTAGGCTTCTTGAAAGTATGCTGTAGGCAGCTGTGTCTCCTTGATCTTCTCTTAATCCTGTTCTCTTCTTCTTTTTCTTCCACCTATATCCCTCCTATTCCTTCACTGTTTGCGCAAGTCCATTCCTCTTCACAACAGCCAGCGTATCTACACACACACACATTCCTGCAACCAATCTCTCCTCCAAGTACCTACTTTCTTGCCTCAATCAAGACATCAGTCAACAGCCATGGCTCCAACAACCCTCCCACCGGATTTTTCTTTACAGTATTCAAGTTCTATGTTACCTGGAACCTTATCTTCATCGCGTTGACCTTCTATTCTACTGGCACTCTTTTTCTGCCCTGTTACCGCCCTCTCTGGTCGTGGAAATGCTTGGGTTTCACGGTTGTTGAGGCTCCCTTTTTGGATCTTCGCATCCTTGTGCCTAATCAAATTCCAGAACTGGATTATAGGTCAAATAAGGTAAGTATCTATGGCTAGCTCCTGATTCTACGGCTGGATGTAGTTGACATGTATGTGTCTATAGGGATTGGTTACCGGCTCCTGAGATTTCGGATAACGAGGGGATGGCCATGGAGAAGCATGCGGGGTTGGAGTCTATTGTCTCGTAGAGAGAGATATGCGAGATGTTGTTACCTAGGTAGTTAGTCTGGATGCCATTATCCAAGACCATTCTTTCTTTCAGGCTCGTCTCTCTACTGCGTTGGTCAACTGAGGTCACCCGGCTAGTAGAAGAACGGAGGTGAGTCTCCAACTATAGTTTCACCATCTCAAGATCTATCATATCATCTTGATTTATCGAGCATCACATGGCTGCAATCCGCATAACCATTCATACCCCCTCTTCCCTCAGCCCACTGCTCTTACACGTGTGAAGGAAAGTCCACTTCCACGCAGCCTTGCCACGACCCCAACCCACCAACCGTCTGAGTCCGTTTTCTGTGAAACCGGAATATGAAGAAACTTGCTGTAATTTGGAGCCCTAATGTACATAAGGAACTACTTGAGAGATTTCAAAATCAATCAGTACATGCGTATGCTTGAGCTGCGTAGACAGTGCACCATCATATAACCCTTCAAATAATGCCAACATCTAGAGAGTTTCTCTTCACTGAGCATACTTGTTAGTTAAATCTAACCAGAAGAAGCAGCCATAGTTTAGGATACTCACCTCTCTGCGTCTCGGAGTCGAGATATAAATGGTCACCCAGAAGGCGAGGGCGAACTGGACAAGAATAGTCGTCCTAAGAGCCATACATTCCCACGGGGCCCAGGCGCAAGGGCAAGTCCACATAAGTGAACGACCAGAAGGATCCAGATAGGAGACGCTGAGGAGAACGTTCATGCAGATCGATACGGCATATAGCCGGGGATTATTCCGGATGAAGTTTTGTACCGGCCTGGTTGTTGACAAGTGACTGAGGAGGATACCTGTAAGAGCTGATCCCCAAAATAGGTTCATTGTTAAGGCTGTTCTGGAGGAGAGGTGACTGGTAGGTAAGATCGGGTGGTGGGGGCAGTAGAAGAAGTAGTAGTAGTGAGGGAGTAGTAGCAAAAGAAGGAAACGGAGAAGGAGAAGAAGAAAATGTTGGAAAAAGAGGGATTACACCAGGATACTAGGAGACAATTGCCTACAGCATACTTTTTGAAAAACCTAGCCATTGGTTCCGTGCCAAAAGGCTCTACGGAACTGTATTCCATACCTACCATCTGCAGCGAAAGTATATTGTAGGCAGCGGTGCCTCTGGAAACTCAATGCTCGAGGCTTGTTCTGCTTTGTTTCATGAGTTGTGACTCAGGACTTGATTAAACCGTGGCGCTCTGCCGAGTTAGAAGGAGGAACTCGTAGTGCTATATTGGGGAACCAGCCGGTAGGTACAGTAGGTATACCCCATAGCTCCTGGTCCTCCTGAATGAACACAATGAACAGGTAAACAGGTATGCATCCATAGATACCAGCGTCGTTGAAGGGCCAAGGGACAGAACAGAAGCACTCTGTCATCGAGCTTCAGGCTATTCAAGTGTATGAAGTAAGTTCTCCCGCCGTCAACTGGCCTTCCAGAGCTGAGTCTCTGCTCGTGAAGACGCCTTCTCTCTATCAGCCTCATCGCCGTGCTACCACTCCAAAGCCAACACCAGAGTTAGACCTTCAACACCATGTCCATATTAGGAGTCTCACAGAGCCCATAGACAAACCGGGGTGTCAATTGAAGCAGGGTGCGTATAACACATTGATGAATGAATACAAAGCACCAAAACTTACCGTCTCACTTAGCCTTGCCTAATAGAATTTGGACCTTGATGGATAACCTGCTTCCTCTTCAAACCTCGGACTGTCTAACGCCCATGACACTCATTCCGTGTGTAGCAGTGGCCTTACACTGAGGTGCCACGCTAACAGGACAGGCGTCGGTTAACGGCGTCTACTGCTGAGGCTGCGCTACAATTTTACTCGACCAGCCCGAATCAAACAGCATCATACCATCATTGCTCGAGTGCTAGATCCGGACGGGTGGCGGCCTTGCCACAAGGTCCAGCGTTGAGTAAGAAACCTCATACTCAAATCCCTGGTTTCGACTACGATAGTCTAACTAGGTATGAATCTCGCTCTTATCAGGTCAACCAAACAAGCGCAACAGCGCAAAAAAATAAAATAAAATAAAACAAAAACGAGTGTAAGAATCACAACGACCAGAGGAGCCGTGTATCCTTACAGCAATTTTCGCGCAATGATTTAGGGAAACCACCGCCGTTGCTGCCATCCTCTTGGACGAAGGCAATCGACCGCCAGTGACTTAAGGCCACCAGTCTATTAGCCATGCCGGGGGTCTTAGTAGCCCGTCTGCACCGCTAAGAGTCCCCTCTATATTCCCGGATATAGGAGAGTGTTATTCGGGATCTAGCGCCCTGCCTCTCCCGTCTCCTTTGTTCTAGAACCTTAGTCCTTTCTCTCGCTGCGTAAAGGCAGCTATCTAACCGAGCTGGCACCCTATCTATCTTAAGAGCACAGGCAGGCCCTGTAGCGACGAAATGGGTGTAGGATAGGGCCTAATAGAACGTCATAACTGCCAACGGAAATACTCAGATAGCCCCTACTTACTGCCTCTGCACGCCTGAAACCGTACTCCCTGGGACGTTCAAACGGCTGGGTTTTGCTCAAACCCCCTCCACCGCCCGGTCAACCGTCCTTTGGCGTCCAACCCTCCCCTGGCGTAATATACTGATACTACTATGATCACCTTAGGTACTCTTACTACGAGGAGGTTCCCGGAAGGCAACTCAATATATAGTAAGCAGCACGCTTCTTATTTTGACAGTCAAAACTACGGCTATAGAGCAAGAAGTCAAAGCATACTTGATATAAAACAAGGATTGAAAATCAAGTTTAGCCCATAAATCAACACAGTGCTCGCTCAAAACGGAAACAGACGTAAAGGTGCAATGTCGTTGGTGGGTCAGTTGACGCGGAAGGAATCGAAGATGACTGTTCGGGTTAGTATTCCTCGTGAATAACCTCGTGGATGGAGGGAAGGGGGAGAGCAGGGGGAGAGCAGGGGGGGAGGAGGGGGGGAGGAGGGGGAAATAAGGGCGGGCGACTAACTTTCTTGGCCTCTGCGGCAGCCGCTGGCAATCCACATCAGTGTGTTGAGGAAGGTATATCGATCATCACCCGTCTCCATTGTGAGGTTCACGCGGTACTTGTATGAGTTCGGGTTGATGCCGTCGGCCATTGTGGCGTCGTTGAGCTTGTCGAGCACGTCTTTCGCGCCGGTCAGCCATCCGCTGGTTTTGACGACGATGAATGCTGGGGGGTCGTCTGCAGTCTGGAGCAGGAAGTTTGCCCGCAGGCTTGTAGAGTCCTTGGTCATGACCTGCGAATCTTGTCCGCCGGGCTACACCATGGTTAGCTACATGATCACGACTTCATCCGAGAAACCTACCACAACCACTCCTTTGCCCCATCGGCCAGCCCATTGACCACCAACAAAGGTGACCCAGTCTCTGTGACCCCAAATGCCTGGCCCGACGCCAACCTTGGGGTTTATCTTCAGACTCAAACGGAAATCCAGCTCGAGGGATGGTGCAGGAATCTGTAGTGAGCGAGCGACTTCGCCTTCGGGGAATGTGTGGAGGAGGTTGTTTGCGGGGATCGAGTCCTTCATGACGCTGAGGTAAGTAGGACATTCTAGCAGATGCTGGCGCTGACGGCTAGTGTTCTTTGCGCGAACTTGTTGGCAGTAAATGCACTGCACGGAGAGGCACTGTTCCTCGTCAGGAAAGGTTTCATTTGGGACCATGATCTTCGCGTCGCTTACCTTATCTTCCTCTTTCGCGCGGAACTCGACAAAGGCGGCGTGAACATCATCGAGGGGAGGGGCAGGGAGACTCGAGCTCGAGCTCTTCGGCTTCGCTTTCGGTGTTGTGCGAGCAGCCTGCGGGGTGAGAGTTGCCGACGGGCCCGGGACAGGGCCCGTCGCAGGGAGCGAAGGGCGTCCGGGGAGGTTCTGCATGGGGGTCTGCATGGGCGTGGCATGAGGATTCACGCCGTTTGCCAACATGGCGCCGCCAGGGTTGGCGAGGGCGCCATGGCCGGGGGAAGGACCTGGTGCTGGCGCGCCTGCTGGATTGGGGTTCGTGGGATAGCCATTTGCAGCGCCGATGCCATTAGGGGTTGGCTGGGTGGGCTGGGTCTGAGGTTGGGCCTGGGAACCGCGAAGACCAGGGCACTCGAGCAGATGCTGCTTCTGGCGCGAGGTGTTCTTTGCGCGGATCTGCTGGCAGTAGATGCACTGGACGGAGAGACACTAAACAAAACGAGAAGTGGTATGTCAGTGACGCACAGCGGTGGTGTTGAGGCGGTTTCGCTGAAATATTACTGAAATACAGCGTCAACTGTCACGCACCTTATCGTCTTCCTTAGCGCGAAACTCGACAAACGCTGCGTGAACTTCCTGGTCGACGGTTCGACCCATGTTCACGACTAGAGGGGCGAAATAATCGATGATGAAGGTTTACACGGTCTCTGCCTTGAAAATGTGATGGAAAAAAGCCCGTAGAGATGAAAGGGGAGATGGAAGTCGCGGGCGCTGGCAGGACACGCAGCTGGGATCGGGGGGAGAAAAAGGAAAGAAGACGGAACGAGGACAAGACAAGACGAGACGAAAACCCGTACTAAGAGGGGCGGTTAACTTACGCGAGCGTCACAACAAGACCTTACCTGTATTCCCCACCTTGAAGCACCACAATCACAAGCAGAGATATTGGAGATATATTGTTCTTAATCCTATTGTTTTTCAACGATATTGAATAGAAAATAGAATATTACCTTTGAATTACTCTCCTTCCTCCAACGACTTGGGCTTCGCCGGCAGCGATCCGACTGTCGCGGCTGACGAAGCCCGGCCAGTCAGCACAATCAAATTCCTGACTCGCCCTCGATCCGTGGGCGTCCAGTTGGTCGTTGCTATTCTAGGAGACGCCAATAACCGCGCTCGCAGTGGTAGGGGAGTGACAGCTGATCAGCTTCAATGGCAAGTGCCTCGATCTCCCTCTGGCACGGAGATAGTTGCCTTGACATGGCTATGTATTTCATGTTCTTGATAGTCTTCATAGTTGAAGCTGTTTTGTTGGTATTACCCCACCATACCCAAGTTGTACCCGTATGGCATACGCGTATGAACGACACCTCATTATACAGAGTACGGAGTACCAGACCCGGAAACATCACTCATTGCTATACAAGCGTCAGATATAGACCTCTAACTTTTCTCCAATGTATACAGCCACGACCAGAAAGCGGATTTGTCGGTGTCCAATCCAGACGCCTCGTCGTGGACACAGCCACCAACAGCAACGCGAAGACTGCCTACCCGAGTTCAGGCCCAAGCTGACCGGCTATGTTTAGTTTCTCAAGCATAACTAGAACTCAAGGGTCATGGTTAATTATATGGCTATGAGTTTGACTTCAATAAAGTTTTTTGTCTTTCATGTCCTTTTTTTAGAGGCCAAGAGAAGTATAAAATGGTATTTCAGCTCATGTTATTCAAGGGCCATACTGATACTGAACTTCGTACTCCGTACATACTGTACATACAATCCTTCATACTCATACCTCCATACTCCATACACGTATCCAAACCAAATCAAGCTCGAAAGATGATATATAATTATATATCCTTGCGTGCGGCTCTTTTAAGCTCATCGGCAACCCGCAAAACTCTAATTATATATTTTGCATCTTCATCACCGCGTTGAACTTGCTCTATGATGATTGTCGCTTACATGTATACGATTCTCGCGCCTCCCAAAATGATGTCTAGTCTAATCTATTATTTAAATCTTTCTCAAAACACTCCCCAGATACCCCTCCACTGTACTAACATCATCCAACGCCGCAACAACACCCACATACCCGTCCGGCCGCACAACAGTGATGGCTCCCTCAGCTTCGTCAACACCATAGATCTTATACACGTCATCGGACAGTTCGTATCCGCTGTAGAAGCGCATCTCGGAGTGCTTCTTGATCTCAGCGGGTAAATCTCTCCACATGAAAGTCTTGGTGTCTTTATCGAGTTGGGGGTGAATGACGGTTTGCTCAATTACCGAGGAAGGGAATTGCGAGATGAGGGTTGAGAGTAAGGAGAGGGCTTTTGCGGATTGTCCGTTTGGAATAAGGAGGTCAGAAGATGTTAGGACTAGAATGCGGAAGCGGCCGGTTGAGAGAAAGTCTAATAGTTATCAGTTCATCAAATACGAAAGTAGAATGCGCGCGAGGAATGGGATAAGAAGGGGAATGAACGTACCGTCTTGGAGATCTCGTTTATTTCCATCGGCAAACCTTCTTACACGAGCATTCAGCAATCGCCTTCCTGGACGCAAAATGCCCTGTAGATAGTCTGTGCCCCTGATTGGGTTTACTGCGGTGCTCTTCTCGACTGTGATGTTCTCGGGATACTCAATTCCGCAGCCGCTGGTGAAGCCGTTGCCTGTGCTAAAGACTTCGAGGAACTGTTCGTGCGTTAAGGACTCGACGCCATCTTCTGTACCGATCTTGCCGGAGAACATAGATGAGAAGGCGCGATCAAAGTCAATGAGCTGTTGCGCGATTGTGTGGCGTTCAAGGTGGTAGGTATCTAGAACGGGATCTTGTTTGGCGGTTTCCAAGGGACCGGGTGTGAGGCCGTGGATGGAGTAAATGAGTTTCCAAGCGAGGTTATACGAGTCCATCATCGAGACGTTCATTCCTTGACCGGCCTATCAGGTATCAGGTCAGTATCGGTGCGTCATCCTCCGGAGGGAATGACATACCTTCGGACTGTGCGTGTGGCACGCATCTCCCGCAATAAACACCCGGTTTATGCCCTTCGAATCCTTCACAGTGAACTTCCCAGACACACGCTGCCCAATCTGATACGCCGCCCACCAATCGACAGTACCATCCTGCTTCGGCTTGATATAGTACGGTTTGAACGCATCGGCCGCATGCTGAAAGATACCCTCAAGCGTAACCTGCGCTCTCCGGGCCTTCGCACCCTCCTTTGCCTTCCGATCATCGCCAGCCTCAATTTCAATCTCCGGAACTTGCACATACAACCGCGTCAAATAATCACCCGTCACGATCCGCTCGCGCGGAATAACCATCACAGACCCCGCAGGCGAATGAATTGCACACCGGCGCCGGATATCGGGGAAATCAGTATCGATGACCAGATCCACCACACCCCAGATATGATCCAGCGACTCTCCCTCAAGACTAAGCCCCATACACCGACGAACATTCGAGTGCGCACCATCGGCACCAACAAGGTACTTTGACCTCACCGTCCGACGAACCTTCTCTTTCCCCTCTTCTTCCGTCTCGATATCCGCAATAACCGGAAACTCCGCATCGCCCTCCTCATCAATCCTCACGTCCACCAACCGCGTATTCCTCAAGACTCCCCGCTTCGAATACCTCAACAAATCCGTCTCTAATATCCTCTCAATCCGTCCCTGATGGATTGTAACCTCGTGCTGAAACCTCGCAGGCACAGAAACATCCGGCACGATGGACGTGCGCTCAATCACATCGCCCTCCGTCTTCCCCGTCGGGTTCCAAAACGCCACTTCCTCCATGTGGCACCCATCGTTGAGGATCTCGTCGGCGAGTCCAAGCGATTTGAGGATTTCGAGTGTGCGGGGTTGTAGACCGTCTGCCTGTCCGGATTTCAAGGTACCGGGTTTTGTGTCCACACAGAGGAGGGAGTCATCGCTGAGGCCGTAGCGCGCGAGAAGGAGGTTTAGCATCAGGCCGGCGGGGCCGGCGCCGATGATCACGACTTCATATTTTTCGGGCTCGGAGAATTGGGATTGCGACTGGGTCTGTGGTTGGGATTGAGATTGAGATTGAGAATTGGAGGAAGTTGTGCTTTTTGTGAAGGCGGGGGAAAGGCGGGGTAGAGGGGGCGCGAAGGATGGTAACACGCGTAATTCGCGCGACGAAGCCGAGAATTCAGTGAAGACAGGCATGGTAAGGATGATTCACGAAGTAGTCAGATAAAAATAATCGAATCCAGAGCTAGTCAATTGCTAGAAACGACCGATTGATATACGGCCGCCGGAGAAACCCCCACAGTGATTGCAATTATTAGTAACTGGCGATTCCGCCGCCGCCGTGCCTTGTACCTTGTTTTTATATCCGTGTCCCGGACTGAGGGGGGTTGGGACCACCCGTTGGGAGAGATTTTCTCCGTTGCTACTCAATATAGCTCGTACGTGCTGCAAGGGCGGAAACTGATCCTTCCAATTGTTGGTGCTGTGCCCAATTTGAATCCTAAGAGAGTCGTCTTTTTCTTGAGGTATGTCCACAGGGAATGCTGTTGTATTCGGGTACAGCATGATTCTTATAATAGCAGGCTGCTCGATACTACGTAGGTTCCTCGTAGTAGCATGTCATACCTGCCTGAGTAGTGGCTAAACAGGCGGCTGTGAAGAATACCCCCCTGCAGGCTGCATATTTTCCAGCTCCGAGTAGCACTGTTATACACCCACCGAAGGGTATGACTGACCCTTCACATACCCCAGACTTGCATTATTACTCCGTAGATCTAGTATCGCTCTCGTATGCTTAGGGTTGTTGCTTGCGCCTGGGGAATCTTGGGCTGTGGATCTATACCTTCGCGGAAATACGGATATATATATGGGAAGGAGGTTTCTGATTGGTGATCGCCCTTGCGTATGATCAGCGAGTCTCAAAGCAGCAAGATACCCCGCGTGCGGAGAGTAGATTATTCAACACTTGCTTTCAAGGCTTCTGTCGTACCTAATGGGAGCATAGACAAGCCGGTGGTCCTTTTTATACGCATTGGACCTCGTGTAGGTAGCGCTGGCAGAGAGAAGAGTGGCCACGGAGGCTCCCAATGTGCTCATTTCTCATCGAAAGCCTTTTCCATTGTTGCCAGTTGCCACCAATTTCCTCCAAGCCCAGAGAAAAGGAGTGCCTGTGCGGCGGGTACGTACGTACTGGAGGGACCCGCCCGCATACGGACCCCCAATGCCCAGCCAATTAACACGGAGATAGTATGGAAGAGCTCCGATATGCGCACTGTCCGTTGGAGGCCTGACTTCTGAGATCTCGTGAAAATCTCAGGTGCAAGGCTAACCAATGGTATAGAGGAAGCCAAGCGTAAGCACATAACCGAGCTCGTTCTTGAATTGAAGGAGGATTTCGTACCCCGCGTTGGGCGCCGTGAGATTGGGGGATTTCCGGGTCAGCACTATCCTAGTCTGCTGGACCCCGGACTGGGGAGGGACCAATTGAGGGCTCTTCTTTCGAGTTCCTCATCGTATCTTGCAGAATTATGCAGTCTCTTCGGAAGAAGCTCATCAACCGTTGATAACACGCGTGATCTGTGCCTCATGCCGGGGTTTGTCCGGCTTACCTCGTGGAACGGCGATGTTCCGCTTGATCGATAGTTAAACTTTCCGGATATGGTAGTCCACACTGCGATATCGCTGATTGGATGAGCAATAATACGTAAATCGATATGTTGAACGTGGGTTTTCGCGGGTGTGTGTGTTTGATAAGGCTAAGTAGTAAGTGGTCAAACCTTTACTCCGTAGAAGTCGTGTGTCAATTGGGGTATTGTATCCTAGTGCAAAGAGAGGTTATCAAGCTCTCTGCAAGCGCGTATGCGCAAGTTCCATGGTCGCGAGGTTCGCGCTATTAGGCCTCCGCTGACTGGTCAGTCTGATTCCCAACTTACTCCAACAACTGCTATTCCCCCGCAATGGAGGCAAAGGGGGATTTCCTGGCCTCGGAGTCTTTCATTTGGAACCGAGGATCCACAATCCAAGACGCTCGTCGCAACTCCAGATCACTGACCTCGAAGATGCCCTTGAACGGCCGTGATAACGAGCTCAGCGTCACAATGTGGATCTCTATCCTCCTTGCTAATTCAACCCCAAGACCCAGCTTGTCCTCGGGGAGGTTTCTGGCCCGTCTAAGGCGAACGGGGAGGAGATTAAGCACGTTTGCCTCTTAGCAAAACCGGAGTCTCCGCACTTTTGACTGCGCTAGTCAGTCTTTTTTTCGGAACTAGGGAGAGCTCGCCGCCATATATGATCGGGGAGGAAGCTTCGCTCGGGGGATTTTTTTCAACGTCTCCTGATCGTCTTTCGACTTCACACACTTCGCTACTTAAATATAAGTCGCATCCCTGGAGACCCTTGTTGCTGAGCTATTTGTAATTCTACTACCGCCGCAAGAAGATCAGCATGATGAAGCGACTGTCGAGAGTTCTGGGCCGTGCTCCTTCCGAGCCGAAGGTACAGCAGGTGGACACGCCTAAGACAAACGGTGTTCCTGAAACCAATGGTGTTACCAACGGGGTGTCGAAGGTAGAGAAAACTGAGCCCTGGATTCTGGAAGAACGGTCTATCGATGCTACCCGCCCTATGAGAGTGGTCGTTATTGGCTCAGGGATCTCAGGAATAATCTCGTCAATTCGATTGAGACAGAGAATCGACAAGTTAGACCTTGTCGTGTATGAAAAGAACGCAGACATCGGTGGTACCTGGCTCGAGAATAGGTATCCCGGTTGCGCCTGTGGTGAGTCATCTTTCTTTCGCAGATAAAGGGCTTGACTGATCGCAACTGCAGATATCCCTGCCCACACATATCAGGCTAGTTTTGAGCCGAACAAGGAGTGGTCAACGTTCTACGCTGCTGCACCGGAGATTCACAGATACTGGAAGCGCGTATCTGACAAGTACGACTGCGAAAAGTACATCAAGTTCAAAAGCCAGGTGGTTGGTGCGACGTGGGATGGTGTCCGGAGCAAGTGGACAGTAAAGGTGAATTTGTTCCCAGCTCGGGCCCAATTACAGTACTGACAAAGGGAATCAAGGTCAAAAACACAGATACCGAGGAGATTGTTGAAGATGAGTGCGATGTTGTGGTGTCAGCTAGCGGAGCTCTGAACGAATGGAAGTGGCCCGTTATCCCTGGTCTCCATGACTTCAAGGGCAAGTTGCTGCACAGTGCTGCTTGGGACGAAAGCTATGAATATAGCGTAAGTTGCGCCTCTAATTTCTGCGGTGTAGTGCTCATAATTCAAACAGGGCAAGAGAGTTGCGGTTATTGGTAATGGGTCTAGTGGTATCCAAATTGTCCCTGGAATGCTGCCCAAAGTGACGCATCTCGATCATTATATCCGAGGCCGTACCTGGCTTTCGCCAACATTTGCGCGTGAGCAAATTGATAAGCGCAATTCAGAACTGGAGAACTGTAAGTTGATTGGTCTCCATGGATGTTCGTTCGCTAATCGCTGCCAGTCTCATTCACCCCGGAGGAGATTGAGACTTTCAAGAAAGACCATTCAGTGTATCAGAAGTTCCGGAAAGGTAAGATCTCCAGCGACTAGAGTGGACCGATGGCTGATTCTGTCTAGAAATTGAAAAGGAGCTTCAGTCTGTGCACGGCGCCACGCTCGTTGGGACTCCGGCACAAATTGGGACCACAGAGTTCTTCACAGAGAACATGAAGCGTCGCCTACGAAAGAAGCCTGAAATGATTAGCGATCTTCTTCCGGCGTTCCCACCCATCTGCCGTCGTTTGACCCCTGGGCCCGGTTATCTCGAAGCTTTGACCGATGACAAGGTTGACGTTATCTCAAGCCCCATCGTCAAGATTGTCGAAGACGGCGTGGTGACAGCTGACGGGAAGCATCATCCCACCGACGTTGTGGTCTGCGCTACCGGCTTCAACACCACCTTCACACCTCGCTTCCCTATAGTTGGCCAAGACGGCCTGTCTCTATCAAAACGGTGGGAAGAGACTCCTGAGAATTACCTCTCCATGGCTGTGGATGGATTCCCCAACTACTTCATCTGCCTGGGGCCTAACGCCGCGTTGGGAGAGGGTAACCTTCTGCTTTTGATCGAGAAGGAGATCGACTACATTACCCGCGTCATCGATAAGATGCAGAGGGACAACATCAGGGCGATCGGTGTGCGCAAGGAGGCAGTCGAACGGTTTAGACGTCACTGCGATCAGTACTTCTCACGGACGGTGTTCAACCTGGAATGCCGCAGCTGGTACAAGGGTGGATCATTAGACGGAAGAATCGTAGCTCTATGGCCTGGTAAGACTTTTATCCCGTGATGTTCAGAATTCAGCAACTGACGGAAACAGGCTCTTCTCTGCACGCAATGAAGGCTCTTGCCAATCCTCGGTGGGAGGACTACACGTATGAATATGTCAACGATAACCCCAATGGTTGGATTGGGGATGGATGGGCCGAAGATGAGCGAAACGACATCATCAATGTGGATTATCTGGATGATGATCAAATTGACTTTCCTACGGCCGTGATTGCAAAGGCAGTGGAGAACGTCAAGGCAAGCCTCAATGGAGCGAACTGAGGGCGATGGTCATTTTCTGGGGTTTTATTTTTTTGAGCGACTGTACATATCTAAATAATCATGCCAAGTTAGATTTTTTTTGAGATTGCCAGAATGGAGAAGTGACAAAGTTCTTGCTGTGTTGAAGATGGAGGAGAGCCTGACTCGTGAAGTTGTGCTGTGCTCAATCTGGGCATCCGGTGTACGGGCCGGTTACATAATAGATGCACTAGCCAGTCACGAGCCCGGTAATTTACCTTACGTACGGGTATCGGGCGCTCGTTCTCCGCACGAAGTGTGCGCCGAACCTACTCCAAAAACTCCACCTCCACGCCCAGAATTACCGCCCCTTACCACTCATTACAAGATCCGATGAATAATTGCCTACTACTATTATCCATGGCGCTGGCTTTTTCTTCCAACTCTGTCGAAAGAAAGGTTGGAACTTGGGGGTCAAATCGCCACTTGACCTGGGGAAGAGAAAGAAACCAGTCCCATGGAACTTCTGGATAGCACGACTGTCACCGGTTGAGAGCTCTTTCTCCTCCCCCGCCTTAGCTCTCGCCCAGTCTTACCTCTTAATTGACTCCCCCTCCTGAAGTCCCCCTTCTTTACCCCAGAATTCCCCTCCCCCCAAGCTCCTCCCCGATGCATCTCAGATCCTCGTCATGAAGCCGACTAAGCATTTCTGCTGCACAATTTGCCAGCGGGGTTTCACACGCATCGACCATTTGAAACGACATCATTTACGTCGTATGTGGCTGTCCTAGACTGGTTTCTATTTCGTTCTTTCTGGACGCTCTAATCACTCTGTCCGCAGATTCTGGCTTAAAGCCATATTCTTGCATTTTCTGCGACGAATCATTTGCTCGCTGGTACTATAATATCAAATCGAGCGCACTAGGATAGTCTTCCTTGCTAACGAAAGTGTAGTGATAATCTCCGAGACCACTATGCGGACTGCGCCAAACGTGGCGACCGGGAAATCCCCGAGACCGGTCAGCGAGGCAGACGACGGCATGCCTGCCAATCTGTAAGTTTGCTTTTGTTGGGCCAGGATATCTGCTTACCAACGTACAGTGTACATCGATGAAACTTCGCTGCGATGGACAGAGTCCTTGCGGTTCGTGTGTCAAGAGAAATCTTGACTGCAACAAAGATCGCAAGAAGAGGACTGCAAGCCCAGGAGCGAGCTCAGGTATGTATGCTTTCGCGGTACATGAGCTGTTTCTCATTTTGATAGATATGTCCTCTGTGAAACACGAAGACTATGATCGACCTTCAGATCGAGGATCCATTAAATTCCTCCTCAATGGAGGCACGGACAGCTTTACTGAAGATTTCCTGCTCCCTCCTCGTAGCGATCGGACCCGTGGGCTAGAGTATCACCAACAAAAAGAAGAGGCTGAGAACTCAATGATGGCATTCCAACCCGGCGGGGACTCTACTGAATTTGCCCCAGCATTCGTTGAACTGGATCCCAACAGCCTTTCCTTCTTCCAAGATACGTTCCTTGATTTCTTCAGCGGGCCATTTGGAGAAGTGCACAAATCAATGGTCGACCCTTATGCAGGGGCGATGATGGACTACCCTGCAATCCTGCCCCCAGACCATGATCCGAACTTGCCTCTAGCTGGGCAGCAACCGTTCGAGTCCGAAAAGTCGTACGCAACTGCTATGATCCAGGCTATCTTGTCGAGAGCCTGGTCGGTACCTCTTGATGCCAAAGTCCACGAAGAGATATCAACGAATCTTACCTTCCTCCTCACGACATTGCGCATCCAGAAATTCATCGCCCTATACTTTAAATATTGGCACGCCAACTGCGCGATTTTACATGTGCCATCTTTCAATCCCGATACCGTCGCCTTACCGTTGCTCACATCTGTTGTTTTCATGGGTGCGATGTATACGAAGGATGAACGCGAAGTATATGCTGCAAAACGACTCCTCGACTTTGCCGAGCTGTACATTTTCTCTAGCGATATATTCTCACACGAGTATGAAGTTGCCACAACGATATGCGGGAATCGCAGCGCAGACAGCGAAGCGCACGACTGGCTCCAGTTTCAGAATTTTCAAGCTGGGTTTCTCATGGTGGTCGTACAGTACTGGGCCGGAGGCCGAATTTCAAGCAGTCGTGCCATGGAAAATCGGTTCAGTGAAGTCGTCAAGGTATGTTTTGTTCAATACGAAATCGCTTTCATGACTAAGAGAAAACCAGGTGGCGCGTCGAATAGGTCTTGTCAGATATCGACATACACCGGAAGATGGAATCGATGAAACACTATGGATCCAAAATGAGTGCCGCATTCGGTATGTGATTTGGGATTGTTGTACAAGCGTCATCTAATTGTGTACAGGACCATGAACATCATCTCTACCCTTGACTGTGCCTTCTCTTTCTATCAAAATTACCCATGTCGGATTTCGCATACAGAATTACAATGGGATTTTCCCTGCCACGACTCTATACTTGCCTCAGAACATCCATTCGCGGAGCCGAATTTCCAGGTTTCACGGGGAACGACAATCAGTGACGCATTTAGTAGTCTGTTTGAAGAGACCAGCAGCCAAACCACTCCTTCAGTTTCCATTGCGAACTTGACGGTATTGGACATGTTTGTCCTCATTCACGGTATGCTCAATAATTCTTCCTTTGTGGATGCAACTGATGGAATTAGTGCTATACGCCTTCATCAACAACCACATGACCTGCTTAGCGCCCCTTATGCGAGTCATAAATAACGCCAACAGACCTTCTGTCGGCCCAGCTGGGTCAGGCAAGAGACGCCAGTCTGTTATTCAGGAAGATTCAACCCTGATTCCCATACGCATTGCGCTGACTCGATGGCGCGACCACTGGCTCACCCTCCGCAACACCGTAACCAGTCATGAATGGGCCATGATGGGCTTTTACAAGAATGGATATAACTTCTGGCTTGTCTCACAGCTCTTGATCACGAAGAAAGAGAGTGTAGATGTGGTCATGCAGATGGAGGTGCGGTGCGAAGACAAATTGGAGAAGCTGAAAGTGCTCTTGAAGGATGAGAATGATTAATGTTGCTCACAACAATCCTTCAAGTGCCTGAGTGCTGTGATAAACTTCGCCTACATTCTTTTGTTTTGGAGTATCGGGAATAGAGGTAAGATGGCGGGCTGGCTCGTTTTTATGGATGTACGGTATAATATAGACTCGTTGGCGTCCAGCGCAAGGCGATCCTTCATACTTATGATCTCATTTTTTTGATCTGAACTATCTAAGCATATCCCAATGACCAGAAATTCTCAATATTTCTTCCAGTATCCTCATCAACAAAAGCGGGAGGCTCGGCGAAGGTCACATGTTCACCATGCAATTCTGCAATCTTGCCTGTGAGCGACGGGTCACTCACAAACTGTTCAGCTGCCCGTTGAGCAGTCGACATGGGCGTGAGCACCATTGTTTTGAACAGGTCTGAGCTTGGTGCAATATTCGTTTCTACTTGCCATTAGCCTCGATTGATCCGTTCAAGAAAGAGAAAGACTTACCAATCACTGCCGGAGCGAATCCATTGATCTGAATCTGCTCCCTCTCCAATGGCCGCGCCAGAGACCTTACTAGTCCGACAACAGCATGCTTCGTGGCAGAGTACACCGGCGCCATGGGGAAGGGGTACACGCCCGCATTTGACGCAGTAGCAATGACACTCCCCTTCGAGCCATTGACTGCCTCGTTCTTCGCGATATAATGCAGCGCAAGTTTAACACCTAGACCCAGTCAGTGCTCAAGCCCATCTCCTTTTCACCATTAATCTGATGACATAAAACAGAAGGACATACTATACATAACCCCTATAAGATTAACGTTCACCGTCGCCAGCTCCGGCTTGGTCAGCTTCCCATCCTTCTCCGGCAGAAGACTTCCCTTCTCCGTGATCCCCGCATTGGCAAATACCACGTCTACGCGGCCGTGCTGCGCAAAGACATTCTCAAATGCCGCGGCCTGACTCTCCCAGTCCGAGACGTCGACGCGCTCGAAGGAGAAACTGGATGAGGGGAACTCCGTGCGCAGCTGGTCGATTACGGTCGCGCCTGTTGTGGCGTTAATGTCAAAGATTGTGATGTGGGTGTAGGGTTGCGGGGCGAATTGGCGTGTTATGCCTAGGCCGATTCCTGATGCGCCTCCTAAGAAATTGTTAGTTGGGGGCTGAATCTGAGGTTGGACGGGCGACGATACTCACCGGTGACGATGATGCTTCGCTTGGGGGACATTGTGATTGATCTGATTCTAGTGATGACTCTTCGATTAGGTGGTTTCCGGTTTGTGCCCAATTGCTCGACCTGGTATTGTTATGTACGAATGCAAGCGGACGAACAGTGCGGAAAATTTCCCGGTTGCCCCTCTCGAAGTGCAGGATGTGGGTTGGGGTTATCCCGATCTTGGAGGTGAAAAAGTCAAAGCACGAGGATGGAGGTGAGTGAACGCGTCTACGGCGTTTGGTTCGATGGACTTTGAACAAGGATTGCTGACGATTTGCTCGCTTCTTTTGGAAGGATTTAATCTATCCTTCGGACTTGCCACATGACTAGCTGAAGTTAAACCAATCTTGTGGTTCTATTGGATCTGTGGGGAGTGGTATGGAGTATGGACTCTAGCAGTCCGGGGAGATGAGGGCTTGACTTTGGGTCCAAGTGGATTCGGATTCCCACGTTGTCGAGTCCCGTGAGCCTGCGAGTCAGCCGTGGCGACGATTGGAAACATGGTACGCATTCACCGAGGGACGCAAGCGTATTGGAGCCTTTTGAATGATAATCATGAAGCAATTCGGCCTCTTTGCTGGATACCTCCCACATCCCCCGGGAATCCTCCTCCCCCGTGGGGATACGGATGCCCCGGGTGTGCTCTCCGCAGCCCTGTCTTTACAAATCACAAATCATTTTTTGCTTTTCTTACTGGCGCCTGTGTCATGGGACAGAATCCCAGCTAGCTGAGGAGCTAAATCGCCAAAAAGGTTTGGAGAAGCCTTGACGTTCCCACTTTGAGCTGCCCCAGTCGATCATATTTTTATCAGTCCTCCACCCCAGGCTGTCACCCTCCATCTTCACTTTGGACACTGAGTCCACTCTTTTCCATTCCCCAGTCAATCTTATCCTTTAGTCAACATGCCTTTGGGAATACTTGAGGATACAAAGCTGGAGAACGTTCCGGGCACCGCGCCCCTAAACGAACTCGGCAACAACAACTCCTACACAGGCATCGACCCTGCACTCCTTAAACATGACAAGTCTGGAGAGATTGTGCTTGTTCCCCAGCCTTCGGACTCACCCAATGACCCCTACAACTGGCCACGCCTGAAGAAAGAGCTCTTTACCATTACCTTCGGATGGGGTTGCGGCTGCACAGGAGGTGAGTTTCTCATGACTCGTAGCGCGTCGCAAAAGCAAATTCTGATAAAACATCATTATAGCGGTCGGGCCTCTTCTCGGTGCAGCTTTCGTTCCTTTGGCTGAAGATTTCGGCGTCCCTCTGAATACCTTCGTCTCCGGTGTACAGGGCAGCACAATTGCCTCCATCGCCGTGGGTAGTTTGATTTTCAACTGTCTCGCAGTCAAATATGGCAAACGTCCAGTGTATCTCATCACTACGCTAGGAATGATGGTTTCTTGCTTCTGGGCTGCGGCAGCAAAGAGCTTTGCTTCACTTGTTGCGGCGCGTGTGGTTTGTGGTCTTTGCATGGGTCCGTTTGAGGCACTGGTTCCGGCTTCTATTGCAGATGTGTGGTTTGTTCATGAGCGTGGTTTCCGTACAGCTATTTTCAATCTTGGTGTACTTGGTGGTATTAACCTTGCTACTCCGATTGGTATGTACCCTCGTTCTCTCTACAACTCCGAAATTTCCAGGAATAGGGGCTAATCTTCGCAGCCGGTGCTGTGATCGAATACGGAGATTACCAAATCTGTCTATATGGCATGGGCGGTGCCTTTGCCTTGACTCTCATCATGGTCTTCTTCTGGATGCCCGAAACAGCCTACGCCCGAACAGATGCCCTAAGCATCGATACCGGACACGACCTTGTAAGCCATATTCACACTCCTACATCAACCTTCCGCACGCATTCAATCAATCTAACAAACACCTTAGACCGTCCTCGAGGGCAAGACAACCACCAAGCACCTCGAAGGAACTGACAGCCCCGTTCAAGCCTCCTCCTCCGAAGAACCCATCACCTACATGCGCGAACTGCTCCCTTACAGCGGTTATGTCAATCACGTCTCATTCTGGAATACGCTCATCCGTCCCTTCTACCTTGTTGCCTCTCCCGCCGTCCTGTGGGCCGTCGTCCTCTTCACAACATGCATCTCCTGGCTCGTACTCATCTCCCTTACGCTCTCGCAGATCTTCTCTGCGCCGCCGTACAGCTTCTCCGTCGGCGCTGTCGGCGCTACAAACGTCGCCTCATTCGTTGCGTCTCTTATCGGAACGATCGTCGCCGGGCCGCTGGTTGATGGTGTTGCAAGCAGGCTTGCGAAGATTAACAATGGAATATTCGGTACGTACAACTACTACCCTAGAATACCCCTATTGCCTCCACTTGCTAATTAAATATTCCTATCCAGAACCCGAGTTCCGCCTCCCTATCATGTTAACGTACCTCCTCTTCACGGCCACCGGCTTCTTCGCCTGGGGACAGTCCCTCTCCAACCTCGACCCCTGGCCCATCCCCGTGATCGTTTGCCAGGGTCTCATCAACCTGGGTGTGCAACTCGGCACAACCGGCGTCGTAACCTATGTCGTTGACTGCCATCGTGAGAAGGCAGGCGAGGCTTTCGCAACGATGAACTTCGTCAAGAACCTCTTTGCGTTCGGCCTTACCTTCTATGTCAACGGCTGGATTGACAGCCAGGGAGTGAGGAATTGTTTCTTCACTATTGGCGGGATTACGATTGGTGTCACGCTGCTCACTATCCCGATGTATATCTGGGGTAAGAGGTCTAGGAGCTGGGTTCATCGGCATCGGATTGCGGAAAGATTGTAGGCTGCTCCTTTACCTTGCGGCTTGCTTGCTGGTTCAGTGAGTATGTCCAAGTGAGAAGTTCTATTTTCTCTTCGAGTTTTGAGGCTGAGATGGCCCCGGGAGGAAGGTTTCGGTTAAGGGTTGGTCTTTAGCTTAGGGCGGGTTATCTTCTTTGTATCTCGTTTTACGTTTGGCTGTTGCGTGCAGTTGAACGTTAATATCAATATCAACTTCCATTCATTGGACTTCTGATTCATGAGTAATCGATACTGTTTTTAAGTAATTCAGATGTGTACAAAGAGGTATACACCCTGCCCAGACCCAGGGGCACAATCTCAGTGCCTTGACCTTGAGATCCCGCCTCAACCTTCAACCTGAGTTCCTTAACCAGAGGTACAGTTAACCTGCAACAAACCCTCGTCAACCTACATAGACAGTCAGCCCTGTTATCCTTTCCATATTAGTTATTACCGTAGATAGAAACTCACGTTCGTGCAAACGAAATCATTCGTCCCAATAGGACTAACGACATCAATATCTTCCACATAGATATCCGAGCAAACATCCGGGCTGGAACAGACAATCGTCCCAACATTCGGATCCCGTCTGCCAGATGTCGTCCCGTACATGTTGCTGATATGCACGTCTGAGATTGTGAGGTTGCTCTGGTTGTACCGAAGACGTTATTAGCTGCCTATTTCTCGAATGGAATACTAGAAAGATAAGGGAATGGAAGGGAAGGTGTGGTTACCGGGAACTCGTTGCAGAGCGTCAAATTCTTCTGCCCGTAGCATTGCGTCACCTCGATCGCCCAGTCAACGTTCTCAATGTACATATCCTCGTAGGTGATGTTTGAGACGGCGCCGAGCCCGCCGCCGCCTTGGAGGTCCTCGGACATGGCGGATGCGACGCCGGGCCAGACTTTGATGCGGGCCATATCCTGCACAGTCAAGATTAGATTTGATCTGAAAAGGCAATAGGGTGGGTCGAGAGGACGTGGGGATAACATACGGAAGCATTATACATGGAGATATTGTAGACCAGGATATTTTTGACGATGTCGACTTCGCCTTTGTATTGGCCTAGCGAGCCAACGGAGATACCGTGGGAGCCGTTGCAGTGCAGGTTTTGGACTAGGATTTCGGTGCTGTTGGGTTTGAAGGAGACGCAGTCGTCGCCGTTGTTGATCACGGAGTTTTGGATGACGATGTTGTGGGAGCGGTATGTGTCCCTGCTCATGGTTAGACCCTGTAGTCGGTCTTAAGGCATGAATTGTGAAAGGAAACTTACCAGCCATCTGTATTCTTCGCCTCATTCTCACTGGCGCTGTACCCGGAGATATCAATGCCATCGAACACCACGTCCGAGCTATTCGCCACGAGCTGATACCACTGCGGCGAGTAGCGGAGCTTCAACGGTCCGATTGTGCCTCCATGTAGCCCGATGATTCCAACAAGGATTGGACGAAGCACAAGTGCGTCCTCGGCAAAGAGGTCGTACCACACCTGTCCATTGCCGTCGAGCGTACCGCCGCCGTAGACGTTGACGTCTTCGCCGCCGAGCTGGAAGAAGGTCGTGGCGTTTTGGAATGTGTGGCGGAAGGAGTTCGCTTGCCAGTAGTCTGTGTCGTCTGTGAAGACGATGCGGCCGAGGATCTCTATATTTTTGTGAGATATTGTCCTTGAGTAGCCGGTACAAAGGGTGGGGTAGAGGATATACCAAGATCAACATGCTTCAAGAAGGTCAAGTCGAGGGCCGTGCCAATGATATACTCTTTATCTTCGGCAAAGACTACCTTTCCGCCATGGTTACACTTCTTGATCGCGGAGAGGACGAACTCCGAGTCGTCGGTGCCGTCGCCGTGGGACCGCACATGGCAGATTTTCCTGCGGGGCTGGCTAGGAGGAAGAGGCCGGAAAGGTTTCTTGGGGCTGATGATATCGTTACGCGAATGAGGGCGGTTGTTGTTGCCATGGCCATAGCCTTGTACTGTTGCTCCTAGCGATAGGATGCTCACAGCTGAGGTGAGGAGGTGAGAGATTTTCATGGCGCCGGGTCAATTGAGGCTAACAGCTCCTCGTAGCATGAATATCAAGCTCAGAAAAGCCCCTTCGGAAGTAAGGGGATTCCTTGCTGATTTTATAATTGCTTCTGCTCCTCCTCTTCTCCCCATTGCATGACTCCGGCGACAGCCCTGCGGAGAAATCAACCCCACCCCACAGGTAGAGTCATTTTATCCGGGGATATAGCCAGAGAGCGACTAAACTGTGGAGAAATAAGCTCCAGGCTGAAGCTTGGATTGGATTGTCAAGAAAATGGTTGAAGAGTGTAGGAGCTTAGTTGCTGTCTGGGGTAGATTGGAGAGATTTGATAGGAGGGATAATTCGCATCTCTGTTCAATGTCCCGAATGGCGGAATATTTTAGGACCAGCGCTAGGAGGGTGATCGACATTGTATCTCCGTTTGATAGAGATTATTGCAACCGGTTGATGAGCCTGGAGCCTGGAGGTGACGCGTTAAGGGAAGATGATTGGTGTCGTTTGGAAGGTTGAGGACGACTGGGATTTTACTAAGTATAGGCACCCTTCTTGCACAACGCTATGCAGGTCTACCAAGCCTAAGTTCAGCGCAATTGGCCAATGCGAATGCATTCAGACTTGATGTAATGGTCCGAGCAGTTTTCATGCTAATGAGACTTTTAGAATGCAATATACAAAAGTGATGAATTGTGGAAATGTCCGGCGCAGTCTCGCGCCCGCTCCGATCTATATATGTAAATCAAGTAGACTTCTTCACGGTCTCAACAGCATCCGCGGCAACAGCCTTGGCTTCACCGGCAACAGCCTTAGCCTCGTCAGCAACCTCCTTCTCCAGAGTCTTCGCTGCCGCTGTTGTGGAGCCGTCGAGGCTGCGGCGGTAGTTGAGAATACGGGTAACCTGGACGACACCGACGCATCCGAGGAAGAAGTTGACAGCGGCGAGACTGTTGTTGTTAGCTCGGGTTCTTTTGCGCAATGCCGCAGAGAAAAGCGGAGGTGGGCATACAGGTAGTTCTTGGGCGTGATGATCAAACACCAGCGGGTCCAGATGGCACCGGTGGCTGTGAGAGCGCCGTTCTGGGTCAAGGAGAGCTTCTCAGCGGGACGCTGAAAGTCGGAGATACCGGCGATGACGAGAGCCCACTGTCACTTTGTTAGCACTTCATTCATGGTCTTTTCCGGTGTTGTCCTTCGGATTCAGGTGGGCGCGTGAGCCGTGAGAACTAGGGTGGGAGCGGCGATTATCGTACCTTCATGACGGGGGCCCTGCGAGAAAAAATTGTCAGTAAATAGCTCTCACAAGCCATGAATTAAGAAGCAACCCACCAGAAGTGAACCGTCTTCACACCAACAGGGCTGTTCCATAGACGCTGGAATGTGCTCTGTTGCTCAGCGGAAGCAGCATCGGAGCTCTGGAAGCGGCGTCCGTAGCCACCAGGGCGGCGGAAAGCCTCCCGGAAAGCCGCGCGGGAGTTCTGGAAGAAGCGAAGACCAACACGAGACGACGACATTCTGAATAAATAAAGGAGGGGAGATTGAAGCAACAAGCACGAAGAGAGTCTTTATCATTCAGAGCCGACGTCGGCCCAGAGGTTGCTGCGGCTCTTTCCGGCTGAGGTAAGCGGTGTGACAATTCCGCTTGACCAGATTGGTTCTTGCACCTCGACCTCATCGCAGCAAGCTTCAAAAGAAAGACAACTCCATTCAATTGACGGCATTGAGTGCCTTGCTGTGCTTGTTGTTCCCCTTTTGCTTCGCGTGCCTGGTTCCATCGCCATAATGTCCTCCAAATACGTCTTCACACAGGGTCTTAAGGAGCTGCGGTTCCTGTTTTGCCAGACCTCTGAGCAGAGCGCTGCGACACGGTGAGTCGGGTTCTGCTCTGCCATCAAAGTGCGATGTGCTAATTGAATTGCTTATGCAGGTCGTTTCTGAACCGCGCCTACCCGACCATGAAGAAGCACAACCCACACACCCCGATTCTTGTCCGCGAGGCCTCTGGCACTCTTCCCCGAGTCTACGCTCGATACGGTACGCTCGAAAATGCAAAGCACCGCACAATTGAGGCTAACCAGATGGACGACTACAGCTCTCGGAAAGGAAAAGGAGGAAGCGCTGAGCGGTTTGTCACCCCTCCATCTAAATATACAGCTCGGGCGGGTACTAATCAAGAGCAGGTCTCTCCGATCAGCAGATTGAGGAGAAGATTACGCAACTGGTGAAGGCTCAGGCCTCTTCATAGGCGCCATTATGTTATATACCGCACTACGGTTGTCAACACTGTATCTATATCCGAGTGAATCGGTTGGCGTCTTAATGAATTCCTACTCAACGAATTCTTCTTGATTGATATACACTGGTTGTTCGCTACAGCGCGCTAACATTACCAACCTCACCAAACCTATATTGCGCCCAACTCAGACTCCCCTCTTTCAACGTAAAAAGCCTCTTCCCTACATCATCCTCCGCAGCACCAGCTCCAATATGAATCGGAAGAAGATGCTCAAAAGACGGATGCGCCTGTCGGGCGTCTCCGCGCTTCAACAAATCGATCAAAGCCTGCGCTCTCTCCGTCGGAGGTTTTGTAGCTGCGTCTTTCAATGCCTCGTCAAAACTAACAGTATACGGCATAGGCTTAGGGTCACTGAACGTGAACCGCAGGTCCCGCAGGTTGTGGACGGCCATGCCGGAGACGATGATCAGGATGTTTTCCTCGCGGAGCTTCGACACCGCTTGTCCCAGTCGGTAGTGCTGCATTGGGTCTTCGGTGCCGAAGAGCGAGACTTGGACGATGGGAACGTTCAAAGGGTTAGACTTGGGTTCGAACGCTGCAGCTCGTTAGTTCGAGTGCGTCTGACAAAGTTTTGGCTGAAACGTACCGCACTTGAAGCTCGCCCATACACCATGATCCAACCCGCGCTTCACGCCCTCGGCATTGATCCCGGCTTCCTTAAATGCATCGAGCACCTTGTTTGCAACCTCTCTGCTGCCGACATTGGGGTACTTCTCCTCGTAGTAGTGACTAGGGAAGCCGTAGAAGCTGCAACGACAGTATCAGCACCCACGGTTTACGCGAACGGGACTTCGGGACAATAAAGCAGGCATACTCGTAAATCAACTCCGTCATCTCAGCCGTATTCACCTGCACTGTATCCCTACCCGCTTGCCAGTGCGCCGAGAAAACCACGACCGCCCGTGGCTTAACCTTGGTCGTAATCTCCTTGCCGATCTTGCCTAGCTCTTTGTATGCAGGGTGTTCAGTGTCGTACATGATGTTTGGCTAGGAATGTCAGCAGTGGATCGTTATTCTAGATGCAGCTGATCACCTACGCCGCCATGGCTGAGGAAATAGACCGGTGTGCGCATGTTGATACCCTCCGTTGCAGGAGTCTTTTGGACAGTTTCAGGCACAGAGTTCAGCGATCGACGAGATCCTATAGCAGCCCAGGACGTTTGGGCTAAGCGTTTTAGACCGAACAGGTTGGCTGATGTGTATTCTGCTTGGGGGGCAGAAGCTGTATAGCCGAAGATACCGGCTATTAGAATGGCAACGACGAGGGTTATGAACGAGATCAAGATTGTGGATGGTCTCTGAGTCTCTGTATCTCGGTGGTTCGCGGTGGAAGACATATATATATCTTATTTATCTTTGCAGGAGCGCGATGATGGCGAATGAAGCGCAATCTAACTAGAAGTAGACTTTAGGTTCAACAGGAGCATAGTAAATTTGGAGGTAAGATTTATAGATCGGTAGAAGCCCAGTCATCAATTGTAATCGTACCATTTGTTTTGTTCTGGAAATTGCTTCACATTTGTAAAGAGTGCGGAAATGAGCCGCGGAATTGGTCCACTTCGGCTGTTTAAAGCGGCACTGGGTATTGCTGACTCGAGGCTGCAAGCAGCAAGCCAGTCCAGTCAAGGCCGCGTCTTCTGTTTTTCTTTGCCATCGACGGGATGCTCAATGATTGAATATAGCACTCATGAAGATTGTGTCCATTACCTACGTTGTGATGACTCGGCGACAGCAATCCCTTTGAGCTATCTATCTAAGAGTCTGACTTGGTTGAAAACAACACTGCGCTGAGATGAGCTGCTGGCCAAAAATAGGAACAAACTGACAAATGTCGCGACGTCAACCCTTGATTTCCTCTACATATGACTAGACGATTATTTTGAAAGGAAGAGAAACTAGCACCCTGCTAATATCGGAACCCTGTTCCTCCCCGCACTAACAAAATACCAACGGAAGCCTGGCGACACAAAAACATACTAAAACTTGCGAGCATACTTCAGATCCTTGATGTCCTCCGGGGTAATGACCGAAACACGCGAACTCCGAATCTCAGGCTTGTCCAAAAGCGTCTCATACACATGCGCAAACTCCGAAGCTTTGACCACTCCGTGCTGCTCGGCAGATTCGTCAACCTCTACTCGGAACGCGAGGTAGATCTCATTGAAGCGAACGTTTGTGTCGATGTTCTCGCGAGCTCCGGCGATGCACATGGAGAATAAGGCACCCTGCGTCATTGCTGGGAGAGGATGTGTCCCAACATCACCTTGAGCACCGGTGCAGATTGTCCAGGACGTTGGATTGTTCTGCTCAAGGAGGTACTTGATCGTGTATAGGTAGGCAACTATACCGGCTCGTCAGATCAATAATACCGATAAACTTTGGGAGAGCTTACGGTAGTTTGCTTCAAAACCCGCTTGCATGTTGGAGCGCATGCGCTCAAAATCAGTATCCTTCAAAGGGACTGTCACGTATTCGCCGCCAACTGATTCCGCGTTAATGAATAATCTTCGAGAAAGACAGGAAGCACTGACCGCAAGTGAAGACATGTTGGAAGGCTGGCAGCTTGCCGGCTCGGACCTGCTCGACAACGTCTCGAACTCCCGTTGCTGAGAGGACGTTGGCCTCAACAAAAGTGATACTCTCGGACGAACCGACATGGCGAACGAGCTTGTCAGCTGAGTTCTTGTTGCGAACGATGGCGAGGACATTTCGCTTTGACCGAAGCGCGGCCTTGACAGCAGAGACGCCAATGTTCCCGGTGGCTCCGACGACGAGGACGGTCTCGGTTGCAGACATGTTGAGATTATGGAATGGTGAATAGAAGTCAGTGTATTGATGAGACTGATTGAATTATGATGAAAGGTAATTGTCATCCATGATCTCCTGATAGTTAGACTCTCTTTTATACATTGGATGATATTGTATAGATGTGCTGTATAGTTATGACCAATCTCGCCCCTTCGGCCTTGCTCGGCCTTATTTGGGCGCGAGCCCCGAGCCGCTGACTACCCACTCTCGGGCGAGATCGGCTTAGAGCACGTGACTATATACATACCTGACGCAGTATGTCTCTCTCTCTTTCGTCTCCAGCTGCCTCTTGATGATTTGAGATCGCTTCTTTGGCTGTCTAAGCATGGCATGCACTGCAAATGAACTGAACATTTCTTGCAGCATAAAAGCTAATCATCATACCTGGAAGGTACGAATGAAGCTCATGGTGCTGCGTGCCTTCCCAGTGACAGTACTTATCTATCCCACGATCAGACGACTTCGAAGATGGACTCAGCTTCTCTGAGGTCGCATACTATCGTTGCTTGGTTTGACTGACGCTTACTACCCCTATGGGCTCTATACATTCTTACTAGTTTCTTGATTAACCATAATTTTTTTACCTAATATGAGCGCGCTTAGGTCCGAAAGAATCGATCTCACCAATGACTTGGACAGGTCTTGGTACAATTACATCGATCCCGATTTAGCTCGCCAAAACGAACAAAGTCCTTATAGTTCAAATGTGCAACAACTGCAATCCGCGGAAGAGCCCCTCGACTGTAGTGTGTCTGTGAGCCATGATGGGCGCTTGATTGGTAACATCCCAGTGTCTAATGACAATGACGAGGGTATAAAGTTCAGTGTCTGTGGCGGAGCCGAAATACCGCATTTCAAGCTAGTGCTATCTCTTCGCACAACGCGCCGGATTCTTCACTTTACAGCCATATGGACCGCCTGGGGTGAAAGGGATTTGGATTCTCGAAAGCCGCTACCCGATAACACAAATACGATCGCGCAACAGATGAGCTATACTTTCTCAGACAGACTTCAAAACGTTAAGGCTACGCTGGTGTAAAAGAGCCCTGGAAATACCTACTGGAACATTAGTTGGGCCCATGATACGCCTCCGTACTGCTTCAATTTCAAATCCGCAGAGGATTTTAGACCTGAGTTGTCAGACTGGCAACGCCAAAAGCTGTCGACTTTTCTTAGCCTGGCTCGCACCAACGTACGTATAAACGTTGCAACCCAAAGGCCAGGATCGTTCCTATCATACTGGACACTCTTGACTAAGATGCCAGTGCCAACACCGGCCCCATTCCCTGCCTATAAATGTTGGTACGATACCTCCAAAAAGAAACTAGAGCCAATGTCGTCCATACCATCGATACGAAACGACCGTACTTTGTACGAGCATTATCGTCGTCGCAATTCAACCTGGTTTACCTCTCCCTTGGTCACATGCATGGTCATATCCCATATGTATCAAGTGCCTCCAGTGGTATTTCTCAACGAGAGGCACTACGAAGTAGTGCGAACCATCGCTTCTTACCGGGAGATGGATCAACTGCGGACACTAATCCAACGTCGAGATCGGCATCAAATCTATAGTCTCCGCTTTGACCCGCTCCTCGTGGTTCACGACGACTGGGAGGCGAGGGTCGATTACGGCGAAGGGATTTCTGGCAACTTGGAGGTGCGTCCGAACGACTGGGAGGAAATTCCTTGTGGGCTTCATTATTGCCTTGTTGATATGAGGTTACAATGTGCAAAAGATACGTTTGACATGCGGGGGCTGGAAATGCTTCCAGTACTGGGTACACCGGTTGAAATCAGAATCACAAACCCGTGCTCTAGTCATAAACTCTCGAGGTCTAATGGAGACGGCGCAGATCTCGAAGATGATACCTGTACATTCCCTGGTGTGGTTGTGAAGGCCCCCAAGCAGTATGATGAGGTTGCCAGGGACATGTCCAGCCCGGTGTGCATCCTTGTTTCTTGCGGGCAGTGTCCGATGGCCGACTTCCAAGAATTGCTTGGGACAGTGATGGTTCGTCCGTCGACACTTCTACATGACCAGGCACGTTCGGCCTTGCAGTCTGTTCTCTATGGTAACGCCACCTTCGGAATTAACCCAGGCAATGTTCGAAAAAAGCTCTTACTGGCCCACGATACTCAATTTCGAGCCTACCTATCCCATCCGTGGGGCCGAGTTGCCTCAGAATCGGTTGGGTTCATGAACCTTCTACGACCGGGTTAACATCTAAATGGAAGGCAGACTCGGGCACTCACACTGGCACTCACAACTCAACGAACCCCACAGGATAGGTTTAGGAGCTTGGTCTGTCTAATCGATGGACGTCCAGGTACTGGCAAGACAAAAGTCTCTGCCTATATCACTCTATTTTGTTCTCTCCGAGGCTATCCTATCCTCAATATTGGACCATCACACCACATTCTTGACCATTTAGAAGAGGCGATAGGCAGTATAACACCTGATATTGAACAATTCCCGCACTTCAACACCTACCGACTGGATTTGGAACTGGGAGATGGGTTTGAGCGTCGAATGGCGCTCCAGGACGATTATCGGCGTTTTTAGAGTACAAACCTCTATCCACGTAAGATGATCGACAGAATGTATCTGGCCACCTACTCGTGGGATAGCTTTCTACCAATGTGGGCCTGGATAGAGGCCCGAACATCATCAGACAGTCAATTCTCAATGGGGAAACACATTAATTGTCGGCTGGTCAAATGCTGCGAGGAGGGTCCACGTTGGCGTGCAGCCTACCCTGAGGACGAGCCGGAAATCTTTCTCTTAGCCGACGTGATCATGTGGTACCTGGCCGCAAGGCGAGCCGGTTGCTTCCACGATGAGCCACTGGATATGGAATCTACCAGAGAGTCTCGTTCTGATGACGAGCTTACCCTAGGCTTTAGAGCTGCTTTGGCCAAGCTTGAGCACTTTTATATACTGCGCGCCCGTGTCATCTTTTGCACTCCCGCTAGCACCGCCAGCCGCATTCTTCGAGGCTTTCACCCTCATTTTATCTTGGTAGAAGATGCGTCTCTCATGACAGAGATGGTCTACCTGAACGCCATCATGTGGCATCATACAAAAGCATCTAAGATTATTCTCACCGGTGATAACCGCCAAGCCTCCAATTGTATTGTTTCCTGGGACTCTAATCAGCATTTTGAATCAGCAAAGATCTCTTTATTCTATCGGTTCCAAGCGGCTAGCATCCCCTGTGCGCATTTATTTGCACAGTACAGGATGGCACCCGATATCTCGCGCTTCATCACCGAGATCTTCTATCGTGACGAGAGATCCAAAGAAATGCCAAATTGCGAGGACAGACAAGCGGCGCTTTTATTTCGACAGATAATGTCACGCAAGGCACCGGGCTGCGCATCCAGTAACGTATATTTCATCTCAGTCAAAAAAGCCTCACTATGGCGACGAAGGAACGTCTTAGCAAGGATCAACCCGGAATACGTATGCTGCGCAGCAAAAGCCGTCCAAGACCTCATCGATGGTGGAATGTATGCTGATCAGATCCTTATCGTCTGTGATTCCGCGGAGGAGCGCAGCGCTCTTCGCGGCTTGCTACGTGCGATTGTCCCTCACGATTACCGAGGCGTCGACATTCGAAGTGTCGACTCGGTCCCTGGGTGTCAGAAAGAAATCGTCATTCTTTTGACCGGCCGCCCTGCCCGCTTTAGCGCGGACGCCCTGATAGATGCCAAGCGTCAGTGCCTTGCGATGAGCAGGGCTATGGATGGCCTGATAATTATAGGCCAAACGGGACTGGAGCATGCGGGCTGTGGTTGGCCGTTGATTGTGAATTATTCCCGGAGAATGAACACGATGATTTGTCTAGAGGGCCGGCGGGAGATGCTTGAGGAGACGTTGGGTATTCCTAATAAATGGGACTATGAAAAATTAAGGGCTAATTGATGAGGGTGAGGAGTGGAATGCTGGAAGATGGGAGGTATTATTTGGTATGTTTTCTTTAGATAGTCTTGTATAGCATGGCTAGCGTAGGATAAGACGAATTTACAGATGAATGGTCAGAGCAGGGCGTGTCACACCCTGCCTTACCACCCACTCGAGGCTGTCAAATTTGATAGATATACCATGATCGGTGCAGCTTCTATCTGTCCTGATGTTGTTGAATGGGTGTAGTAGTCTGCCATGTCGACAGGCAGGCAGGCAGGCAGGCGCAAGGCTGGAGGGTCTATGGTGGATAGGCACATGACAGCTCAGCCTCTGCTGTGCAACTTGCCTTGCGCTGACCAGGCCCATCAACCCCGCAACTCTGTCTTCTCCTTCACTTATCACCATCTTGCGCAGCAGAGTTCAACATGCTTCTGTGTTCGCCCATCGAATCTGCCTCACTACCATTACTTTCGTTCATCGATACCCCACTACCCACTCCGGAAGATGCAGCCAGAACCGCACGAGTTCGAATTCGCCATCATCTGCGCCCTGCCGCGGGAGTTCGATGCCGTCGAAGCCTTACTTGACGAGCGCTACAGCAGCCTCAACACCCCGAGGCATTTCAGTGACTCGAACTACTATACCACCGGACGGATGGGAGTATCCAATGTCGTTGTTATTTGCTTGCTAGAGATGGGCAAGGCAAGCGCCGCTAAAGCCGCCACTACCCTTCGCTCAAGCTTTCCAAACATCAGCTTGATACTTGCTGTTGGTATCTGTGGGGGAGTGCCATTTCCCACTCCGGATACTGAATTAATTCTGGGAGATGTTATAATCAGCCATCAAGTCGTTAAATTCGATTTTGGAAGGCAATTCTCGGACCGGTTCGAGCGGAAAGGCGTGATCAAGGAGACTCTCGATCGCTCGAATGCGGCTGTTCTGTCGGTTCTTGCGGGCCTACCTACACGTGAGATGAAGAATCATCTTCGCGGATTGCATACTCGCTATCTCAAGGATCTGCAGGTGCAGAGTGATTCTATCTGGTGTTATCCGGGCGTGGATAAAGATCGACTATATCCAGCCTCATGCGAGCACAATGCCCCTGCTGGGGTAGAGGAGGCACAGAGAGAGCCTGCCACAGACTGCACAAGCGTTGGCTGTATCAGACCGCTTATCACAAGAATGCGTCTGAGCAACGGAACCAATCCTCAACCCTGCATACACCTCGGACCCATTGCCTCGGGGGATGTTGTGATGAAGTCCGCTAGTCACCGTGACAAGCTAGCTCGCGAGGAGAACATTGTTGGGTTCGAGATGGAGGGGGCTGGAATCTGCGAGAGCTTGGCCTCACTGGTTATCAAGGGCGTATGTGACTACGCAGATAGTCACAAGAATAAGGAATGGCAGGATTATGCTGCAGCATCCGGTGCAGCTTGCGCCAAGGCTTTTCTGGAGTGCTTGACTTCTATAACATATCATAAATGTAAGTTTCCCTCGCCTCTTAATACTAGAAGGGTCGTTGATAACCCGGAAAGGTGCATTGTACATGTCATCGAGAATGTTTCAAACAGGCATTGGTATATGATGACTCACCTGGACTTGAAACGCGGCTCAATGGCTACTAATGGTTTGCTCTTCTAGGAGGCGAGTCCCATGGAAGGGTATCTCAGTCACGATATTATACGATTAGCCAGGCCTTCACACACATGCCGACGCGCAGATCGTCCGAGTCTACCCAGTCGACCAATGTGCCAATCAATCATCATGAAAGCGGGACTCCTGTCATCAAGCCAGAGCAGTCTGTAGTTCCATCTACCATGGACACAGCTCAGACTGTGCAAAATCAAGTAATAAAAGCAAATCGAGTGGTCTTTTTAGAACTCTGCAAGACATTCTTCGGCACGATATATTACCACAGCCAGGACATTCAGAAACAGGTTACTGTCGACGACGAAACCGCGGAACAGAACAAAAGCAAAACGTCTTTTGTCTTCCATCCTGCATCTTGGCTGGTGAGACTTGGAATTAGGTATGGAATAAACGCCATAGCGAGCTCTCAGCACGGATCTTGGCAATATAGTCTGAGGCCTGTACACGTGGTCCCTGATGACTCTCTCATTTTTCGCTTCTGTGAGACTGGGAATATTGAAGCCGTTCGTGAGATGCTTACACGTGGAGAAGCATTCATCAATGATACAGATACCAGAGGGTGGACCTTACTACATGTGAGTTTAAGAGTAGTTTAGCGACGATATAGAATTCGTTAGCTCACAAATACCTCTCACAGATTGCTGCAAAAGAGGGACAATCGAAAATGGCAAAGTTTCTCATTACCCATGGTGCTGATAAACAAGCCTATGCATATCAGCCAATATCGAAATATCGCAATCATCAGTGAGTATACTCTCTGGGTTTGAAAGGTAGATTAAAAGGGTTGCTAAATCCAAAATAGCACACCAGAGACATTTATTCAAGGTACTGCATTTCGACAGGGTCATATCCAAGTGCTATCACTCTTTAGGGACTGTATCGAGTTTTCTGAACCAAACTGCAACGGTTGGTCGCTCCTTGCTATTGAAGCCGAAGGTTTTGATGGCAGTGAACGCTTCACACCTCAGCTGGCACACGAGTATTATTCGACATTGATCCAGTGCTACCGTGGAGAGATATCGAGAACACTTAACGTCAGCAGCGTTTGGTATGATTTGTTTCTAGCCGACCAGGGAAGCGACTCGTTAAGCATAAACAAAATCCTAGATTTTGTCCCTGACCAAAAGGGCTATACCGAGATTGTCTCCGATGATTTAACTCAAATGTCGTTCAATGAGTATCTTGGTGATTGCTTTATGGTTCTCGAGATACTCACCGAAAGGGGCGCAGATATTCAAGCCATATTCGGTGGCGAAACACCAACCTCCCGTTCACTGAGGTTCTCACCGCTATTCTTTCTTGGTCATCCGAGGTACTAGACTTGTACCACGAGATCGATGTTTTGATCAATAAAGAGTTACGTGAGAGGTGCGCACCGAGTCTACGTGGGTGGAACCCTCAAACTTTCACGGACCTCTTGACAGTCAAGTCGCTACAGCGATGGAAGAGATACAATGGTGACATAGAGTGCTTTATGTGTGGCGTATACAGACAGCGCCCGAACGATTACATGAGGCAGTGTTTGCTGGAGCCATGGTGGGAAAAAGTGAAACATCACATCAGAACTCGCGCTTGCCTTTGTTCCGAGCAAGAGTGGACGCGCGATGGGCGCAACCAGGAAAGTGTAAGCCACGACAGTGATGAGTGTCGCGCTGAACATCGTGGCCAAGCAATAGCAACCTCGCAGGATGGATCAAGACCAAGACATGGAATCAGCGTCTGCGTATCTGCTGGCTCCTCAGATGAGATCAACGCCCTACAATTCGACCCTGAGTCGCCCAGTACCAAGAGTATCACTAGAAATACCCCCTATGAGCATGTTAGCCGTTCTGATAGAGATTCAGATTATGATGATGACAGGTTAGGGCTACATAATCCCGCGGCTTAGAACTGGTATATATGCTAACCTCCGCTGCGTCACAGTGAGATGCCCTTCGAATTGCTCCTGCGGGGGTACTATGAATTATATGGCCCTTGGAAGGGAGATTACGGACCCGAGGAGTATTATTGCCTTCGCTGTTTTGCAAGGGTTGAGGAGTGGGACACATCACTGCTCGATGACGACACATACTTTATGTACAGCGATAGTTCTGAGGAGGAAGATACATCAGAGTGGAGCACGGGCTCTGAGGAGCAGGATGACTCTGGATTGGACACACAGGAAGCGTCAAATGCCTGCTCTGAGGTAGAGACAGAGAGTGAGGATGAAGATGAGGAGGATGAGTGTGTAGACCCGATGGGGGTCGATTGAAGGCGATTGACACAGTTTTCGGCATTAATGCTCACATCGTAGTTATATCGTCTCTTTTCTTCCACTATCTGCCCGCCACCACATAAGCTCATCCAGCTATGGCAAAAAGAAAAAAGAAAAGAAACAGCAGAAAAACGCCCGCCCCATATAAATAACACGCAAAGAACTGAGATCTGCCTGGTTTCCCGCTGTAGTCATAGTCGAACCTTGGTGCCAAAACCAAGGTTCAAAATCCCGTATATCCAGCTCACTATCCTTGGTTAACCTGCATTGGAACCAAATAGACACCCAGACCGAGTATCGCTTAAGCTTTACCATCCAGCTAGTCTAGGTTTATATCCAGGATCTTAGGATCATTTTGACATCACCAACGGGTTTCTTGTACGTTAAATACCTAAGATGTTGCTTTTTATGCTAATTGATCCTAAATCCTTCCCCATACTCATTGCATCCAAAATCTGACAGACCAAGGCGGCCAACATGCGTCTCGCCATTCTTATAACAACTGCCCTCCCCTTGGCTCTGGCTATGCCCAGCATTTTTGTTTTTCAGGAATACCGCAACGATCCTGAAGACGCTGCTTGCCTGCGGGCCTGTTTCCCTGACAAGCCGGCTTGTCCGGATAATATGGTTTGTACCCCTTCATATCTAAATTCTTCACTGCAGATTAGATTGCGACTAACGGTTCATCCTCACGGCAGAATCCCAAGAAAGTGGTATGTCTGCGCATAGCTACCCTGCTCCGTCCTAAATCCACGAAAACGAACGGACTGCCTTTACAGTAGTTACTAACTCAATTTTCCTTCCTTGAGGGTAATTGCTGGAGCTGCTGTCTCCACGATCGCAACCAACAGGAAATTAGCCTAGCTGGTGAATCAGATATCGAGGCTGTACTTTCCCGTATGCCTGATAAAGACCCAGGAAGTATGTCTTCTCACCTCTTATCTCTCAACAATAATAGTATCCTGAATAGCTGACCCAAGATCCACGCCTTGGCATATTTAAATGCCTGGACCGAACCGACCGGTGCTGTACCTGGAGCGGGTGCGAATGGTGTTGTAGTGGCAAGAACGGGTGCTCAAATGAGCCGTTCAGTCACTGGGGATATTGCTGGGGTTGATTTAGTTTCTAGCTACCTCGCTGGTTATGGGGTGAGGAGAACTGCAGGTGGTCATTCTTCTGCTCCTAGCAAGAGCGGTTTTCACCGCGAACCGCAGCTTCGTTTAGTACGCATTCAGTTCTGAACATCTGGGTTTCGAATGTCAATCGATATAACTAGTAGCAATTGAAAATACGGGTGCCGTACTTACTAGCTATATTCATCGAACTACTACTGATTGAAAGGAGGAAACTAGAATATCGAGAGCCGTACGTACTAGCTCTTTTTGATTGAGGTTCAATATTAAATTAAGTATGGAGTCTTATCCACAGCTACGGTGGGTACTGCATGGTCACCAAACGTGGTCTGATCACTTGCAGTACCCACACTACGCATGCGTTGATGATGCTATGGAGCAGCATTGTCAACTGGACACAAAGAATCACCCAGAAGAATGAACCGCACAGTTCAACTGTATAAGTCAACCTACCAGTCAAAGGAAGGATATTTTGTTATGCAAAATAGCCCTAACTCTGGAAAAAGCTGCGCTATAATCAGGAACTCAGCCTAGACTCTGCAGTGGCCTGAGCACCTTGCAAGGGCATCGGTTACGCTAGCTGCATATGGCATGACTGTCTCATTTTATCCAATCCATTTTAACGACTGACTATGCCGCGTCTGCCCAATGCCTAGTAACTTAGCCAACTGGCAACTAACCCGTAGGGGCCAGTTACATGAGTTCACTGTCCAACCACTCAACCCAGGTCCATATCTACGGCAACAGATCCATTCATACATCCCAGTACATAACATAACATAACATAGCCCCATAAGTCCCATCAAAGACACCCAGCTTATCGACACACAACAAATACGGAGTAGACTCCCGCCGTCTACGCAACCTCCGCCTCAATAACCATCTCATACTCCTGTGGATCCGGCCAAAACTTGACAATCCGGAACCCAGCCCCGGTAAGCAACCTCTCCCAATCGCTCTGCGTGCGCTCCGCCGCAGCCAGCAGCGACATCATGTTCACATCCATGGTCGTCTGCGAGATACTCGCCCCCGTAGGCGGGAGGACGATGTCGTAGACAAACAGCTTGCTGTACCCCTTTGTCATTGCGTCGCGGGTGTTGGTGAGCAGCTGGGTGGCTTTGTCGTCGGGCCAGTCGTGTAAGACGGCGTGCATGAAGTAGGCGCGGCTTCCTATTACATTATTAGCATGGACTTACGAAGGACCGAAAGCAAAATAAAAAATATAATACCTTTAACCGGCTGCGGGGTGAAAAAGTCATGGACCTGGGCGGTGATCTTCTCGTCGACTTGAGCGCGCGCGATAATCTCGGGGAGATCCTGCAAGACGAGAGATCCGGCGGGGAGGTCAGGGTGTTTCTTCAGGACGTGAGAGATATCAATGCCTGTGTTTCCGCCGAGGTCGACGACGAAGGGGGCTTCGTCGAGCTTCGCGCCCTCGAGGAGCTTGCTTGTGTCGTAGACTTTGGTCCAGGGGGTCTTCCAGGCTGTCCAGGCTTCCATGTGTCCTGTGAAGGCTTCATAGTATTCGGGGCTCTTTTGCAGGCGGCCGAAGAAGTTGAGGTGCTCGGGGTCGAAGTCGGTGTAGTTGTTGGTGGTGGCGTCTGTTGGTGCGGTGTAGGAGGTTTTGGCGAGGTAGTTGGGGAGGTTGTGGCCGGCTGAGATGTATTGGTAGGAGCTGGAGTGATGGAGGTATGGTCAGTATGTATATAGGGTGGGGGGTGGCGAACTGGAAATGACTTACGCTGCTTGAAGGGAGGCGCGGACCTTGGTGCTCTCGTCGCCGATGGCAAGGGAGAATGGAGTCGGCTTGAACTTGTCTTCGCCGGTTTCTTCGACGACGTAGAAGGCTGCGAGCAAGCGGAAGAAACGACCTATAATTGGGCTCTGTGAGTATGGCGGAAGTATAAAGCGTGGAGAGGCCTACGGAGGAGGTTGGTCTCGACAGTAGGAGAGGTAAACTGGACCAGTTCGTCGATAGTTTTCTCGCCTCCCTCGGCAGCAGTCCAGGCCTTCCAGAGACCAGTATCGATGAACGTCTGCAGAGCGGCAAAGACAACCGGGTGCTCAAAGCAGAACCCCCACGCACGCTCATAGGGGTTCTCGAGTCTGGCTAGCAAGCGGCGCGCGGCAGCACGAACATGCAGGCGCTCAACTTCATTGCCGCCAAAGGCCTCGGGCTTGATGGCGTCGAGCGCGGCAATGATGTCTTGAGTCTTAGTCGACATTGTTAGGAGTAGTGCTTATGCAGATCAGCAGGGGGGGTAAGAGTGCTATCGAAGAGCAACCCCTGACACTACAGCCGCGGACTCGTATATATATGCCGGGCTGTCCGGCAGGCTAAAGAGAGACGGTTGGTAGGGTTCGACGCTAAGAGGGCCGGTGATGAACGGTCTGGATTGCATTGATTGCTTTGGGGAAAAGGAGAAAGCCTGAGCCGTTCCCCTCACAGGTGACAGGTTCAACACGCTACACCCGTTGCCATCTCCGGACTCCGGACGTTATCTGTCAAAAGCCAAACCTAGTCCCAAGCCGCAGGATCAACGGCGGAAACTGAGTCGTAACGAGCAGACCATTGGGCAGAGAAGAGGAGGAGGGACCTTTGGCAACGCCACATGCCGCACCAGCCCTAGCACGGACTCTTCACTGGCTGGGGCCTGACTCGCGGCGCATCCGGACCGGCGCTTCATGTGGGCCGCTAGCAGTGGGTCAAGAGCTGTCAACTTTCATTCTGTTGATCATTGATTGACAGTCGACAGGTCTATTCTGCTTTCAGGCTGTCAGGATTCAAAAGGATGGCCCCATTGCCCCTTGTAGAATGGTCGGCGTATTTCGTTTGGAACTCTGCACTCCGACAGCCCCTGCTCAATGCTTTGCAGAGACTCTAAATCTAAATACTCTCGTCCCTGAGACTAGTAGCATCCCAGAATCTTGTTCCCCTGACCCCTGCAAGTCTTGTTCCTTTCCTTGTGGCTCTCGACATGGGTTACTACGGTGGCCTGGGGCCCATGGTGAATGGAGTCCTCTGGATGGAGGTTGGCGTCTTCGCTTTCTTTGTGGGCGTTAGACTCTATACACGACATCGAATTCTGAATGCCGTGGGCGTTGACGACTATCTATGCATTACTGCTTTGGTGAGCAGAGCAACTGTGGCAATTGACCACCGACCAAGCGCTGACCAGCCAGGTTATTCACATCCTGTACACAATTTTCGTCTCCATAGCCACCCACTATGGCCTCGGGAAGCGCGCCGCAGAAGTCGGTGATATGGACATATACTTCGAGGGCGTCAAGTGGGTAATCATGAGCCAGTTTTCGGGGATTCTGGTCATCGGCATCGGTAAAGCGGCTGTGGGCATGTTTCTTCTCCGAATCATCCGCAACAAGATCCAAATCGCCTTCATCTACGTTTGCCTAGTGATCAACGCCATCATAACACTGTTCGCGAGCATCACGGCCATCGTGCAGTGCTCCCCGATAGAGAGGACCTGGAATCGAACGATTCCGGGAACCTGCTGGATCGAGTTCTCTAATATCGGCTACACAGTTGGTTGTAGGTGCCCTTGCTATTTCTTAGATCCATCCATTGTTCACGACACTGACTTGATCTGTTTGCTACAGCATGGTTCGTCGCAATGGACTTTGCCTTTGCGATCCTCCCGTGGTTCGTCGTCTGGGGTCTCAACATGAAGCACAAGGAGAAAATCACCGTCGCCTGCGGTCTGAGCCTCGGCCTCTTGTATGCTTCCACCAACCCTAACTTCGCAGTTCATGATACTAACCTACCCCCCTCCAGCGCCGGCGTCTGCGGCATCATCCGAACCGAAGCCCTCTCAGGACTCAACGCCTCCGAATACCTCTGTACGCATCCTCCTTCCCTCCCCTCCCCTCCCTTCCCACACCCTCATACCCCAAAACTAACCCCCCCTTTCTCCTCCCTGCACAGACGAAACAATCCCCATGCTCATCTGGTCCGCCACCGAATCCTGCGCAACAATAATGTGCAGCTCGATCCCCGTCCTCCGCCCGCTCTACACACGCATCAAATACGGCAAGTCCGGCAAGGGCAGCTCCGGCGGCGAAAACTCCTCCTACCAGCTGCCCATGTACGGCGGGTCGTCGAGGCGCTACGGCCGGTTCTCGTCAAAGGAAGGGCTCAAGACGACGGATTTGGATCTGGGGACGCTCAACGACGCCTCGTATCATCAGAACACGGTTATCACGCACGAGCAGAGTAATGGGAGTAATGAGGATACGAGTATTCTGAGGAGTGCGGCGGGGATTGAGAGGACGGATGAGGTGATGGTTACGTATGAACAGTTTGCGAGGAAGGGTTAGGTTGAGATTGAGGTTGAGGCTGGTGAGGTGGGTAGGCTGTATATCCTTTTCCCCTGCTGCCACTTGATCTCGATATTGATTCTGCTACGCTTACCATGGTGTTGCCTCTCTTGGTGAACCACTCTCCCTTCTTCCTTCTTTCTTCCGCTGGTTTGACGGACGCAGATTGCGAAGCCAGCATGTAATCTTTGTATATCCGTTTGTTGTTTTCTTCTCTTGTTTTTATATTTTCGGACAGCCTGTATATACCCCCTTCACACGACACGGAACAACATTTTCGGGAGCTCTTTTAGAGTGTTCAATGCGCTACGCTCAGTTTGCTATTGATTCTTATTGTTCTAAATTCTCTAGCTGAGATGTAGATATATTTGTGCTGAGAAAGAGCCTCTTCTGTTGAGCTCTGCTTGGTGAGGGGCTGTATTACTGTCGCAGGCACATATGTAGGGCAGGGATAGGAGGGGGCTTGTTTGTCTGATTAGGGCTGGGTGGTCCAGCCTCAAAGCTTAATAAAGTGCTGGACAAGTTGATGTAAGTGACTCAATTTGATTTCGGATTGACCCTGTACACATATAGAGTAAAAGCTATTAGTTTTATTTCCCAGCACCTTCGAGGACCTCGTTTGGTGTAGCCCTAGCCTACCAATTACTAACAACGCTACCAGACCCTTCATCTCACTCCACAACCTCCTCCCTCCGACCAAAAACCTCAGCAGTGGTACTAGAAAACTTCCTCGCCTTGATCTTTCGCTCAAACAGGATATCCAACTCGGCATAAGTCCGCCCTTTTGTCTCTGGAACGCGGAAAAACGCCCAGGTGAAGCAAAGCAGCGTGATCCCGGCCCAGAAGAATCCGGTCCTGTTCTTCCAGTTCCACGCTGTCGGGTTCAGCATATATGGGCTGATAACACCACTGACGATACTGCAGACGTTGTATAGGTTTCTTGCCAGACTGACTGTTTTGGCACGTAGTCGGACGGACGAGACTTCCGAGACGAGAGAGTAGGTCACCGTTCCCACGGTAAGATTGTAACTGAGGGCAAAAATGAGGAGAAGGCTTCCTGCAGCCCACGAGCCTGCGTTTGTGTCGGCGAAGGAGGTGCATCCGATCCCAAAAAGGAAGAGGGTCAAGACAGCGAGGCCGGTTACATAGAGTGTTCGGCGGCCTACGTGCAACATCATAAACCAGGCGCCGAGGACTCCGACAATACCAATAGCGTATTGGCCGATTGACATGTTAAAAGAGTTTGATTCATCCATTCCTGCTTGAATGAAGAAATAGGTCGAGTTGTTCATGAAGGCGGTTCCGCAGAGGTTCTGCCCTGCCCAGGTGAGGCAGCTGATTTCGGTCCGGCGGAGGTCGTGGCCTTTGAAACAATCGACGTAGGCGGTTCCGTGACCAATCTCCTTTTCGATTTCGTTGGTGTGAGCCATGACCTCGACGGTGTTGTCAATGCTGAATTCAGGGTCGGCATTTGGTACGGTTAATCGGCGAAGGGCTGCTTTTGCCTCTTCTAATTTGGCGTGGCGAACAAACCACCATGGTGATTCAGGTGCTAGGGCAACACCGACGAGCAGCGGAACGGGCCACATCCATTGGAGTGCGTAGGGGATACGGTAAGCCCATTCATCGGTGCGCTGCAACATGGCCCTCAACACACCTGTAGCAAGTAGCTGACCGATGACCCAGCACATGTTGATGTAGGTGGTAAGGTAACTACGAAGAGCAACAGGGCAGACCTCAGAGGCGTATGTTGCAGGCAGTGTTTGAAATATACCCCAGGGAATGCCCATCAGGACACTTCCAGTTTGCAGGACAGCCACTGACGGGGCGAAAAATGGGATGAAGATCAAGGCTGTGATGCAAATATAGGTCAGATTAGCTCATTTCACTAAGAGGTATGGCTCCGAACCTGTAATAGCGGCTAAAGCACCCATCATGGTCTTCCGATAGCCAAAGCGCTCAGCCAGGTATCCATTCATAAAGAGTCCAATGATCTCTCCAACGGCTGCACCATTGTACAGACCGGATTGCCACGCGGCAGACAACTCATACGAGCCGTCCGGTTGCTGCTCTCCATATTTCCGAACCCACGGCTGATAACCCTAACCCTATATCCACGCGTCTTGGAGACAGACCTCTCCTCTCATACAACCGTTTGGCCGTTAGCCCAGCGAAATCCCTCGCGTGTGGCACCTAGCCAAGGGATGATCCTTCGTATCTCCTGCAGCCCAGCAAGGAACAGTATAATCCGGGGAAAATGCCGCGAGAGCGTTCGTCAGTGGCGGGCTCAAAGGTAACCCCAACACGATGATGGCGGTCACTCCTACCTAAATCGGGGCATCAACCAGCCGATCTACTTCCCCGAGGCTTGATACGGCCACCCCGAGGGAAATCTGTGGGGTTGGTTGTCGTACTTGGCTGGCAATCCAGCCGTGTTGGCCCCAGGAAGGATCGAAGGATTCCCAGCATGCTACATAGATACTACTTCTTTGGCGTCAAAGACGCGAAGTAATTCCATCTATCGTGTTCGTTGTCCGCGAATCATAATGGTTTCTGCCAAATGCGATACCCTGCTGCTTCGCCTATACCAGCCAACGCTTGAAAGTATGGCACAAGATGGACATCTTTTCGAGCTCCATTGTCAGCTTCCCCCCCCCGATTCCTCTTGAGACTACCAATGGAATATCTGCGCCAGGTAAACCCAGGTTAACTCAGCAAGACACAGCAGTTCCACATCGCAGAGGAGGCGTAGACCTTATATTTCGGAACTGAGGTATACATGTTTTGTGGGCATTTGGCAGTCAAACAAGGCTAATAAGAGAACTAGATCTATCAATCAAAATAGTCGCGCTCTTCGCAAAATCAATGGTTTACAAATCAGTTTTACCCATTCGCCCCTTCACTTGCAACGAATCTAGAAACCTGAGAACAGTTAGTAAGTCGTCAAGAGCCAATATAGAGAAGACTCACCCTTCTCGGTATTTCCCTCTCCCATACTCTTGCTGCTGCTGCTTCCGCTCTGGATAGCTCCGACGATACCATCCATGTACGGTGCACCGCTCCACTTTTGGTGTGTGAGGACATCAACGCCGAGCTCCTTCTCGCGCGCTTGGATGAGGCGGACGTATGCGAGCATACCCTCGTCCTTGAAAGCGCGAGAGAGCTCCGCTGTAATGGTGGCTCCGGAATGGATACCAGCAAGGGAGATCAATTGGAGAACGAAACTAGAAATATTAGACTATGACTTCACGTATAGCATTAGGATAACTTACCCATGCTGAGCGAGGTCCCAGATAAATGACTTGAGAGATGCCTCGTCGAAGCCCTGCCCCATCCAGTTAAAGGACGGGCTCAGGTTGTAGACAAGCTTCTTGCCGGGGTGAGTAGCGCGCACTTCTCCTGCGAGCTTTCCGGCTTTCTCAACGTTCGGATCGCCGGTCTCGACCCATAGAAGGTCGGCGTACGGGCCAAACTCCTTGGCTCGCTTTGTCGCCGCTGGGAAGCCCGCGCGGTAGTGGTAGAAGCCTTCTCTGGTTCGGGGAATGTCGCATGACCAAACTACCGGTTTCTTGGTGTAGTCGTTGGCCAACACCCGCCGGCGGGAGATGGAAAGATCAGGATTCTCTGTGACATGCTTCTTGTACGCATCGCGGGCAGAATGAGATGCACCTTCAGCCTCAAGGTGGGCATCGACAGCTGCGGAAGTTAGTAAACGGCCTCAGGAAGAAGAGAGACTGCGCACCTTCATCAAATGTCACCAGCTTGTGCCTTTTGACCCAATCCAGCTCAAATGCATCAATCTCCGCTGGCGCAGCCCCTTCCCTCTCCATAGCTTGCAGTGTCTCTGCGAGCGGCTCTGACTCTTCTGTCACGCCGAGGATGAATTCATGGTCGCGTACGTCGATAGCACTGCTGAGCAACTTTCCGCTCTCTGAGTCAGTCCGAGCAATGACCAAATTCTCAACGCCCATCAAGTCCCACTGGAACCGAGCCGCAACGAGTCGGTTGATGTGCTCGCCGATCGGAACTATGACCTTGCCCGCCAAATGGCCACACTTTTTCCCACCGTGCAGCTGATCTTCAAAGTGAACCGCCGCAGCACCGTTCTCGGCGAAGAGTTTCGCTAGCTTCAAGACGGCTGTCAAACCGCCGTGCCTACTCGACGTTAGTAGAATACTTCAATTCGGCGATCTACATACCCAGTGTCACCATCGGCAATAATCGGTCGCATGTAATCAACGTAAGGCGTAGATTTCCGCTGCTCCGGCGTCAACTTCCGTCGCGCATCGAAATGTTTGCGATCATGTAATTGTTGAGCCTTGAACAATCGCTGAACCTGGTTCGGAACCGTGTTATACGGGTAATCTCCGAAATCCGCAGAAACCTCGTTCGTCGATGTCAACACCGACGAACAGGCCCATCCAGATATATACAGGACCTCCTGGTTAGGAGCCTGTTGTGTCATTTGCACAGGGTCAATTGCGCCCACTGCCAGTAATCAGCATATTTCGCAGTTAGCAGAGACGTAAAGCGCCACATACTCGTATGAACCGGCTTTCCCTCCTTCGCCCTCTCGTTCAACAAATTGAACAACTTCCTAGCCATCAACGAACTCGGGTATGACTGCTGTAGTGTCCCCCGTTTGCTAACCACGTCCGCGGCGGTGTAAGGGCGCTTTATCCCCTCAAAGCGGGGAGAGTTCCACCACGCCTCGACGTCTTTGATTTGCTGTTCGTACAGCGCATCTTCTGCCTCTCCAGCCTTTTCAGCCGTCGAAAGTAATTGGTATGAGTCGCTTGGGAGCGTTGTTGAGACGGGTGGTTGAACGGGTGGGAGCGATGACGGCGACATCCGCAAATAACCGCATGTGAAGGAGCGGAGATGGGGTGCGAGACGAGAGGACACTGGACCGCCTGCGGTCGCGCGAATCGAAGGAATGCGTCGGGGAGCTCGACGCGAAGCTGTTCGTAGCATCGTTACTCTGTGTGTCGAACAAGAAGGAAATGGCTGGTGAGGAGAGAGAGAAAGAGAAGAAGCGTGAGGAGAAGTTGGTATTATTTGGCCGAAGAGCGACCTCGGTCGAAAGTCCGGGGTTGCCGTTTCCCCGCGGCTCGCTTACCCAAGGGGGCGATCATCTTTCCGGCCCGAGTTCATGGCTGTTCTCCGAAAATCGCTGTTCGCTTGATTAACAATTGTTAATGTACAGTACATCTTGCCACGGGGAATCTCCTTACTTCTGCAGGCTTCTATCCAAGACCTGCTGATGAGTGAATATAAGAATAGGTATAGACTATCTCCCGAGACGAGGCGAAAGAGAATCCAAATAAACCCTGTTGGATTAACAACGATTGAGTGGCTACTTTCTAATCATGCTCCGACTATATACGTCTTGCTAATTATACATCCCCTACATTACTCATAGACGCATTGAACGAACCAAACCTCAATATCAGCCTTAGCACTCTACAAAACACCCGTCGGCTGCTCCTGCTGCTGAATTTCAACCAAGTTGCCATCTGGATCGGCAATCATGAGAAGCAGCGGCAGTCCGATAATACCCTGGGCATCCATAAGAGCCTGCTTAGCAGCATGATGCACACCCGCGTACTCGCCGATTCCGAAAGCATTGTTGACAGGCCCCGTAAAGGTCAGAACAGGCTCTCCGAAAGGCTTGAGAATCTCGACGCCTTTGCTAATCAGGTATTCTTGAGCTTTGACGATATCTGGGACAATAAGACCGATGTGTCCGAAGGTGTTGGTGCGGTTCACCGATCCCAAGAGGGTGTCGTCTGAGACGTTGAACTGAACAATTTCGAGAAGACCAGCCAGGTTGTTCTTGTCGCGGTTGAGCTCAGCGCCGGTTTGGAAGCCTGTGCCATTACGGCCGCCTTGAGAGTGGCCGAGGTAGGTAATGGTGAACTCGGGTGTGAGTTGGACGTCGAAGATCTGGCGCATGCCAAGGATGTCGACGTAGAAGTTCTTCAGGCGTTGAAGGTTGGTGGTCAATAAGCCGACGTGGTTGATAAAGTAGCCGACTGTCTCTGGAGGAGCTGGGCCATCGTCACCGAGCTTGAAGAGGCCATCGAGGGGATTGCTGGGGTCTGATTCGCCGCATGCTGCCGCCAATCCAGTGAGCATGGAGAGGCCAAGGAAGAGCTTTGAGACAAGCATTGTGAGAGTTGTTTGAGTTTGAGGATGGAGAGGGGATTTTCTCAGTAAGGAAGATGTGCCTGAAGAGCTGTGATTTGTGATTCCATCGCGATCATCTCTAGGCTTTTATACCTGGGACTCGCAGTCAGACAAATTGCTCTTCAGCCGCTTCTATCAGCAAAAGGCATAGTTCTCCGATGCTATGGCTATGCGACATCCCCAATGTCTCGTGTATCTCCAGCGGTCAATCCCAAAGCTCTCTAGTGGCGCGAGAATACGCCAGGAGCGGTTTAGTGTCAGAAAGTTTACAGGCGAGCTGCCCAATAGAATCAATCGATCTAGGGCTGTGCGTACCAAGCCTTTGACAACGATTAACGTTCTGGAGATGCTCCCAATTTGGGTGGCATTTGGCGCGGTTTGGAGGCTGTGGTTCCTTTGGCCCCCAACCATTCTGATCTATCAGCCTTGTCACTTCCCCAGCAGCTGATCTTACCCCAAGGTGTAGGAAACCCCGGCCAGGCAGATATACCTGAGGGAACGAAAATGGAGAGTCCCCCGGATGGACAGTAGTGCCCCGAACTCGGAAGACGTGACTCATATGGATTGATTGGGCGACAGGATAAGACAGCAAATGGTGAAATTACCTGGCTCATCCGGTTCGTCCGCTCGTCTCTTTCATTACCTCTTTCTCTTTGGAACCATGGGTACTCGGAGATTGGAAGGTCATTTCCGTTGCTCAACACCCTTTCTATAATCTCAAAGAACGAACGCGCCGCTCACCTGCGGCTGTGGCTGGGGCCTGGGCACTGAGCAGTCGCGGGTCGCATTCGTTCTCAATTTACTGTTGAGCTCTGACATGACTTACCAATGGTATAAACGAAAGCCGTTAAGCCTGAACAAATGGGCTGGGTTCTCAAGCATGAATGAAAGCCTTTCCAGCAAAGTGACAGAGCTAGAATGAGTTCATGATTTGGTCGGTTTCCACCTATTTAAGACTCACATTGGCAGCACGGTTTTACCCGTCTTATTATGCTTAGCGGTTTCCTACGCGCGAGGCAGCCGACTAGGGGCTATCAGAGTAGGGCTCCGGTCTAGCCTTCGATAGAGGTGCCCATTTCCAACTTTTGAGGGCGGCAAATGTTTTCGATCATGCAGAGGCTATACGAGGCGATCGGGGTGTCATTTCGGGGTCGGTAGGGCTATTGGAGACATAACAAAGCCAAATCATAATGTTGGTATAGCCGCCGTTGATCCAGGCTCTCTTCGATAGGCTGAAGTGCATATGCGTTGCATAGAACTGAGCCTTGAACCAGGTACTCGGGACAGTCGCAATTCCAAATCATTCCGCGTGACTGACTGGAACATGTCCTATGCAGGTCTATCGCCTACAGCAGCGGCCTGCAACCCCCAGCCCAGCTCGAGAGACCGCTAATGAAGCCATTCAGGATATGTTAGGAGATCAACGCTCTTTCCGGCCCGTCAGTTGCATGGTGCTCGGTGTGCAAGGCATACTATTGGAGTCTCCCGAAGCCCAACCCGCCTCATGAACCTGCGCCCGCCCAAAACAGGATATGAATACACTTTACCAATGGACAAAAGGTACTATTGATGGTATTTATGTGTCCTTGCTGATAGCAATCTTCCGTTGCTGTCTAGGGTCCAGCCTGTGCGTGCCTCGAATGGCACACTTCAATTACCACGCTCTGGGAGCATGCGTCCAAGCGCGTTAGTCACGAGCCGCATCAAAGAAGCCAGTTCCACAGCGTCAAAGAAACTAGTTCCACAGCATCAATAGGCAAATGTAAGCGTTAGAGTGTTTTGGCTATTTACATACATACATTCTGGATGTAAGATTGTGGCATTCAAGACTGCAGGCCCATATTTTGATACCGAGATCTTCGAGGTTTCGGCCTCTCCTCTCCACGCGAAGCTAGAGGATTCCGAAACAATATTGCTCGTCCTACACTAGAGTTCTCATTGGTAGATAACACAGCACTTATCCGAGCACGCCGAGCACGCCGAACACGGCTGCACCCACCTGCACCTCCTCCCCCTTCGGTTGCTTCATTGGATGTACCCCGCCATTGCCTGACAGAGTAATCCAGGTATTAGGAGGGGCCAATCATTAGGCGGACACTGGCGCTGGCACTGGCACTGACATGCCTAACCTCAACAGCCTTCCTCCTGACAAGTCCAAGAATTCTGACTCCACCGCTCCCAATGCCATACAAAGCACCTGGATTTACCCTCATATACGCTAAATACGATGAGATCTATGCGAGAGGCGCAGTTGCTGAGGTGGACTACGAGATCCTTAGTGAGCGCCTAGAACTTGCCTGTTCAACACCACCAAAGAAAGGTAGAGATTACAGGTCACAGCATCAGTGCAGGGTGGCACAAAAGATATACTCTCTTGTGTTTGAAGAAGATCCGAACATCTTTGTAGCCTTCATCCTCTCTGTTTCACCCAGGGCTTGCGAGTCCTTCAAGGTTTCTGGTTTCATTGCTCAGCACAAGAAGCAACTTAAAATACTTTTTGATGACAGCGCGTTGTTCTCGATCTGGAATGTGGCCTATAAACGCGGCCTTGCGACGACCAAGCTTCTTGCTAGATTTATAAGGTGGCACACGCAAACATCTCCTCCAGTGACGGGAGCTGATGGTATGGTGCACCAACATTGTTCGTTACGGCTGTCTAGCTTTGCTGTGATACAAAGTGTATTTGGCGACATCATCCTCGACGCAGTTCGACATTTTCCTCCACAAGCGGGGATGTGTGTGAGTGATCACCTTCCAGAAAATACAACAAACGTCTGGACGAAGATCCCCCACCAGGAACCTCAAGATTCGGTGATTTGCATTAATGTTGGGCACGCTCTTGCAGTCGCCGATGTATTGTTTCCCATTGGAAGCAAGAAGGTGGCGTCTATTGTGACCGCAAATAGGTCGTATAGCCACACACTGGCGGCGACATCATTGCCAAGTCATTCAGACTCTACTTTGGCTTCTGACAGCCCTGAAATACTACAGACATCTTCCTGTTTTGGTATGAGCACCTGCAGCATTGCCGTCTATATCTACAGATCTGTTTTAACCAAATTCTGAAGCAGATGATCCATATTTCACTTTACGCGGTGCACATGTCGATGCTCTATCCTCCATATTCAGCGCAGAAGTGTGCAGAGGCATAGATGAAAGTCAATTGAGAGAATGGGAGAAACACCAGCTACTTATAGATACAACAGACTGTGTCACGATGCAGTTAAGGCGAGAGCAGCCACATCTTGGTATTCTCAAGCTGCGCATTGGATTCTACACAGGATTGTATTTAGCCAATATTCTGTACCAAGAATGTCCGCAGAGTAACCTACCGTCAGATTGAATTGTCACCAAATATCCGATTCCTTGACTGTCCCTCCTCTGATAAAAACGGACACATTCGCAGGTATAATGAGCTCCCCACTTAATGGTATAACGATGTTATTCTTCTCAGTAACCAAGATTACTGATTTGTTGTCATTTCGAAATGTCATGTGCTCACAATCAAAATAGTACAATTTCCTCTCAATATTAGCGCTATTAATCATGTGAAAACTATGCGGCAGATAATTCTGGGAGGTGAACTGGGTTCAGTTCCTTCCAACTATTGCGCTATGATGAACCATTAGGTTCTCGCCTCTTGAACCATTACACTATGCAGGTAGTAGGCTCACCAATATGTCTCCACTGCCAAAGCCCAGCGCCATTTTGAGAAGAAAACGTTGTAGCAGTGAGAGAATAAGGAAGAGAGTAACAAGCGGCCTTGCAACAAGAGCTTGCCAAGGCCTGGAGCAATAAAACTCCCGAAATAGTTGAGCAGTTATGATTTAGGAGATCCTGGTGCAAACAGCCATTAACAAGCCAAGGCAGAAGTTTGCGTGGAATGTTGAACAAGCATAGGAGAAGAAAGTTCGAAGAGACTGTTGGGCAACAAAAGGAAAATAAATCAAACTTCCAACTGACCTAGGTACTCTCCACGCCATTAAAGCCACTCTGTCATCTGGGGGGTTCCTAATCTTACTAATGAATCCTGTACCTAGCACCTTACTATGTACTCAAGGAACTAGTTAATTTTAGGCTGTCAATCCTCAAGTTTGTACTCTGCGTTGGCATGGATTATATAGCCCTAAGGGATCAACAGTTCTTGAAGCAACGAATACTCCAATATAGAAATGCTGCTACCAGGCTGCTCTGTTCAGAAGTAAAATCAGCATACCTACTTGGTTTATGACTTATAGACTTTTTGATATCCACTACACACTAAGTGAACAATGGAAAACCATCAACAGTGTAAAGCTTCGTGAAAAGAATACTGCTTATTATTAGCGCGACAGTGTATGAATATAATCTTCGACACAGGAGCCAAATTGCGGGTTTCCTATTGTATGCTTGAGTGATCCACCCCCGCAGACCATGTAGGTCTAAGAAGAAATTAGCATAGGGAGCCTGAAAGCCACTCTCTCTCTCGACAACAAAAACCTACACGTTCTGTCAAAGAAAGATCAATGACCGCCCTTACGAGAACGAGTCTTCGCTGCTAGACGGCGTTGGTCATCTGACCGGTATTCACGGAGTCAATGCTGGACCTTTGACACAAAGGGATAGATGGATGTCAAGTAGTCTTCATCGCCGACTTCGAACTGCACCATCTGAGCGAAGCTCTCGAAGGAATTGAAGCATGGTATGTGGAATCCGCGTCAATATGTGTTAGCGAATTTGTTTCTTTGGGTCTTCCATCATGGCAATAACAGCGTGAGAAGATGTTGTTGTTTGCAGGTCTGACCCTTCTGAAGCTTAGCAAAGAACCCACACCGCCCCCTCCCTGCTTTGCATCCGAAATAGGAATAGCGCAGCGTATAGGTATTCGGAACCGAGAGAAACGTGATCAGTCACGGTGTTCAAAGACCACGGTGTTACACTCGTCTCTACCGTGTTGGTCATATAACCAACTAGTAGAGAGCTCTCTCAATGCATCAATAGTATGGGATGGGATGGCAGGGAGTGAGATTCAAAGTTGCGGCTGGGACGGTGGATCATTGCTACCAATAGGTACTTTTACCTACCTTAACCTAGTCCATAGAATTCTACCTACTAACTATTTCATGTTCTTAAGATTTAGTGAATAGACCTGCTCAAGCAAAGAGGGTCTTCTACACCACTTGCAGAATGTAGGATAGGCGAATTGGATACTAACAAGATTAATTCAAAGAGAGGATAAGTATAACTAACCGTCAAAAGGTAGGTGAATCACTTTGAAGCTAGGTAGGGGAAGGCTGAAGCAAAGTTTATTTATTTATTTATTTATTCATTATTATTTGGAAGGTAGACTCACTTATCTGGTGCATGTTAGCGTCCCAGCGAGCCCATAACCCCTGCTCAGAAACTTTATTAGGTGCATTAGGTCTGCCGCAATTCTAGGTAGGTATGCATTGCATCGCTAGAGTGTGCGTTATCCCGCAAACGGCCGCCTGCCGTCAGAATTTGTCAACTACTGCTCTTTCCTAGATAGGCTCGCTGAGTATGCGGCGCTTGGGATGGTTTCAAGAACAAAGAGCAGAACTTCGGGAAGTGTGTTCGAGGTGGGTAGGAGGGGTTCGGACGAGAGGTGAGGGGCAGAGACGCATCCAGAAAGACAACCGAGTGGATCTCACCCCCGTTCAAATGTTCTCACCTCCAATCATCCGAACCAACACAACCTTCAACGGCCCCGGCATCATGGGTACATCTCCAGTCAACCGTTCCGAACATCCGTCTCGCGAAGTTCGAGAGAGATGGATTGGCACAGCCAATGAATCATGCAGTCATCGTGGACCCTCCAGTTATCTGCCCCTTGCCTGGGAGCGGAATTTATAAATACGCAGTGGTGGAATCAATGACTCGGTCTCCAGACCCTCGTCACAGCTTTTTTCAGAATTGGATGTCTGTTTTATTGCCGGTTTCCCCTGGTCTCATTGTTTAGAATCAACCATGTGCGGCCTCACAGCAATCCTCAGCCTCGACGGGCGTGCCAATTGCCCCCAATACGACAACAACACCGATCCTGAGGTCCTCAGCGAACAAATGGATGAAAGCTTAGAGCTGGTTAAGCACCGTGGTCCCGATGCCAGAGGTCAATGGTTCAGTCCGGACCATCGCGTGGGTAAGCACTCCGTGACAAGGCACCACGTGGGGATGGGAGCTCATCATATTTCTTCTCATAGGGCTCGGTCATGCCCGTCTATCGATCATTGACCTCAGTCCTGCCGGGAATCAGCCTTTCCATGACAACGAAGACACAGTGCATGCAGTCGTCAACGGCGAGCTGTATGACCACGAGAAGTACCGAGCAGAGCTGGCCCATGAATACGACTTTCAGAGCAACAGCGACTGCGAGATAGTCATTGCTTTATACCGCCACTATGGCATTTCATTTGTCTCCAAGCTACGTGGAGAGTTTGCCCTTGTTCTCTGGGATGCCAAACGGAAGCTCTTCTTTGCCGCTCGTGATCGCTATGGAATCAAATCTCTTTATTATACAGTCGTCAACAACAGGTTGCTAGTCGCCACCGAGATGAAGTCATTCTTGCCATTTGGATGGCAGCCGGAATGGTCTGTCGAGAACATCCTCGAGAAAGGTTGGCTGTGGGATTCTCAGATGTACTTCAAGGGGGTGTACCGGGTAAGCCGAATCGCGCATAGTAGTCTCTGTTACCGAAGGCTGACTACCCATCCATAGCTCGAACCTGGCCAATATATGGTCAGTTTAGACTTCAAGCCTCCCGAAATCAACACTTATTGGAATCTGGACTATCCTGACAAGGTATTGACCCCTGCGGGGACCTATCTAGTGCTGAGCTAATACTCAACAGAAAACTCCGGTTCCACAAACGGAGGAGGAGATAATACTGAAACTCCGACAACTCTTACTCGAATCCGTCAAGCTAAGGCTCCGTGCTGACGTGGAAGTTGGGATCTATCTTAGTGGCGGCCTAGATTCATCCGCTATTGCTGGAATGACTGCATATCTCATTAAACACGGCGAGCTCTTGGGAAATGATGACACTGGGGATATCTCGAAAATGAGCTGCTACACAATACGATTCGGAAAAGATAGCGGGGTGGACGAGTCAGGTACGAAACCTTCTCTCTGTGCGAATTAGATGGTCTAATTATAGCAGATATAGCACAGCGGACCGCAGATTGGATTGGCGTTGATCTGCATCCAGTGACAATGACTGAAGCAGAAATCGCCAAGCGTTTTGAGGATACTGTCTGGTACACAGAGGCGCCTATTCCGGATGTGAATGGAATGGGCCGGATTGCTGTAGGAGAGTTGGCGCATTCTCACGGAAAAAAAGTTATCCTCACAGGTACGAAGGTCATGATCTATCGTCTAAATGTTGCTAACGGGAGCAGGCGAGGGGTCCGATGAGCACTTCGGCGGTTACCCAGATATGCTGTCAAAAATGTTTCTGGAGCCAGACCTGTCGTGGCCTCCACCACCATTTGAGATGTCCGATAGCTCTCAAATGTTCGAAGCTGGTAGAGAAGCCATACCACCGCCTCTCAACTCTCCTGCGTCGACCAAGCGCATGCTCAACCACTCATCCGTGTTTGCCCGCGTAAGCTCATTTTACAACTTGCCTTTTGCCTCATGGACGGCAAGGTACGCTTTGGATGATCCGGAAACAGCATTTGCGGAGCACTTTGGGGGGCAGGTTTTATCGAATATCTCAGAAAAATGGCACCCTTTACACTCGGCAAGCTATCAATGGACCAAGTCCATTCTTGCAAACTACATTCTCCGTTATATCGGAGACGGCGCTGACATGGTCCACCAAATTGAAACGAGGCCGCCATTTCTCGACCACCATGTCACGGAGTTCGCGAATCAGATTCCGCCGAGCCTAAAGATTCGATACGATCCCGTCAACAAGGTTCTACGTGAGAAATACATCCTTCGCGAGGCGATGAGGCCATTCATCACTGATGAGATCATGCACCGCACGAAGCGCGCATACTTGGGTCCGTCGCTCTATAGAGAAGACGGAGCACTATACAAGGTTGTGAAGAGGCTGCTTACAGAAGAGAATGTCAAGCGATTGGGATTTGTGGATTGGAATCAACTGCAGGACCACATCGTCAGAGGCTTCGGCGAAGGTGACCAAAGGTGTTTTCGCAGCTCGCTCTTTGTTGCTCAACTTGTTGTCCTGTCACGAAGGTTTGGTGTTAAGACGGCGACTGATCCTTTCCAACCTGAAACGACAATGAATGTTGAGGATACGAGCTATGTCGTCATGAGTCAGATCAGGAGTCACCTATGATTCCATACAACTCTGCCGTGTACTATGAGGCTGACCCGCAACATCACGAATACCGGCTCTTTGCCGGAACTCGGCATATCGGTCGAGGATGCGGATGGGTTCGCGTGGAGGTACGGGCTTTCTAGAAGCTTGACGTAACATGAACTATATCGCCTGATCGCCTCCTGAACAGCCGCACTCCGTGGAACATACATCAGTTTATGCTCAAGCTCAGGCTGCAGAGGAGGTACAGCGAGGCACACAAGCCACCACCGATGCTCGGTGTAATGGTGTTCATTGGGTGTGAAGGATTGATTTGCGTGGGATGGTTCGATGCTCCTCCTGCCATGTGCTGACAGGGATCTAGCAATCGGCTCAGCAGATATTCTGGATTAAACCCGAGACAGAATGTACTACAGAGTTTCAGGCCACGCGTTAGTTGGTCCCGTGGTATAGTTATACACCGCTCCCACTGCCTTTAGCCTTGGTACCTGGCTATTTTCTAGAAGCAGCCCTATTGGTGGCAATCCCCTCTTCCAGGCTCTTGCCGACTTCCCCGGGATCGTGAAGCATATCTAGATCACTAGCTTAAGGTCTGCTCCAGTCACAACCGGCCACGACGGGATGCAGTCTAGACCTTGCCACCGCTTCTCATGATCTGGCACGGACTCGACTCGTAGAATGTAACGTTGAGCCGCCTGTTTGGCAGCGACAGCAAACCCCCAAACACAGATGGTCCAAGCATCGTTATGTCGTACATGGTGTTTCAACTTTCAGCTCTCCCGCGGGGGTGTCAGCGTGGGGTTGATACGAAACACTGTGAGACTCGAAACAGCACTATTGAAACTGGCTGCTGCTGTGGTTTCAGCAAAGAAAAAAAGAAGGACGGGTCAGGCTGAAGTGAGCTTTACTTCCAAGTGGAATCAGGAGCAGTCTATTAAAAGCCAAGGTTTGCTTTTGAATGGGGGGGGGTGTCAGTTGTGTCACGGGGTTCCTGCCAGCCAACTGTTCGCTGGCCTTTCTCCCCCATCTTCTCTTCTTTCCCCGTCCGAGTGGCGTTTCCCATCCTATCAGCTTTCTTCCTTTTCCAGAATCCATTGCATTTGCTTTCGATCTATTCTGATTTTTCTGATCATGCTGCTCCCCCAGGAAAGCCCTTTCTCCAGAGTTGGGGTCAAACCGTCAAGGCCGACGCGTCAACGGTCAACCAGGAGGCAGAATGAGCCACCTGTACTTGCTTCTTCCCCTCATTATCCTCTTTGATCCATCGTGTACAAGACTAAACCCTGCATGAAGGGTAGAAGCGTCCGTATCTCATCGAATTCCGGTCGTTCAGGCCCCAATGAGGATCAGGCAAATGTCCAAGCTACACCAGCGGCCTTGGGAGTTGGATCGGCACATCTGCGATTCGCAACTTGCTCCAAAGTCTCCGCACTCTACTGCTCTAGTGCCGGTTCTTATCAGGGTGCTTTCGCTTTCTCCTCACCAGGCTGCGATTTGGGGCACTCGCTTTTATCTTTTTCTCCTCCAAGTCTCGCTCCTATCTATCCTCCGTCCAGCAAGGCTAAACAACGGGCTTATCAGTGGACTCCCTACATTACGTTGAATGAACCCCCACCCCTCCCGACCGTTCTCGCAGATCAGCATTGCTATCATTTTCTTGCACCTACTAGTTATACAAGCCAACGCTTCCACACGTCACTATATTCCGCCACCGCCATTTTTTTTACCTCCAGTGCAATATCTTTTTGGATTCTTATGGTGTTTCTAGATCAAGCTGTTCAGCTGGCATGGAAAATATTAGAATACCTTCCCCTTCTGCTATTCTAGACCCTCTCCCCGCGTCGTCGTCTGCTGGCCGTTCCAAAGCTCCCATCTCCACTCAGAATGCAGCATCTGCGCAGACCGCTACAACTAACAAACCCAAGCAGTCGAAGAGCCGTAATGGTACGGTATCACCGATTCTTTACAAGCTTCAACTATGATACCCAAGAGATGGATACCGAGAAGCAAGGCATGATGAATTATTTCTGCGCAGTGCGCTGACATTCTCCCTGTCGCCAACATCCAGGCTGCATCACCTGCAAGACGAAACGACTGAAGTGCGACGAATCCAAACCGACTTGTCTCCAATGCAAGAAGCGCAACGTGGACTGTGGAGGATATAAAAAGGATTTTAAATGGCGCTCATTTGGAGAAAATAACGTCCCGGTAAAGAGTGCTGCTTCAAGAGTCAAGAAAGGTTCTATAATACCCCATGATCCCTCGATAGCAGGCTGACCGATGTTGCTACAGGGAGTTCCTCGCCGCCTGGTAGTGTAGCCTCTCACAGCCGCAGGTCGGCTCAGAGTCGAGTTCCTGGAATAGAGACTGGGGCCTCATTCCAGTCTCAGCGAAGCTCACCCCGCGACATTGATTCCAGACGGTCAAGCCAGTCATCCGGGAAGCGAGATCTCGGACTTTCTTTTGACCAGCTGTTCAGCTATTCGGGGTCAGGAAGTTTTGGCGACGAGATATTCACGCCCCTAGGGGAATTACCGCCGTCAGAACAATCCCCATGGCTATCCCAGCTGCTTCTGTCGCCGAGCTCTAGTCTAGAACATGGTCTTGGTCAGGCCTCACTTGAAGCTTCGCCAGAGAACGATGAATTCAGCTTTGAAGCTCTACTGGAAGGAGACACTGACGAGATTGAAGAAATCGTACGGCAGCCGATCCATTCTGCAGGACCTAGAAGCTTCGCTGTCTCAGGGCAATATGTTCCAAAGCTCAACGAGCCCAGCATCATGCCTCTAACACTGCTCAGTGAGCCTCAATTCAACCTTGCAAATCCGGAAATGCTTGTTCTTCATTTTGATAGGTCCACATGCGGGATCCTGTCGGTCAAGGACGGAATACACGAAAACCCTTGGCGCACCTTGATTTGGCCGCTGGCAAAAGATACCCCGGCTCTGTACCATGCCGTTTTTGCGCTCGCAGCTTTCCATGCGAGCAAGGATAACCCATCGTTGAGGGTGCACGGAGTGGAGCATATGCGGCAGAGCATTACGTGCATGGTCCAAGACATTCAAAGCATGCGGACAGATGCAGCACTGGCTACAAGCTTGGCTCTTGCCTTCGCTGATACTTGGGATCAACACACCCGCTCTTGTATACAGCATCTTCGGGGAGCCAAAGCGCTGGTGACTCAGGTAGTGGAGCTTGGCATGCGGGGTGGCATTCATGGCAACGATCTCAGCAGAGTCCGATTCCTGTATAACACTTGGCTGTATATGGATGTGATTGCTCGCCTGACATCTTTAGAGGAGCAGGGAGATCAAGAGGCGGAAGTTCCTTCTTTACAGTTTCCTCAGAATACTGTGCACGAAATTGACCCTTTGATGGGATGTGCAGCCACTCTCTTCCCTCTTATTAATCGGGTTGCGCGATTGATTCAACGAGTTCGACGGACCGAGTCAAACTCAATTTCGCTCATTTCTCAAGCCATTGAGCTGAAGCAGCTGGTTGAACAGTGGGAACCACCAGATTGGTTCGAGCCTCCTGAGGATCCGACTTCTGAAGTTCAGCACAGTATTCAGACAGCTCATGCTTATCGCTGGGCCACTTTGCTGTATCTTCATCAAGCAGTTCCTGAAATGCCCTCGGAGCCTACATCACAACTGGCCAAGTGGGTACTGATCCTTTTAGCCACTGTGCCTCCCAGCTCCCGCACTACGATCATCCAGATGTTTCCTCTTTTGGTGGCTGGGTGTGAGGCTGAGCAGGAGGAAGACCGAGATTGGGTGCTCAATCGCTGGAGCGCAGTTCAATCCCGGCTCATGCTGGGCTCTATCGACCGCTGTATCGAAGTGGTCCGCGAGGTTTGGGCTCGTCGAGATGCGAGTGCAGCTAAAAAGCAACTGCAGCAGCAACAGCAACCTCCGGGTTTTCGCACCCCTCGCAATTTCGTCCAGACTTCTGCAAATGATCGAGTATTCTACACCGGTCGAGGTCCAGTTGCTGCTTCTCGCAGGAGCTCTGCAGTATCTCCCTTGGAAAATATTGAATTCGAAAAGACAGTTCGAGGTAAATCACACTGGGTGCACGTGATGCAAGAATGGGGCTGGGAAGGTATGCTTTGACTCTTAAGCCGCGGTATATACAAGACTAACCCTCGTGTAGTGTTCCTGGGTTGACAACATCGCCATCTCTACCGAGCAGTGGATGAACGCGGCTCCCTCGCATTGCCATTCTTCTCAGTTTCGGGTTGTTCGTTTCGAGATCTGGCAGTGTCATGCTGCTGTGCTGTTCCCACGGTAAGGGCTCTTGTTTTTGGTCCTGGTGACCCCGTTTTCGTGTCATCTCGCTCGAGATACAGCTTCAGCGAGTCTATGTATGGCTCTAGGTCGCGCGTGATTGACACTTTCGACATGTTTCTCCTTCAGTATATCAGCTGAGATATGGATGCGGGTGCGCGTAAGGAGTCTTGGAGTCGATACGTGTTTCTTTCTAGATACGGGTCGGTCCTTCCAGAACGGTCTACAGCCTGACTTTCAATTAATTAGCGACATCATCTGCGGATCTCGATGGATACCACTTGCTTCTTGGGCTGAATCACGGATCGGCGCACTGGGCCTTCTTCCTGGATTGTGTCGAATATACTTTGAGAACTGCACTTTAAGATCTCCGCGGCGTGTGGCTACTGGCGCATTGGGCGATAGGTCCGCGGTATATGATGCTGAGTGGCTTCGGCAAATTGCAATGCAACTACAATGGCAGCTGGGCTGTCGAGTATGGGACTTGGGACCGAGTTTTGGGGAGTATTCCGTCAAGAGCCGTCTGTTCCACCTTGAAAGTTGAGAGGTCGCTGGGCAGGGAAGATAATGTCGGAGATCTGCATTGGGTGTAGCGATTTTTTGCGGGTGTTTCGGAGCGTCAACTCGGCTGTTTCTGCGTGGTTTTGCGTTGGGAAAGAGAGAGAGAGAAGGGCCTCTGGGCAGGGGAAAGTACTGTGTATTTAAAAGAGTGGTAGTAGTAGGCTTTATTGGTAGTTCTCAGGATAAATCATACGATCACGGGTTGCGAATGGCCATCTGTATGGTCTGTATGGCGCAGAATATTGACTCTTAAGCGGGGTATTAAGAGCGCCTACACTTAGTCTGGCATAGCTTCAAGAGGGTAGAGTATGGGTGACCGACCTATTGTATCATTGCTGTGAAGAGGATCCCATTGATACCACGACGCTTCGAGTATAGTTGCCCTCAGCGGACTCTATGGAGTAGTCTTGTCGCTGGACTGCGCTGCTTGATAGAGCGACTCCGAACGACCGGCTATCTCCTAAGAGCAATGATTCACCTTGAGCGCGGTCGAGCAGCGGATTGGATTAATATTTACCGCAGCATCTCCCCTCACCAGTGTGCTTGGGTTTAATGGAGGAGGGAAATACTAACCCAGATAAGTAAAAAGATCCAGCAACCTACCTGGGAACTCCTCTTATCAATCTCCCTTTGTCTCTCCCTATCAGTCTTTCTATCTCTTAACCCCTCATCTCCATCTGAACCACCGGGTCGGGTTGGTTTCTCGGTTTCTGAACCCGATGCACTGCATTGTACGCTGCTACATTCTGTTATCGTATACCTATCACTAATCAGGATTATTGCATCATATTCAATCGAGAGCTGGTCTAAACTCGAGGGGGTATTCTTTCTCGGTGCGCCCTATCACGATAAGATGAGAGCTGGGCTTCCCCTCACCTGCATCTCACCCTAGCTTCCCCTCATAGCTTCGAAAGAGGGCGTATCACTAGCAGCTCTCTACAACAGGATAGGATAATATCCTACTCCAGAAATTGAATCCGACCCGAGCTGAAGTTCCCCCCGAATCGGGGGATTTGTGATCAGAGGAGGCACTCTTGAAAGGATGAGGACGATGGAGAGAGAAGAACCGAGCAGGTATTTATATACTGGCCGTGCCTGCTTAATTTATTGTATTCTGACTTCGTTGTATAATTCAAGAAGCTTCTCTATCTTCTAATCCCTGCACAGTCACCTTGTCGACTCTAGCACCATGGCCCCGACAGCTTTCGTCTACCACGAGAAGGCGCAGTCAACCTTCAAGCCTCCTCTCATTGCGAATGAGAATGCCTACCTTGGTGATGTTGACTCGAGGTATGTCTTGAATCGCTTGAAATGATATGAATGTATTGTTGCAGGATAATGTGGTAAACCGATGCTGATATATATATTCGTGCAGTGACTCCTACAATCCCGAAAAGCCCATCTCCGCGGGCTTCTACCGCCTAGAAAAGGGAACACCCCTGGTCTACGAGTACACCTACGACGAAATGAAGATCATTCTCGAGGGCGAGTTTGAGATCTCCGACGAGACAGGGCAGAAGGTTACTGCGTCGCCGGGAGATGTTTTCCATTTCCCGAAGGGGTCCAAGATCACCTTTACGACGCCGTCGTATGGGCTAGCGTTCTACGTGAGTAACCTGGGCCTGAATGGGAGCAAAAGCTGACGCGTTTGTCGGGCTAGACTGGACAGCGGGCGAAGGGGGCTGCTTAGAGCCTTAGACGAACCTAAGGAACAAAGAAGATCAGGGAATTTAGACTTTTTCGATACGGCGGGCCTTGATATGGAGAACGATGACATCAGTTGTTTTGTTGAATCGAACCGTTGTGTTGATTGTTCACTAGTTCCATGGTTGACAGGAGAGGAAAAGAGGGTCCGCTTTGTACCTTGATTTCAATAAACAATTCGGATTGAACGCAATGTCTTTTCAAGCTGAAATGTTCAATTGCTGGATTGTGGGATTTATTGAACTGTAGAATGTTGTTGAGATCGCTTATCCCGAATGTTGATCGATCGCACTGCGATCAACCGCTCCACGAATGGCATCGATCTTGTTTCTTTTCCTGAGGCGAGACTAGTGATGACTCGCAGCCGAATCCCTTGATGTAACTTCCAATCACGACGACTCCATGGCCTCGGATTTCCCCTGACAAGGGCGATGGATCAGGATGGAGCTGTTGGAGGAGCAGATGGATCGGGACAAGGGAGTTGCTGGGGAAACAATCCAGGCACAAGCTGAAAGTCAAGGTTGAGAGGAGGGGCACGGACGCCTATCACGGATCGGGCAACTAACTGAGTGGCTGGCTGGCTGAGAATCAGGTATCAATTTAATCTAGATTTGATTGTGGATATCCTGGTCAATGGTCAATTCAAGTCTTCAGCTGAAGTTGATCTTGAGGCTAGTGTCTCGTCGTCATTCGCGCTTTCCCCTCATCAGCTTCACTTTGTGCCTCATTCATCAGTCCTTGCTGCTGCTGCTGCTGCTGCTGCTGCCCACTGCTCATCCCTCGCGTCGGTCACAAGCAAGCAATTCACCTGTCTCAGAGTGGCTTCCTTGTTTCTCCTTCTTTTTTCCTTCCATCTTCTCTCTCTCTCTCTCTCAGAGACAAACTTTCTCTTTTTGTTCCTGTCGCTGTCGCACTACGAGTCACCGTGTCACTCTCACACACGCAATTGCTTTTTCTCCAGCTTTGTTTTTTCGCGTCGTCTGAGCGTCTCGCACGGCCATTCGATATTTAATCTCCTATCCTCGTGTTGATCAACTTTTTTTGAGCCTGAGTCTCAAGTTTCACTCGACCCCTCAGCTCGCTAACACGCGGTGTCTGATTGTCGGCGGAGATCGCGCTCGCCACCGCGCCAAACAGCAAACCTTGCAGAGCACCAGCTCAAATTCATGCCATCATGACCCTCGACTTCGACACAAAAGACCGCTCTGGCTTCCGCCTTCCTCATCCTCCTCCCCTCCTACACACCCGCTCCGGCAATGATTTCGATCGCCCCTCCACACCCCGCGATGATGGCTTCACCAGCCCAGTCCAAACTCCCCAGGGCAGTCCGAGCAAAAATCGCATGCCGCCAGGGGCGTTCGACCTACCAAATGTTTTTGATAAGGCGCTGAAATTGCAGCCCTCTTCTCCGACTAAAAATACACACAATCACCTTAATCATCCCATGTTCAGCAGATCGAAGAGTGGCGAGTCGCTCAATGAGAGCGTGGTTCGTGCGACCAGTCCTACCCGCAAGTCAAACAAGGAAAACACGCCTCCGCACTCGACCCGCCTCGGCAAGGATCTCGGCCCAAATCCGGCGGCTGCGGCTCTTTCGCGTCAGGAGCAGTACCAGACAAAGGATCTGGATAGTGTGCAGAGGCGCCAGGTGCCGATGCGAGGGCTGACACCAGAGGAGCTAGAGAAACTCCAGGATCCGAGAGTAAAGCGACTGGTCAATGTGACACAATTGTGTAGGTTGCACAAAATCACCATTAAGACTGTTGCTGACGATGCAGATTTCCTCGATCACTATTTCGACCTTCTGAGCTACGTTCACAACCGCCAGACCCGCCATACCCAGTTTCGCGCCGCATACCCCGAGCCCCCCGCGTCATCGATGGAAGAGTATGAACCTGCGTTGGGGAAATATTTGGGTCGGGAACGGGCCCACCTCCGCAAGCGTCGTACCAGACTTCGCCAGGGTGATTTCCAGATTTTGACTCAGGTCGGGCAGGGTGGGTACGGCCAGGTGTACTTGGCATCGAAAAAAGATACCAAGGAGGTGTGCGCACTGAAGGTCATGAGCAAGAAACTGTTGTTCAAGTTGGATGAGGTTCGGCACATTCTCACGGAGCGTGACATTTTGACAGCAGCGAAGAGCGATTGGCTGGTCAAACTGCTGTATGCGTTCCAAGACGACACCCAGATCTACCTTGCGATGGAGTTTGTCCCGGGCGGTGATTTCCGTACGCTACTCAACAACACTGGAGTCTTGCACAATCGACATGCTCGTTTCTACATTGGTGAGATGTTCTGCTGCATTGACGCACTGCATGCGCTGGGGTACATCCATCGAGATCTGAAGCCAGAGAACTTTTTGATTGACTCAACCGGCCACGTGAAGCTGACCGATTTTGGTCTTGCGGCGGGTATGCTCAATCCTGGAAAAATCGAGTCCATGCGGGTGAAGTTGGAAGAGGTGGGCAAAACCCCTGTGCCATTCGGCCGTCCGATGGAGCAGCGTACAATGGCCGAGCGACGTCAAGGTTACCGCAGCCTGCGAGAACGCCAGGTGAACTACGCCAAGTCAATTGTCGGATCGCCAGACTACATGGCACCGGAAGTGCTCAAAGGAGAGGAGTATGACTTTACAGTCGACTACTGGAGTTTGGGATGCATGTTGTTCGAGGCCTTGGCCGGCTACCCCCCATTTGCGGGTGCGACGGTCGATGAGACCTGGCAGAACCTGAAGAATTGGCAGAAAGTGCTCCGGCGGCCAGTGTACGAGGATCCGAACTACTTTTTGTCGAAGCGTACATGGGATTTGATTACCAGACTGGTGGCCTCCCGAGACCACCGATTCAAGAACATTCAGGAGATTCACGAACACGACTATTTCGCCGAGGTGGATTTCAACCACTTGCGTGAGCAGCGCCCACCGTTTGTGCCCGAGCTGGATTCGGAGACGGACGCCGGCTACTTTGACGACTTCACCAACGAGGCAGATATGGCCAAATACAAGGAGGTACACGACAAGCAGCGGGCCTTGGAGGAGATGGCGGATCGCGATGATAAAATGGGCAAGGGATTGTTTGTTGGGTTTACATTCAGGTATGTCTTTATAGTGCTGGCATGCGACACAAGCTAACAAGTGCAGACACCGTAAACCGAACCTTGACGGGACCGGTCGTCTATCGCCCCGCAAACCTATTGCGACTGATGGAAGTTTCGGCACGATGTTCTAGTTTACTTTTACTCTTCGCTAGGACGAGCTGGATCTCGGGTGGCCTTGTTTGATTAAGCGTACGGATCGGGTAATGCATGATCGGATGGTCTTTTGCGGAGTTGCGTTGAGTTGTATGATACATAGATGGTATCGTAGATAATGTCACAGCAGTTCAATCGTCTCTAATATCCTTGAATCTCATCTTTCCGACCGAGGAAAAATAAAAGCCCATTCAATCACTCCCCTGCCTCACCATCCTCAAAATCTCACTCTCCCCCTCCCCAACAACAACCTGCCCATTCGTCCAATCCACCGTAACAGGCCTCACAAACCGCCCACTATCCTCCTTAAACCTCTTCACCGCATCCTCCGCATCCCGCGCCCCAGCCACAATCTCACTAACCCCATACGTCTTCCCCCCAGGCTTACCCGCCCCATTCGGGCTCCCGCCCACATACTCTAGAATATTCCGCAGCTGGTCTGTTGTTGGCGGCGCGGTCGTAACCTCAAGCTGGAACTCGCCGCGTCCGGAGGGGGCGTCTGAGGCTGCGGCGGCTGCGGAGGCCGTCTTTAGAATGTTTAGGGCCTTGGTGCTTGATTGCAGGGAGGGTTTGTGGAAGAGAGTTATTGGGTCGAGGGTTTTGGCCTGGATTTGGGTGTAAGGAGTGTTAGCTTGGTACCTTATCTTGTGGTGGTGGTTATGGGATGGGATGGGATTGGGGAGTTGGAATTGGAGACGGAAATGGGGTTGGGGTTGGGGTTGAGTTGTCTTGTGGTTGAAGACAGAGGGGATGGACGTACGAATCGGAAGACCATTTTCGCTGTGATGTGAGGAATTGGTAGGTAGAGAGAGGCTGTATTTTTGTTAATTGTTGGTTGTTAAGGTTAGAGACCTCGGGAGCTGGATGGAAGCTGGAACTGAGCGCCCGATCGGGGTTGGAGAGGTGAGTCAGGTGGTGATTACGTCATGGATAGATGTGACTTCTCAAGGTTCCTTTCTTGGCGCTGTTTCTCTCTCTGAGAGTCTGAGGAGTCTCTCCATCTTGAGTGTACTGGAGTCCTGTGTTTTTATGGCGTTCTTTTTGATACTGTTCTAACTGCTATGACAAGCCCAGACTTAAAAGAGCTCAGATGTCTCTCGATCTCATCTCGTGGAAGACGATATTAGGTTGACACACCCACTAACCCTTCCGTGCGAACCTTTCCGGATGGGAGGTAACTATAGTGACCTATGGATAAGTTTACCTCCAGCATCAAGGCTTTCGGGAGAAACGCTGTAGCCAAGAGCAGGCTTTCTACCAATATAACACTCGAGCCTTTCCCAGTAACCTCGGATTATGAGGCACAAGATGTGGTTCTCTAACCGACCTATACCCCCCAAAATCAAGCATGCTAGGCGTCAAGCTCGGCGTACGACCACTAATCACTCTTTGTCCATCTATTTGAGGTCTTTAATGCTTTCAAATACGAGGGCTGCGCAACTCAGCCGCATAATAGTCTGCGATGGCAAAGTCAATATCTCGTATTCCAGGCGGCTTGTTGCTGCTAGTGCGGCTGGAGCTGCCTACATAAGGAGATAGGACGGCCCCATCTCGAGCTCGATTTTCTGGTAACTTGTGGCTTGTGACACTGGATTCACCTTTTGTGGATTGTAGACGCGACGATGAAGGATCTCAAGTCGCGACTGAAGCAGCTGACAATAGGGCGGAGGATTAAGAAGGGTGAGGGATCGGACGATTTGAAGCAACCAGAAGTTGTGCAGCAGCCTGAAGCGGTAGAACAGCCAGAGATCGATGACAGGAATAGCGAAGCCTATGCTGAGTTATGGAAGACGTCGCAGCAGTTCATCTCTGAGAAACGGCGTGGAAGCTTGGTGTTTACCATCTCGCACGCTACGACTCCGAGTCCTCGGATTACAGCACATGTTCATCGATTTGCGGAGGAGTCTGGGCCAAAGGTAGTGCATTCAACCGAGTACTCTGATCGGGGGTTTATCAAGGCGGAACATCCTTCTTTTGGTCAGTTCACGGTCAGAAAGGGATAGCATGGTTACTAACCGAAGAAAGACCTTTATCGAATTCAAAAGAAATTCCTGAAGAGGCACTCAGAAGAAGAGCTCGACCAAGAGGACTTTCTACTCTTTGACCCTGAAGCCTACGCTTACTACGAGCACGAGTCCCCGGGAACAGTCACAGTCGAAGGCTTTGGGCTAGATTACTGGGATGCAGAGATCGAATTTGGTCGAATCTCAGCAGATCCCTTTGCGTTCGAAGTATCAGATCTGCCCGATATCTCGTTCGAATACGCGACTCTCCTGCGCAGGATTGACGAAATTCGTTCTGAGACACAGCTTGCGCTAGATCCTACAGAGCGGTTGGCTGCACTGACTGACTGCCTAGGCAAGGCATTCTGGGAGAGCACTCCGGGAAACTGGACCAACGAGAATGTTGTAAAGCGACTGTATGATGCCTTCCGCCAGCGAGGGGATGTATCCGCGTGGACTACAATCTCCCAGTCCACTACTAGATTCGTCAGAGCGACGGGCTGGGAGGCATGGGCGTTCTTGGTAATCATGGTCACGGCAAAAGAGCTCGCATTGCGCTTGTTGGAGCTCAAGCAACCCGTATCCGGCTTGAGCGTTCCGATTCTCGCCCTACTGACTATAAGCGATCTGTGGCTGCAGAATACTGAGATCCAGCTAGGCGAGCACATCAAATTGAGGAAAGACGTACTCGACCGACAGAAAGAGGGTATTACAGAGGAAGAGTGCGAAAAGGCAGCAGAGCTTATCAGAAAGGCGAATGAAGCGAGTGAGTCTGGTGATATTGAAGCTGCTACAATTCTTTACCAGGAGGCTGTCTCGGTTAATTTGAGCAATTACGAGCCTATATTGAAACGCGCGGAATGGGTGCTCACGTTGTCAAATTTCCGTGGTGCGGCGGGGGAGGCTGCGGTTCTGAAAATGCTGGATCCAAAGCGGCCCGCAGGATATGCAATATTAGGTCGTGCGTTCATGGGCTTCGAGAGCTATGCCATGGCGCGCGATGCCTTCCGTCAGGCGGCGCAACTCGCGACGGACGATGAGAAACAGGCTCTGCTAGCAAAAGCGGAGGAGGCCGGCGCCGCAGACAGTGCTGAATTACAAGCCATCGACAGCGCAAGAGACGAAAAGGAAAAGCAAGGCCTCATCAGAAGTAGAAGGACGACAGAGTGGGATCCCTCTGGACGGGCCCTCAAGCTCCTTCCGACCAAATACGAACGCCAGCTGGACGGCTTGGTTTTCTTCGCAGAGCGCATGAAGTGGCCATACCTCAGCGAGGTCCGGCAAACTTTCGAGAGAATGTATAACGAGTGGCTGTCTGATAACAAGATCCTGCTCTTCGAACATCTTGACTGGTTATATGCTGTTATGCGTCCAGGCAAACATTTCGCGCAAATTATCATGGCAGCCTTGATCGATAGCACGCCGAGTATCGAAGAGCTAGGACCCGCACTCAGCAATGAGTGCGGCCTTGTTCTACCACAGTGTTCATACTGGAGAACCCGTACAGTCATGGGCCGAGTCCTTGGTTGTCTGCCTGAAGTCACAACCCTAAATGGCTGGATAGGACCTTGTACAGCGCCCATCAAATTAATCTCGTCGAAAGACACGACACTACCTCACCATTGCCTTGTTACAGCCTGGTATTACAACCCCAGACATATGCTTCTGAGCCCACCGAGTCCCAACGGCATCGACCTTTTGACGGATCAAACCCAAAACAAAAGGCTCTCTGACCTGGAACAGATCACCGATCCGAATGAATGGGTAACCATCACCCCTCCGGCAAAGGACAACACGACATGGGAACTGAGCCTTATCGAACTTGAGTACTGGAAACCACTAGACAGCAATAACCCCAACAGCGTACCACTGTGGAATGCATACCTTAGCTTCAACCAGCTTGGTACCTCCCTATCGTTCGAGTATCAACTGATATACACACCTCTCTTCGTCACCCCACCACCGTGCCACCCTAACCCTGGTTTAGATGGAGAAGGCGAAGAACCAGCTCACAAGATCCATCGCCGAGAACTTGCCCTTTACAGCGCAAGTGAGATCTCAGTCTCTCAACTGCATGACTTTCAATCCTTCTGGGATCCAAATACCGTGATTGTAATAAATGCCACGGGCACGGGGGCAGAAGCAGTCGCGAGAGCTTGGTGTGCGGTGCGGCAGAGGAGCGCTGTGATAAGAAAGCGTGGAGGGCCATGTTGTACCTGTGCTATTCGAGCTGCAAGTCGGTATGGATTGAGGACGGGGGTTTTGATTTGGGTGTCTTGAAGCTATGCCTCCAGACCTCTCTGCCATCCTTGCTCTGCAATGAGCCTTTTGAGTGAAATGGATATACAACTGGTCGAATCTTTTGAGGCTATCTATATACAATACTATCTACCACCCAAATCCCTCGACATGCAGATATATCCCCTGCGCACCAGTTCCTTTATGAACTGCCCGCTCGTCGCTGAGATACACGACGCTCCGCCGGACTTCATCTGAGAGACTTGCAGGTCCGCAGATGACAACGGCGCTTTCGCCCTCGGCTTTTTCGAGGACTTGTCTGATTAAGGGGCGGACTTGGGGTCGACCTGGGTGGATGCCTAGGGTTGATGAATGTAGGGGTTGTACCAGTTCTGGCCCTTGGTAAACGCTGGCTTCTGTGTCCGTGGTTTCCTTGCGGCGGTGTTGTTTTTGGCCTGTGGTCGTGGGTGGATTGGGGTATGTTTTCAGCTCGATTGAGGTTGATGTCGTGGAGTGGAGAGAGGATATATCCTGCTCTAGCTTCTCGTGGTTATGGCTATCAATGTTGGAAGGAGTAGCATCTGGTGGATATGCCTCGGACGGCTGTGCCTGTGTCTGTTCCGCTTCTCCGCCGGTGATATACACGCTCATTCCCATTTCTCGAACAGTATCCGGCGCAGCATGCCGACACTCTTCAACAGTCTCAAGCGCAGAGTTGATATGATCTCCAAACCAACTCAAGTGAACTCGAGATCTAGTCACCCAGATAAACCTTATCCGCTTGGTGACAGTTCTCTGCAGACCTTCTTTCGCATGCTCATCCTTCCACCTCGCGACGAGATCTCGCAAGAGCGGGACCGTGAAAGTCGCGCCCATCCCACCGGCAATCAAAACCACGCTGTCAAACTGCGACAAAGGTCTATGAGACCCATACGGCCCCTCCAAAAACACCGTCCGTGGCTTTCCTCCCGACGCAACAACACCGGCTCCAGCGCCCCCAACTTCCCCAAGACCACTATTCCCAACGTGCTTCGAAGCATACCGCAGAAACCGCCTCGTCCCCCCCTTCTCAGCCCGAATCAAAAACTCCATCCTCCCATCATCCGGCATCGAAGAAATCGTAAACGGATGGCTCTGCAACGGCGCAATAGCATGACACGTCAAGAACATCGACTGCCCAACCTTCCACCTAACCCGCGGATCCACAATCGAAACCCTCGTCACACCCCCCGGCAGCGCCTCAAACGAAGCCTGATGCATCCACAGCGCATGCCCCTCTTTCTTTCTGCGATGAAAAACAGCCAAATTGACATACGCACCCCACACGTACCTAACCACGCGATCAAACACCACCAGCCCCACAGAAACCCAAATCCAACCCTTCACCTCCTCCGTCGCGTGCAGCCACAGCGCTACTAGAAAGCCAACGAAGAGCACCAGATGCCCGAGCACAAACACCTCATAGCTAACTCTTCTCACGGGTCTAGCGGAGAAAACCACAATGGCAGACAGCAGGATCCACGCCGCGAACCCGCGCTTCGGGTAGAATTCGTTCTTCAGCTGGTACAGGATGTAGTTGTAGCGGGCCCACGAGCGGAAGAAGAAGCCCATGTGGAATGTTGCGGTTAGCCAGAGGGTGCGCGCGCACCAGCGGTGGTAGAAGAGGAGCGTGGTGTAGGGGGTTCCGGTTAGTAGGGACAGGATGTTGGTGCGGCCGGAGAGGAGGAAGAGGAGCGGGAGCTGGGCGATTGTTATGAAGCCTGTGCGGTAGCCGATGGTTTCCCAGGACCATTGGTTGTAGGTGTTGAGTTTGTGGAAGCAGAGGATGGTCGTTAGGGTTAGGTTTGAGAGGAGGAGGGTGGTTGGGCCGAGGGGGGGGAAGTGGAGGGTGTATCTGTGGAGGTGCAGGGGCGGAGGGGTTGCGTTGCTGGCTTCGCGGAGGAGGGCGGTGGTTGTTGCGATGGTTTTGCTGAGGAGGGATTTGGGGGTGGAGGGGGTTGGCGAAGGGTCTCGGTGTCTGTATTGTTGTTTTAGTAACTATGCGCAAAGTGAAGACAGTGAGATGGTACCTTTGGTAGGCGATTACATGGTTGATGGCATTCGCGAGGGTTGCGGCTCCGATGGCGCTCCCGACAAAGGCCCAATACACCTTTTGCAGGTAGACGTTGTCAGGCGTGTCGCTGCCACCGTGCACATGGCTCATCTTTATACTGTAAATATATACTGAGATGTGTCTATGAAGCCAGGGAGGAGGTAGAGGTCATCTTGAGCAGTTGCAATAGCCGTGTGTGGTGGCAGCAGACGAAATTGTACAGAGAAAAGGCTACTCGAGCGGAGTGGAGGATGATATAATAATATGCTCAAGTGCATCCCTACCAATATATCCATGATTGGCTGGAAATGTGCTCAACCAAGACATTCGTATACAGCTAGTCTTGCAGGGTACTTGATCTTACATACTTTGGGGCATTGAGGATTGCTGCCTCGCTCATATTATCTACAGCTTCGCACTTCAACTTCAACTTCACCTTTTCATATCTCAATTATCACACCCATAATGTCGCACTCCCACACAGGCCACTCCTCCGACTCCAGCTCCGGCTCAACCATGACCATGGCCATGGTCTTCACAAACGCCCACGACACCCCCCTCTTCTCCTCCCAATGGACACCCACAACATCCGGCTCCTACGCAGGGACCTGCATCTTCCTAATAATCCTCGCCGTGATCTCGCGCCTCCTCGTCGCGTGTAAAACCTACCTCGAGCAGCGCTGGCTCAACGCACACCTCAAACGAAGATACATCGTCGTCGCAGGCAAACCCTCAGAAGCAGGCCGAATAGCAGCCGACCCGGACTGTAAGACAGGGACATTGGTGACGGCGAGGGGCGTGGAGGAGTCTGTTAGAGTGGTGACGAGGGATAATGCTGAGGTGGTGCCTTGGCGGTTCAGTGTGGATTTGCCGAGGGGGGCGGCGTTTTTGGTTATTGCGGGGGTTAATTATTTACTGTAGGTTTTACTCTGATCTCTATCAGGATTGCTGACTGACTGCTGTTACAGGATGTTGGGGGTTATGACGATGAATGTGGGATATTTTTGCTCGGTGCTTGGGGGCTTGTTTCTGGGGGAGGTTGCGGTGGGACGGTATGTGGTTTGGGCGGAGGCGCATGGGCATTAGATACAGTGGATTACTATGTAGCATTATTATTATTTTGTTGAAGACTGTGTGCGGGATGATTCCAGAGTCAGTTACTCAATCCTTCATACCGCACCGCCAATAATTATTGAGGCGGGGTGTAACCGGTTCTTTCTGCAAAGGCACTTGATTGTACTCCGGACTACAGCCTAACATTGGCTCGGTTATCAACGCCCAGCAGAAGAATAGGCTTAGATGTGACCGACAGGGTCTAGGGCTGAGTGCATATGAGCACATTTTGAACGCCATCAAGCTTGGCACTCCACCATAGGCTACTGCTATAACCTGCATCTTAATACTTCCTAAACGCCAAGCAGGATTGATAGATTCCTACAAAGTAGCATCCGCCATGGAAGCCGGCACTGCAGACCGACCTCCCAGCCCCAAGCCTTTGGTGCGCATATTTCTCCAGTTTGCATATATAGCCCGCAATATCCTTGCCAGTGGCCATCAGGCTTCTCTTTTACCTGACTCAAACTCCTTCTCCGGTCCCTTTACAACCAAACACCACCATGAGGTCCTTCTTCCTTCCCGCGGCGCTTCTGACGCCTCTTGCGTCCGCCCACTTTGCTCTCAACTACCCCTCCCCCCGCGGTAGCGACACCGAGACCATGCCCGAGTACCCCTGTGGAGGTCTCTCTGCAAGCTCCAACCGCACTCAAATCTCCCTCGACGAGCCTGTCTTCCCTGTCGAGATTGACCTCGGCCACGACCAGACCGCCGTACAGGTTCTGATAGGTCTCGGCTCAAACCCCGACTACAACGTCACCCTCCGCAAGACCTTCCGCATCGAAGGTCTCGGATCGTTCTGTATCCCCGAGATTGAACTCACCGAGGATATCCTCGGAACAGAGCTTGTCGATGGACTCAACCTGACGCTCCAGGTTGTGTCGAACGGACACCCCAGCGGTGGATTGTATACGGTTCGTCAACCACTTCTCCTCTTCAGGCTGTACACTTCTGAGCCTAAACTGACAAATATAGTGCGCCGACCTCCAGCTCACAGCCGGCACCGTCGACGCATCCTCTGCGCCCTGCTCCAACAACACCGGCGTCGAAGCCTTCTACTTCGAGGGCGCCGCCGCAGACCGCAACGCCAATGCCTCGACTTCCGATGGCCAGGCGCAGGGCGGCGAGGATGACCACGGACATAGCCACGGTGATGAGGAGAGTACTGGCGAGGACCACAGTGATCACGGCGACGAGAATGCCACCGAGACAGAAAGTGCAGACGATGCTACCCCGACTGATGGTGCGAATGCGCTGCAGGCGGCTGGCTGGGGTGTTTTGGGAGCGGCGGTAGTTGGTGCTATGGCGATCCTGTGAGTATTTATGAGGTAGCCTCGCAAAATTAAGAGTCATGTACATATTTACAAGCAAGGAATCGTGCCCTAAGCATAGCCCAATGAGGAATCCACAAGCTCATACAGGTGGTACAACCGTCTGCCATGATAGGAAGGAGTAGCTATGCAATCTTATAGGATCTGATGGTGCCTATACTATCATATCCGTTTGTAGTAGGTTGCCTTTCTTACTATAATAGGTTCTTATACTATGTTACTTTCTATACTAGATTGCCTTTTCATTCTATATTGCCATTTTATACTATATTGCTTTGTCATGCTAAGTCGCTTTTGTGTACTATATTGCTCCGCACTATAAACTAAAGCTGATTTATACATAAATATACAGAGTTGTACAGCAACTGTACAGCCCGAGACAGGATTAAGACTAGCGTCGTTATACAACCTGCAGCTATAAAATGCATACTATTCGTGCTTGCCTCACAGCGGGAAAAGTTTTAGAATCTCCCAATATAGTTAATAACACGATTTACTCCGTACTCCGAATAGCGTTGATACAAACACGAACCGACCAATTAGAGGACAGAAGTATTCAGGCACACTGTGTTTTGATTGGCTGCAAGCCAGGCACCCGTCTCCATCAAGTCACGTGAAAGCATTGCCACAATAGCGGCATCCTTCATATTGTCCTCAACAGGCTGTCCTCTCCTATCCTGCAGCCCTTCTCCTGCTGTGCAACCTTTCTATCAAGAGTCATCTCTTTGACTCTTCCAATTATGGCAGTAAATACCGGCGAATTTGAGAGGCTGCGCGACCTCGGTTAGTATAAGTATCACCAGTAAACAATGCATTGTCCAAGACTAACCCTCTGCAGGGTCCCTGGAAAAGTGTTTCACTGCGTCCCACTCCAGGCGCTTCTACTTCAATGCCGGCTTAACAGCAACTTACACACTTCCTCAGTCATACAGTCTCCCGCTGAAAGACTACGTGTACAAAGCCGTCGAAGCACTCATCAACCAGCACCCGGCCCTCTCTGCTATCGCGCTCGACGAGGACACAGAGGACCCGTACCTTGTTCGCCTACCTAGCATCGACCTTGACCAGCCAATCAGCTTCCAGAAACTATCTCCGGAAGACCATGACACTCAACTCCAAGCGCTGCTGGAGCATGAGCACTACACCGGCTTCCAAGCGCCACAACCTTTCTGGCGCCTCATCATCTTAACAACCCACGAAGACGCCAGAAATTTCACCGCAACCTTTGTCTACCACCACTCTCTCCTCGACGGCAACTCCGGCAGTGCCTTCCACAGGACATTCCTCAAAGCCCTCCGCGCCGCCGCAACCCTCCAACCCGGCGAAGCAAAACAAATCATCACCCCTCCAAAATCAGACCTCCTCCCAGCCCTAGAAACCATCCTCCCCCTCCCTCTCTCACTCCCCTACCTCACCAAAGAACTCCTCAAAGCCCTCTTACCCTTAAAACCAAACCCGAAGCTCTGGGCCGGCGCGAAAATCCAACCCCCGCAGAAAGTAAGAGCACGACTTGTTACCTTCACCGCCGAACAAACTGCGCAGCTGGCGAAAGTCTGCCGCGCACATGGAACGACGGTAACATGTACACTCGCGACTATCATCGCCCGGTGCCTCTTCGCCATTATCCCGGAACACTACACCACCCTGACCTTCAGCATCCCCATGTCAAACCGCCAGTGGTTCTCGCCGGACTTGGGAATCAATGACGATTCAATGGGCGTGTGGGTGCAGGAATGCCTCGACAAATTCCACCGCAAGGCATTCACGGGAAGAGGGAAAGAGACTGACGATTTCCCGTGGAGCGAAGCGCAGCGCGCTCGGCGGGTTGTGAAACACGAACTCGCGCTGAAGGGCAAGAACACGACGATGGGGTTGCTGAAATACGTCAAGAGCTATGGGAAGGAGTTTCTGGATGGGAGGATGGGGAAGCCCAGGCAGCTTTCGTTTGAGATGTCCAGTCTGGGTGTGGTGAAGGTTGAGAGTGAGAAGGCGAAACAAGGACAGGATGAGGAACAGAAAGAAACTGTTGAAGTGCCGCAAATGCACAGAGCGGTTTTCTCACAGACTGCGGGTGTGACGGGCTGTGCGGTGCAGTTTTCTGTGGCTACTGGGCCTAATGGGTGTTTGGTTCTGGGGGTTACGTGGAGGGAGGGTGTTGTTGAGGATGATTTTGTAGATACTTTGCTGGAGAGGGCTCGGAAGGAGGTTGAGGGGCTCCTATAACTAGGTCGGTGGAGTGTACATATGTTTGCTGTTTAGGTAGATTTCGTGGAACACTTGTACATACACTCATATAGCTGGACACTCTAATACTAATACTAATCATATCGTTTACCAGTTTTGATCTATAGTCTTCCATCGTACAATTCTCATCTGCCTCTTCACCCACTCCTCCAGATCAGCGTAGCGCAGAGAGATCAGATACCCCAGATATCACCAAGACAACCTTCCTAACCCCAATCCAGAGCGACGATCCGGAGGAGAGAAATAAATAGATGCTGCAATTGGGATCTTCGCAAGCGAAGCTATGTATGAGACCTTCCTGACCTATGCTTAACCAATGACCGCTCCATGCATATATGGAAGAAAGGTAGAGGTAGCGTGTAGGTAAGTAAACTGTCTCACCCATCCATCCATCCGCCATCCGGTTCACAGCATAGAGTAGAATGACGTGGCGATAGGAGGGAGGGGCGGGGCAGGCAGGTCTCAACGACAACCTTACCTCCTAGGTCCATATCCTGGATGGTGATAAATCGGACTGGCTGGGATTCAGAGATAAGCGCCGCGGTGTCTAGCCCTTGGGGGTTGAGCTTGCGAGTTTGGCTTAGCTACACTGAACCCCTTCAATCATATGCTACGTAACCAATTCGTGCTGTCTGGATTCTGCTATAATGAGAAGCAAGATAGACGATACAAAAGACTGACTGCCCTTCAGCCCTTGATCGGAAGCTAACGGCGCAAGACGAGACTCCTTGTTATATCACCCAGCTGCCAGAAGCTAGGTAGCCTCGAATTTCGTCTTCTGGCGCTGGAGTGGCGAGATGTGTATATGTCAATCCGCCATCAACTTGTAGCTACTGCAGACGCTGGTGTGGGGTGTGTATGTGATCGTCGAACCGCGAAGACAAAGAACTGCTCTGTTCGACTATCGTTAAAGTTGATTTCTAATGCTTACAGAGAAACATGGCTGACTGCGACTAGAAGCTAGTTACAGGATGCGGCTAGTCGTCGAGCGCCTCAGAATCCTGCGGGATGCGTAGCTTGTGTGGTGTGATCTTGAGACTGGGGTTCATTGGGCGTGAGTGTTCCGTGGAGAGAAAAGAAATCAGATAGATGCTGGACTCGCTTGTCTTGTCTGTTCTCGATTCTGCAGAAGATCTGGACTTGATTTAGGGATGTTAGTACTGTACCTAGGTACTCCGGCTATCGAAGATGATGCCCTAGCAAGATGGCTAGGTACTGTGAACATTAGGTACACGTTTTACTTTCAACCTATGGCACTCTCCACTGATACTGCTAGGTACATGCAGTACAGGCTCCAAGCCAAGCCCTATCCTACCCCTCCGATGACCAGAGCCCCTGCAATCCGAACTTAAACACTATCCGCTCCATCTCTCTTCCTCCTCGTCCCATCACTCCCCTCCGAACTCACCTTAGTACCCCCCTTCTCCAGCACCTGAATCTCCTCAGCCCTCGTCTGAGCCCCGGTAAGCCTCCCCGCCGCATCATGCGTCGCATCCCACTCCGCAACATCCGCAACAGGAACCTTCTTGAGCCGATTACTCTGCGCCCCGTCATCAAGACTGATAACCTCCTGCCGGAGTTTATACCCCCGCCCAATCGGAATGAGGAATGCCCATAGGAAGTAGTAGATTGCGCATGCGATGAGTCTGGTATCTAGTTAGTATGCTGTATCACGAGTCTTCCCCGCTAACTTCCAAAACAGTAAAAGAAGATAGTAAGGTGCCGCGTGACTTACATCCCAATACCCGTAACCGCATACGTCGCGTACCAAAAACTGACGTCGCCGGCGAACTGCCCGCCGTCGGGCGGATACCACGGCATGACGAGGAGGTATGTCTGGATCAGGATGTTGAAGAGGATGGCGGCGTGCCAGGCTTTGAATTCCGGCTCGGGGAGGTTTGCTTTCTTGCGGCGCCAGCGGACGACGTAGATACCCACTGCCATGGCGAGTTTGAATACCGCGGTTGGAAGGACGACGAGGTTGTTGACTGGTTTTAACTATTAGTATTGGATTTCACGGAATGACTGGTGGGAAAAATGCGTTACCAAAGTTAAAGGCATCTCCAGCAGGAATAGCAAGAATCATCAGGATAGTCAACCCCCAGATAACGACATAAGGGCCGAGAGGTGTTCCGAAGGGTTTGGTGGAGACCCAGAAGTTGGTCCAGGGTAGGACGCCCTGTCGGCCGCTTTCTCTGATTTTGCGAGATAGACCGATCTGGACGGCGATCATGTTGCCGAAGGAGGAGAGGGCGATGAGGAAATTGAGGCCGCGGACTGCGCCGCTGTCGCCGAAGACTTTACTGAAGAATAGGCTTGCGGTGGTTAGGCTGGAGTTTGCGAGCTCGTCTTTGGGTACAGCGGCGAAGAAGGCGACGTTGGCGAACATGTATAGCAGATAGACTATGGTCAGAGCCACGGTGGCATAAATCTTGAGTGATTTGACTGGGTTCTGTTGGCAAGGACGTTAGCTTCGCTTGATGTTGACAGCGTTTCTCAGCGTACCTTGACTTCGTTGGCAACATTGAAGGCATTGTTGTATCCTCCATATGAGAAGATGATACGATAGAGCGCAATTGTGAAGCCGTATGGGGTAGCGTTAGAGCTGCCCGAAAAAGCGTCATGGAAGTTGGCTTTAGGGTTCTCGACTCTGGTATTGCCACCCAAGACGACGAAGCCTGTGAGGATAATGAAGATCAAAGTGCAGACCTTCACTATGCCAACACCATTTGAGAACCAATACGCGTATTTGGTGTTGAACACCAAGCCTATGCTAATCAGCTCTCTTTCCCTGTAACTGGTGGGCTCGAAGGGACGTACTCAAGGTCGTCGCGGTATAACATGCTAGAGCTGTTCCTTTTATGGTCCATTCGCTAGCCTCTTTGCCCGATATAGCAATCAGATAGTTGGCCATAACTGTAGCATTGGCACTTCCAAATGAGAGAATGACACTCTGTATAGCAAATGTGGTCGGGAAAAGCCATTTTGGGCGGGGAAATGCCTGTTCAAGGAAAACAACTTCCGAGCCCGATCGACTGGGGAAGTATGCCGTGAACTCGAGGTACACAGCTCCAGACGTGAGGCAGAGCTGCAATAATTAGCAGAGAAGCTCATTATCAAGTTGGTGCATACCAAGTAACCAAGCGTCCACCAGATAAAACTAACACCGACGGAGCCGGTACCGGTCAAAATGGATGATGCTGGGCCATGTTAGTGCCTTGCTTGACATGACGATGAGTGACCACTCACGGGTAGAATAGATACCAGCCCCAATCATCATAGTCACGTTCAGCAGCGTGATAGTCGTGGGGCCGACATCATATCCCAAGGGGGACTTCTTCTCAACTGGGGCTCCAGTGGCATCCTGATAAGTAGGGGGCGCATCGTTGCCTCCCTTCTCGCCGATATACTGAGCGCTGCCAGTAGAGATCTGTTCTCTCTGGGCATCAGTGTTGATCTCCGTCACAGCATTGCGCCCGCTAAAAGGTCGACGCCAGGCCATTGCGTTCAAAAAAACGCAGTCAAAATCGGGAGCTTTTCTGAGAGCTGGCTGCTGTCAGATAGCTGCCCAAAATCTGCGCCGAATGATGCATTTATAAGCTCCGCAAGACACCATCCAGCCCTTTGTTATCCAATGTGTGTACCTGGGCAGTTGTAGCGATTCGTTAAGGTTGTGGGCCGACGTGCATGTCAACATAGGAGGGGCAAATGGTACAACCACCTTCAAACCACGTTACACCAGCATTTTTCTCGAGGAAAGACGCGATGGCGGGAGCTGCGAGCACGCATATCGGATCCACTATGATGCATCTAATCCATGTTAGACCGGATGAAAGCGATGAGATTGTACATAGCTGCATGATTCGGAATTGAGCATTGGAAGTATAGACAGATAAGACGATTGGCTTCAAAGAGGCGGAGCAGCTTCTGGGTATGAAGTGACACAATCGCCCCAGGAATGCATCCGTCGGCCACTTGACTCCGAGGTAATTCGAACCACGCACCGCTGCAACGCACGCCACAGCTGGTACGTCGTTATCGGCGCTTCCGAGATGGCATCAGGACAGGGTTCTGATTGCGTGAAAAGAGAGTGAATTACCGGATACGCCTCGCGTGGGGGTGTCAATATCTGATTCTTCGATCTTTCTCGGTAAAATCTCCTCGGTGACTTTTCAGGCCCAATTGAACAGCTTTCGGTTCTTCCTTAAGCGTTACTGACGACCATCATATATTGGACCCTGCTGACTTGGAGCCATAGCAGAGCACTAAAAAGGCTTGGCTCGATCGACGCTATCTCTGCAGCTGATGATGCGTCCAATAACGCCATCGGGGCCTGAGATCATGCAGTCGACTTGACTCCATATCTAATGAGGCCGGCCCGGACCGCGTCAATCTGTGCTGGATTTGAGAACCAAAAGAGACAGGTGACTGCGCCAGAAGCTCACACCTGTTTGCTGACTATCTTTACCAAACTTCTGTTCTGGCTCCTGACGAAATTGTACCCGGCACATGATTTTCGGCGCATCGCGGCCTTTGCTTTACAGGTTCCTCTGAAAAGATGCTAGCCAGCATTTGTTAAGAGTCGAGGATTGTCGCTGCGTGCGACGTTGTCTGTTGGAATATAGACGGTCTGGTGGAAGTCCGCTATCACACGTCATGCATCTGATGGAACTGCCCCACGGGAATCGTTTCTTGAAAAGCACAGAAAGCTTCATAATCTAGCAGATTGTCGAAGGTCGCATCAAACTGCACGCAAGCCCTTTCAAGTCCCGCCCAGAAACTTTCGGGTACTTCCTCTTCCTCTATGGGAGCGAGGGCATTCTGCCCAAGATTGGCGGCGTTGTCGCCGTGTGTAGGGGCAGTAACAGAAGCTGGGGATACAATGCGATGCGAGGGAGAGTTTCTGCGACCTCCCTGGTTTGCGCTATCCGGCTTCATAGCATTTCGCAGATTAACAGCGAGCAACGCCATGTTTCGTGCGCTTCGCCAGACCTGTTCAAGGCCTTCCAGAACACTGCAGCACATGCCAAGGTTTTTATATGTGTCGTTTAGGTCGCGTTCGCCGTCACGCCATGCGCGGTATATCACTGTTGTCGACATTGATATGGCATACGGAAGGAGAGGGAGCGGGGGTAGAGACTGGTAATTCTCCTGTACGAAGATGTCAAGTATTTCATATGCCGACTTCAGACGACGATTATACTGTATGCTCTGGGGGTCGCTGTATCGAGAAGTGAGCATCGCGGCGACATGATACCAAATTTTTAGATAAGCTATGTTATTGTTAGCAAGAGACCAGAATATTTGAGGGGAAGGTTTACCTTTATGTGACCGGTGAAACTGGTCAAATCGACTGGACGATACAATATCCGAGAGACTTGGAAACACCTCGCAGCCGTCAGTCGTTGCTGTAGAGCTAGCCTTGTATGACTTTGTTGCCGTAACCATGAGGTCGCCCAAGAGCAGAGCCATCTCCATAAGCTGAGATCGGTAGCTCCCAATCCTAGCCGCGGGACGTAAAATACCAATGTCGGTATCATCGATCATAAAAGGGCCTGCTCTGGCAATGGGCTTGTTGAGTCGGTCAAAGTTCCGCAGCGTCCACCAGAGGTAGTCGCATTGTTCCTGATCAGGCTTCGGCGGAGCGATCACATGTAGCGATATCGACCACGCCTCACATATGGCTTGTGAGAGATAACTCGGCGAGCGCTCGATTCCAGCTGGCCCATGGTTATGAAGGTGCAACAAAGCCAGAATCTGCACTTTAACAAGTCGATCAGGTTCAAGGTCGGCTTTCAAGGCCACGTCAAGGCCTTCCGAGAGAGTAAGCGCAAAGTTCAAGGGTTCCATTACGGGACCGTCAGGACTTAGGCGAAGGAAAGGAACGGCCTGCTTGGTCTTGCAAACGGCAAGACATAGTGCTCTAACAAGGTAAATGGAACATTCTGCGTTACTATGATCCCGAAGTACGGACGCTCCGTCCACCACAGGAATGAGATCATCTAGAATAGCATTATAGATGGGTAACAAGGCATCGGTTGTTGATCGCGGAAGTTCTAGAAAGGCGCCTGCTTCCTCCAGATATCTCCGATAGTGGATGGACTCAAGGACTGGAGGGTCTCTCAGCCTGTGCTTCGTATGCCAACTAAGTCCGATTTGGCCGTGCGCGCTTAATTGCTCTTTATGTGACATCAGGGAGTTAAACCTCAAGTCTGCTTTGTACACGCTGGAGGCATCCTCGAGAACAAACTCGGGACTGTACGCGTGTGGACTCGGATCTTGAGTGTCGTTATTTGCTTGAAGGCCAATGGAACTGAGGCTAACGTTTCCGGGCTGGGACGCCTTATTGGCCATTTGGGGCGTATTGGTAGTGACATGGTAGCATCTCTTTTTGCGCGTACGACAGGGTCGGCACGGTGAACAAGCAAGTTGTCAGTACAGTGTTGCTATCGAATCCCCATGCAACTTATCTTGCGAAGTTCGCTTTCTGGGCGGCTTGTCTGAAGACTGCCACATAATCTCCATGATTCGTTGTGTAGCTAAGCTGATTGTGCAGGATGCGATGAAGAGAGAGCGGAGAGGTTCAATTTGGGGTCGGGCGAGAGTTGGCTCAACCGATCCAAAAGGGGAAATCCCGATATCCCCGCACTTTTCCCCATGCCCTAACTTAACCATCAACATGTCTACAAGAGGTAAAATATCGGTTGGACTTAAAGCAGGACGGAGGACGAGTCGTATTCCGACCTGTATGAGGAAAGTCGCCGCTGGTTTTAGGTATTGTCGCAAGCATATATCAGTATTAAATCCTCTGACTGTCGACCCTTCATCCGTATCGGTAACAAAGTTTAACTTCATACGACAATGTATGCGCCTCGATTCGCAAGCCATACTCCTTCGGTGGGATCAATCAGCCTTCTCGATGCGCCAATTGTCCTCAGCAAGGAGGATTTCGTTGGCGTTCATATTGCAGCCACAACTCTAGCCGATGATTTCGCTCGGGTTACCCGGAAGACTGCATCTCGGCTCATCTACAGAGGCAGCGAGAACCTCTCAGTGCAGCATGCAATAATTGTGGGGAGCGTGGTCCAGTCGCCCTTGATACAATCGCTCATTCGTGACGGCAAGCTAGACTGTTCGAGCATTGAAGGACAATGGGAGTGCTACACTACAAAGGTCGTCGAAGAGCCACTTCCAGGGGTGAGGAAGGCTTTGGTCATCGCCGGAAGTGATAAGAGAGGGACCATATACGGCGTGTATACTCTATCAGAACAGATCGGTGTTTCTCCGTGAGTGATCCTGTGCCTCACTGTGCTAGCCTCCCCTGGCATACATCTCGTGATCATATTAGAGCTAAATGCTTTATTTCAGATGGTATTGGTGGGCAGATGCTCCTATTAGACAAGCAGGAAATCTATACGCACACGACATTATAACTAAAAACGGGCCTCCGAGCGTCAAGTACCGCGGAATATTTATCAACGATGAAGCACCATCTTTATCTAGCTGGGTGCATGAGAAAGTCGGGCCTCGCTTCAATGCTGATTTCTACAAGCGGGTATTCGAACTGCTTCTTCGACTCAAGGTACGATTCCAATGCTGCACCATGTATATCAGTCAGCTTGTTTAACTTTTCTAGGCCAACTTCCTATGGCCAGCTATGTGGTTTGATTACCCACACCCTGGGAGCAGCTTTTTCATGGACGATGTTCTGAATCAAGAAACTGCGGATCGTTACGGCATCGTTATTTCAACTTCACATCATGAACCTATGCAAAGAGCCATGAATGAGTGGTTTGACGCTCCCTACTTTGAGCCAGAGGGGAGTTGGTCATGGCTGGCGAACAAGGATAAGGTCACCAAGTATTTCCAGGAAGGCGCACAGCGAGCATACGGACATGAAAGCTATATTACCATGGGCATGCGTGGACATGGAGACAAGCCGATAAACGCAGATGATCCTACTGTAGTGGTCAAAGATGTGCTGTCGACGCAGCGACGTATTATAAAGGAGACTTACGGGAAGGAAGATGGAGTTCCACGTATGTCGGTCTGGTTTGCAGCTGGCTTGATTGCTTACCTTTTGTCTAGAACTTATGGCGCTGTATAAAGAGGTACAAGAGTACTACGATGGCGGATTGCAGATCCCTGACGATATCACCCTTCTGTTCGCTAATGATAACTTTGGAACTGTTCGCCGGCTGCCCAGCGGTAATGAAAGGACTCGGAAAGGAGGAGCAGGGGTACTTTCATCTACCTCTTCGTCTTGCTCGGCTAACTGAGTACATAGGTCTATTACCACCTCGAATACGTGGGTACACCCAGGAGCTACAAGTGGTTGAATAGCAACTCGTGCGCAAAGGTCTGGCAACAGCTTAAGCACACCTACGATCAAGGCGCAAACCAAGTCTGGATCTTCAACGTTGGTGACATCAAACCCTTGGAGGTGCCTATTACCTCCGTCATGTCATTGGCCTGGAATATAAATATCTTGGACATCCACCAACTACCATCTTTCTTTCATACCTTTATTGAGCGGACTCTTCGGCTAGACGATGCTATATCAACGAGATGCTCGGAGTTGCTCCTAAAGCACGACCGTTTGGTGGCCTTGAGAAAGCATGAGCACATTGAAAGTGATACCTTTTCACTTATCAACTACGGCGAGGCCGAAGAAATACTTCAGCGGTGGAAAGATCTTCTTGACGAGGCAGAAGAGGTACGGAAATTGGTTCCAGAAAATACCATTCCCTCCTACTTCCAACTCATCCTTCATCCGATCAAAGCAAGCTACATCTACGTCGCCCTCCGAGTCAATCAAGCCAAGAACCAGTTGTACGGCTTACAAAGACGCAACACAGCCAACAAGCTAGCACATGAGGCTCTACACCTCTTCGACGCAGACTTCGATCTAAGCGAAGAGTATCACTCGCTTTTGGATGGTAAATGGGATCACATTATGCGCCAGCCGCACTACGGTTATACGGATACGTGGCATGCCCCCAACCGTGATATGATAAGCGGTATTTGCTTCGTTCAAACCAGACAAGACGCAAACCCGGCTAGCGGTTATATCGGAGTTGCGGTTGAAGGACACGGAGGCGTTCGCCCGGGTCTCGTGAACGAGGAATCGGACCGTACACACCCAACACGGCGCGATAAAGTGAAAGAGGTCACATTGCCACCGCTGGAGCCTTTCGGGCCTCGCACACGTTTGGTTGAGATCTACTGTCGAGGAAGTAAGGCCGTAGCATGGACCCTCACATCCCCTTTTGAATGGCTCATACCCAATCCATCAAGCGGAACAATCAACCCAAAAGGCAACGATATACTCGTGAAAGTAGAAGTGGACTGGACCAATTTACCCGAAACCTTTGACAACGAGGTCCTTCTCGACCTCCGCTCCTCCCTCGGCGACTTCGAGCAGATCCACGTCCCCGTCAAGAAGAATTATCCTCCTCCAGAAAGCCGTGGTTTTGTTGAATCGGACGGTCACGTCTCGATCAACGCGACATCATTCCAGCATACTCCGTCATCAAGTTATCAGATTCTCCCATATCTCGGACCAACTCCAACCGGGGCCGTCTCACTATGCCCTGGCGCTCCCTCGACGCATCAAGAGTACCTTGAATATCCTTTCATAACCTTCACCCCAACCTCTTCCGCGACTCTTGTCCTTGAATTTACGCTCACCCTCGACACCGACCCAAATACGCCAATCACATACGACATCCAGCTCGATGATGGCTCAGTGAAGATGCACCGGCTCATTCCTCAACCTGCAACTCCAGGGTCTCTACCAGAGGGATGGAAAGAGTCTGTTACGAACTGTGTCTGGAAACGTCGACACCAGATGGATCTTGAGAGGGTAGGCCAGCATGTACTCAGGGTGCGTCTGGGTGCACAGAATTGTATTCTTGACAAGATTATCGTTGATCTCGGGGGTGTGAGGGAGAGTTATTTGGGGCCGCCGGAGAGTCGATTCTATCAGAAGGTGTAGAAGTTATCAAATAAGATCAGATGTGTAAAGCGAAGTTGTTATCCAGGACTCTGAGTTTCCCTAGCACTTAGCTCTTCGACAACTAATCAGAGAGAAGAAGGGGTACGGATGGACGGTTGTCGGGGTTGAATGACACAAGATGTCACCGTTTCTACCAAAGAATAAACCACTAACTATCCCCCGGGCCTACAGGAGGAGATTGAGTAGTCGGTATCCTAATTCCGATCAGACAAACAGAGCACATGAAGTCCCCTGATAACCCAATTAACCGCACACTTCATCCACCCCATCACGCCTCACAAGAATATTCTGCGGCCTTACTTCGGCCAATGGTTTGTAATCATTCATTGCTCGCGCGAGCATGGTGGCCTTTTCAAGCAAATATAGGCTAACTTCAAATTCGAGACCGGGCTTCGGCTCTGTATGTCATGCCCCCTCCGTTGGGAAAGGTGCTAATGGTGGCCTGTACTGGTAATGTGTTCAGGACTTTCATGGTGGGGATGGCTTTTCACGTTAAGAAATGCTCTCTCCCGGTTTCAATCTTGCGGCGTTGCTGGGTGGGATCAATAGCGCTAGCTAGCAAGGGAATCTGTTCCACTATGCTGTACGGCTAACGAGTCCAGGGTAAGATTTCGGTGCTCGATTTAGGGTTTATATAGTTAGCCTAATGACCTTTGTTTAGTCTGCAGGATTTTGACATCCTGCAGTCGTAAAGAAGAATGCAGATGTTATGTCAAATTAGGTATCAGTCAAGTCGCAAGGGAAGAAGATAACCATGGATTTCCGAGTCCGATAGTTGTCTCATCTTGCCGGACTTACAAAGGGCAAGCTGTTACCCTCCGTCAGTAAAAACTGGATTGCAAAAGCCCGAGCCTGCTGGGCAACGGCGTCCAGCGTTCACAAGTCTAGCTTGAAAGCTTTACCTACCCATCCGACTCTCGGCCGCGTCGGGGTAGAAGGTGTAGGTACGGAGGTCACCACACCACAAAGGTCTTGTCAATCAGGGCTTGCATGCTGCCCCATGTGCTGTAATTCTGCTTCCATTCCGTTCAGTCCTTGACAGATAAATCTTCGATTCCTCGGAGCACCGTGTAACTAAGGGGCACTACAAGAGCAGGAGAGAAGACAAACAGCAGAGCGCGTTGATACAGCTAACCCCTTGAGGCGGTGAAGCTCAACAGCCTCGGTCTATGTGGCAGAATCGAGGGGCTTGGCCTGATCATCTCCGACAACCATCTTTCTTACTCACTCTCTTCCCATCAACTTCTCGATCATTTCTACGCATTATACTCGGCCAAAATGACTCGCGGACCCTTTATTGTCCCGGCTTTGAAAAAGCACACCGCCACGGTTATCATGGCCCACGGGTTGGGCGATAGGTTGGTCTACATTTTCGAGTCTTGAGCCGGAACAATGAATTTGAGGGCTAATGGTTGTCTCACGCATAGCGGTGCAGGATGGTACGTTGCGTTCAATCCCCTTTCCCAAGTCTCCGCCTCAGAATTCGCGAATCGGCCTCTAACCTGATGGACGATTTGGTCGAATAGGGTTTCGCTCGCTCACAACTGGCGCCGGCGAGGAATGTTCGAAGAAGTCACCTTTATATTCCCGAATGCGCCGATGATCCCGATCACTGTGGTATGTCCTGCTGGAGAGAGCTGTGCTAGGGCGGTCGGGATACCAATTAGGATGAGCGCTGACCAGGGCTGTCCTTCAAACTAGAACTTCGGAATGTCAATGCCAGGCTGGTACGACATCACCAAGCTCGGACGCGACGTGAGTCTCCTACTCCCCCTTCCCTCTTCCTCTCTTACCCAGCCTCCGAAAGCCACTAACGCCCCGTCTCACCAGCTCGACTTCCAAGAAGGCGTCCGCACGCAAGATGAACCCGGCATCCTCAAATCCCGCGACTACTTCAACGCGCTGATCAAAGAGCAAATCGACCAAGGCATCAAGCCCTCGCGGATCGTCATCGGCGGCTTCTCGCAGGGCGGCGCAATGTCCCTCTTCTCGGGAATCACAGGCAAGGAGAAACTCGGTGGCGTGTTCGGTCTCTCCTGCTACATGCTTCTCAGCGACCGCATCAAGAACTATATCCCCGAGGACTGGCCGAATAAGAAGACGCCGTTTTTCCTAGCACATGGCACGGCGGATGATGTTGTGCCGCATGAGTTTGGCAAGAAGTCGGCGGAGTTGGCGAAGGAGTTGGGGTTGGAGAATGTGTCGTTTAATTCGTATCAGTATGTTTTTTTTCCCCTCTCTTCTTGTTTGTGGGTTGGGTTCCGGTTTGGTGATACTGACTATCCTTTCTAGACACCTTCAACACTCTGCGGATCCGTTAGAGATTGAGGATCTGGAGAAGTTTCTTCATAAGACAATTCCTCCGGAAACTGAGGGTAACTTATGACTTGATTCCATCGCAGGGCGGTGGAATTCATTCTCATACACCATGCTCCTTGGTGCAGTACTGTTATTGATAGCGTTTATATTACGTGGACGAGAAAAGAACTCGTCCATGCCGGATAAATCTAAGTAGGCCGATTCAAGAAAATGAGTAAATGATCAATAGAGACCTGTTAAGCAGGAATCAAGTGTCGCAAATACTAATACCTGACATGACATGCAATGACCCATTATCAATGACCCCATGCAACCCGCAGAAACCCCAACCGAACCCCAGATCAAACGCAAAAGAGTAAACTATGAGCTCTCCTTCTGAGCCCTTTCAATAGTCTTCTCAATGACCGCCACCATGGCAGCATTTTGCACCTCATCAAACGGAATCATATGCCTTCCGCCATGCTCATAAACTTCTGCCTTGCTCTGATCACAAAGTCCGTATAGTTTCATCCCCTGCGAATGCAACGCGTCTTGACTTCCCACTATATGCGCCGTGGGAATGTTCACCATATACCCTTTTCCCCTCCCGTCTCTCCTCCGCGTGTCACCTACAGGCGTCTCGAAATCCTTGGGATCCGAAAAACTGACAAACGTATTACCCGAAAGCTCGTAGGGCGCCCCCGCGCATATGAACACGGCAGCCTTGAACAACGGCTTCACATCCGCCTCTTCATCGGAATCCGTAGAAGACCCCTTCGTCTGGGCATGATGTTGCAGAAGAGAGAACGCCAGTGCAGCGCCCTGTGAAAAGCCCATCACGGCGTCGAAAGGGCCGTCGCGGTTTATCAGGCGGTGGGTGTATTCAATTGCATTTTTGAGATCTACGCCAGGTGGTTGGTCCCGGGGGTAATGGTTAAAGTATGGAGGTGGGACTATGCCCCTTAGTTCTGGGTAATGTTAGTATATGTTTTGAAGGTCTTCGAGGAAGGGGATGGCGAGGTGAGCGGTCAAATGGGACGTGAAGAGACAAACCTGGCTCACAGTCGGAGTTTAAGCGACCATTTATGAAATGGAATTTGTGGCCCTTGGCTTCGAGGGCGGTAGTAAGGCCACCTAGAAGAGAATTAAAGCACGTGAGCCTTGCATCCTGCACTAAAGTGCGACCCCAAAGGCTTGCGTAGGGGTCGGTTAGTGAGGAGATCGATCGCTAGGCGCTCTTACCAGCTTGGATCTCGAATATCTGCAAAGGGGTTAGTAAGGCGTTCTTGGATGTATAGAAAACGGGCCCGGGATAAGACGTACCTCCCCGCTCGTGCTACCTCCGTGTAGACAGAGGAATCGCATCGTTGCGGAGATTGTTGAGTATCAGACTTCGAGGGTCGTCAAGTCAGTACGAAACCTGGTTCGCAGTCGGAGTTTAAGCAACCGTTTATGAAGCGAAATCCGTCTTTGACTTCAAGGGCGGTAGTAAGGCCGCCTAAAAATGGAACACGTTAGCTTGTGGTGGTTTGTTTATCGAGGGGAAGTGTTGATCGGATGGATGATGACATACCTGGGATCTTGATATGGAGTGGGGTTCGGCACCTGAAAGTTGCACGGAGCCTGGAGGTCGCTGTGTCGCAAATCTTTATTGGATAATGGGTGTGATTGAATGATTTCAATTAATTAACGACAGAGCTAGATATGAATGAGAAATGCTTGATATCGAATGGATTTCTCGGATTCTTCAAATTCACAGCAGGCCAGGAACCTATACTTAAGATGATTACCCGATTAGGGAAGGTCCGACCCAGACGGGCGTGTGCCTTGATACCTTAGGCTACCAGGCAACAAAAGCCCATCGACCCCACGGCGCACGCAAGGCCTAGATAGTTGAGGTTCTCAGAAACGGAAAGGTCCCTTAGTAGTATACTATAAATCGCGGATATAGAACAAAGGGCTATAGAATATCAAGGGTAAATAGATCAGCTTTAGTTTATGACCTACAGAGATTGGCGGAGCGCGAGCGAAGCAAAGTGCGGAGCAATAGTTATAAGATGAATACTCTGTAAAAGCTTCATCCTTAGAATTCGTATGGAACTACTTAATATAGGTTAATCCCTTGGAGCGGGCCGAACGAAGCAAGGCAGCAGAGCTCCCGTCGTCAAAACGTACTTTTTGTTGTTAAGCATAGCTGATAGTTTCGAGATTGGATGCCTGAATGGTTAGGGTTTAGCCGAGGAGCCTGGATTTACACCTTGAAGCCGTCCACACAACCACCTCAACGCCGCTCAAAGAACCATCTCATCCCAGTAAAGCAGTAGAATATACCGTAAATAAAGCATGTAATCCATAGTTATAGGTGTAGTTGCTATAACCATCTCATGAACTCCTCGCCGGAGTTAGCGAGCGATGCGGCCCGCTTTCGCCATTCTTCCCTCTGCTTCTCCCCACACAAACTCTCCAAAGCGACATCCAACCTCTTCACCACCTCTGCGCTCTATCACCACCACATCAACCCTCCACCTCAGGTAATTACTGCCCTTTTTCCTACCCAGCATATGCTCAAAATGTCCCTCCCTCGCTCCTATACGGCCGTCTCGAGTCCCGATTGCACCGAGGGGAAGCCCGCCATCTGACGTCGAGAGAAATCCGAAGTCTTGGCGCCCTTTCTTTCCCACAGCACACAACCTTACCTTACTTTCCGACGCTTTTGATTCGACTTTGCCGGCACAGCTTATTGACCTTTCGCTTTTTGCCTCTCTTCTAGGTTCTCCAAATAAAATACCGTCAAAATGGATCAGGCAAAGTTGGCTAGGATGCAGGCGAGTGTGCGGATCGGTATGTGAATTTTCTTCGTCTTGCAATTGTGCGTTGCGGTGCTCTGCGGGGGATCGCGAAACTCGACGATATGGGCTACCTCTGAATTCGCTCGATTCAGGGTGATATTGTCTGTGGAATTGATTTCGCGAGCACTTGTTTGGAGCGTCGAATTGCGTTGAAATTGAGCTCGAAAAGAATGATTGAATAACCCGCTAACAACTCGCTCACTCTAGGGTACGTTTCTAGCTCCAGAATCCTCGATCGATAAAACTTCTTGAAGCGAACGCGAACGACTGGACTCCAATGAAATAAAGGAAACAAACTGATATCGAACAGTGGAAAGGGTACCCCCCGCCGCAAGGTCAAGAAGGTCCACAAGTCCTCCGGCGCCGACGACAAGAAGCTCCAGGCCACCCTGAAGAAGATGAACGTCCAGCCCATCCAGGCCATCGAGGAGGTCAACATGTTCAAGGAGGACGGAAACGTCATCCACTTCGCTGCTCCTAAGGGTAACCACCCCCTCTTCCAACCAGCTCCAGCTACGTTGAACTCGTGAGCGAGGGAAAAGAACCACAAAACTAACATAACCCTCCTCGAAATTATAGTCCACGCCTCCGTCCCCTCCAACACCTTCGCTCTCTACGGCAACGGCGAAGAGAAGGAGCTCACCGAGCTCGTCCCCGGCATCCTCAACCAGCTCGGCCCCGACAGCCTCGCCTCCCTCCGCAAGCTCGCCGAGAGCTACCAGAACATGCAGAAGAACCAGGGCGGTGACAAGAAGGATGACGACGAGGACGATATCCCCGATCTGGTGGAGGGCGAGAACTTCGAGAGCAATGTTGAATAAATTATCCCCGCGCGAGCACGAAATTGATGTTGATCTCTGAGGTCGATAAGACAATGATGATATTCGAATCGAAATCAAAATCAAAATATGGAATTGGAAGAAACGAGGCTTTTTGATATGATAAGAGCGGAGTGAGGTGTGGTGGTTGTAGGTAGTTGGCCCCGGGCGTTTATGAACCAGGTTGCAAAAGGCCGAATCGGGCTCTTGAGGACAATCTGCTACTTCTCGCTATTTCTGGCGTTGGCAATTACTTGTGAGGTTGGGTATTGTTATAAGAAGTAAAACCCCCAACGATTGACTCCCAATGCAAGATTTGGTAAGTAGATTGAGTCCCAATCTTATATAGTCAGACTTGAAAAACGTAGGTACGATTCATCCCAGCTTCACGATGCAGTACTATCATAACGGCATCACAAATGCACCACCCCAAAACAAAATCACCAGATACGGAAACAATCAGCATGGTAAACACCGCATAAATAGTATCTATCATACATGCATCAGGGTATAGAAGTTAGTAGTCGGATAGGAGGCAGACCGACTTCATCGTCACGACTCCTCTCTCAACCCGCAAATGTCGCTTCCAAGAACCATATCTACCATATACCAGAAGCGCCAGTACATGTTCGACTTGTCGTAGTCAAAGGTTCCGTCTTCGCGGAGCTGCGGGCCGTCACCGACAATGTCGCCTGTGAACCAGCTAAGGATGGGGATGGAGCGGAGTACGCGCTCAGTGACTGTCGGTTGCGGAGGGAGGGCTTCTGTGATGGGACGGAGTTTCGTCCGACGAACAGTTGGGGCGCGAGACATGAATTCTGAGGTGGTGGTGACTTCTTTGGGGACATTGCGTTGTTGAACGGTGGTGGATTGTTCGACGCCAGTAGCGGTTGCAGAGCTGACTGTGCTGGCTGAATCTTGAGAAGGGGAGTTCGTCTCTTCGACATCGGCAACGCTAGAGAGGTTGTTCATGGCGAACGACCGAGGGAGCGTTGAGCGTTCTTTGTCTTTGTTCTGCAGGAAGGCGGTTGAATGGGATGTGCTCAATGTGCGCTTGTTGTTGGACATGAATCGGTTGGCCTCTGTGGAGCCTTGGGGGATTGGAACATCTTCCGCTGGCCCTTGACCATGATACAGCTCACAGAAGACAACATGTCCATCAATCTCCTGAGGCGAGTAAAAGCAGGCGCGGTCAGCGGCTTGCGAGGAGTCGAAAGTGACCTTGATCCAGTGGAAACCACCCGCGTATCGCTTCGACTTGCGGTTCGCATCCGCAGACAGATTCGTACGAATGACCACATCACCACCGCTAAGAAGCTGAGAATAGCCTACGTTGGTTTTGGGGTCGTTCCGCGGGTAGTCCTCACAGATGAAACCGGAAGAAATCCGCTCATACTTGTCGATAACCTTCCACTCCGAATCTTTATCCCGGTATCCATAGAGTATACACTCTGTCGCGACCTTCTCCGTCTGCTTCCTAGCGGCATCGAGGTTCGACGACGAGGACGACTTGGGAAGGGTATTCCGTGAGGTCTCTTGCTCCTGTTGCTGAGCGAATAGTCGGCCAAACTCAACAACGTTCTGGTTCTCTTTCTTGGCCGGTGTTCCGGTCCGTGTACGTGATCGAGACTGCTCATAGCGCGCGTTTCTTCGCTTTCCGAACGGTCCAGTTTCCTCCGGTGGTCGTCGTGGATTGCGGGATTCGCTGTAGACGTCTAATTAGTGGACGGGAACAGACGATAACAAACTTGGAGTTTGGTTTGCTACAGCAAGCTTCTTCAAAGAAATAGCCACTGGGTAGCTCACTCTTTATAAACATATCCCCAAGGCAAAATGTTTCCTTTGTCGTCTTTCGCGCGCTCCTCGAGAGGAACGGAGTGGTACTCCATTCTCTGTAGCGATCAAGGCTTTTACTGCACTCAGTTTTCGTGAGATAGACAAGCCACAGGGCGGTGCTTTGGAAAATCAAGAGTCTAGCGATGAGAGGTTTTGATGTTGATGTGCATCTGCGCTTGGAAGTTGCTGGCTGGTGTGGATAGCTCCCAAAACTTTTGTCGCAATAAACACAGTTAGCCAGGCTACAGTCACGTGCTACTTCACGGGCGGTGAGTTGTGACATGAAGCACGTGCTCGTCCAGTCATCAAGTCAAGTTAGGCACCCGCACCTACAGTGGCATGACAAAAGTTTGAATCACCGCCCTGAAGACCGCTTACGATATCAAGCTTAGTGAGCCTTATTTTGGGTACCTTATTGGCTCAGAAAAAGTGGGGGGACTCAAACTTTTGTCGTGCCACTGTAGCTCCGTAGTAGCAAGTTCCGTACTCCACCACCTCACTTCAGTCGAATCAAGACCTTCCAAGAGCGCCACAACCAGGTTGAATAATCTAGATCGCGGTTAAGGTTCATCGTCAATTCAACGGTTCTTTGTGTTTATTCACTCTCACCTTGGTGAATTTAGATGGATAGTTCGCAGAGTACACTTAGCGAGTCCGTCGCATCGACAGATCTTGATAGTTTGTGGAAAAAACGAACTGTGGAGAAACGGTTATCCGATTATCATCGCGAAAAGTCCGATGATGATACCAGCGACTTCCTACGTACGGTATTCGGACACCTTCCATCAGCGGGGAAGACCAACCTAGCTTCTGACATTGCCGGATGTGAAGATGACGAAATGCTTCGAAAGCTGGCAATGAGTATTGATACTGGACTTCTACGACCCGTTCAAGCTCTTGGAGGTACACCTGCGCCGCTGGTTTTATCACCGCGATTGGGCCTGGACGATTCAATTGAAAATCTTGCGTCCGAGGATACACCGTCAGCGAGTCGATCAGAACAGTCTCGTTTACGTAAAGCTTGTCTAGAACGAGATAACCATCGTTGTGTCGTGTCAGGCTTCTGGGACCCTCAACATCCTGACCTGCCAGATGGGGCCACTGAGTGCGATCTGGAAGGAGCCCATATCTTACCTTATTCCATCGGCGAGTATGATGAGCGCAGCGAAGACTCACGTTATAGGCATTGCGCCATTTGGGTGAACATACATCGATATTTCCCTGACCTTCGAGCTCGAATGAACTTTACTTCCGAGCAAATCAACGACGTCACGAATGTCATCACCCTCTGCGAGGGTCTTCACAAACAGTTTGGGTTGTTCCACTTTGTCTTCGAGCCGACCGACACGATCAATAAGTATAAGGTGAAAACTTTCAAGAGTTTTCGGAATGTCTACTCGTCATGGCTTCCGGTGGACAGACTGGTTAGATTTACGGCTCACAACGTGAACATCGCTTTACCAAACCCAGTGCTTCTGGAGTTCCACGCCGCAATAGGAAACATCTTGAATCTTACCGCCCGGGGAGAGACCATTGAGAAGCTGAGACATGACTTCGGAGAAATGGGCGGGTCAGTGCTCGCTCAAGATGGCAGCACCAACGTTGGCGACTTGTTATCGATTTCCAAATTATCACTTCTCGCGCCTCCAACTAGATACCAAGAGGAAGAAACACCCAAGCCCGCTAGTCGACATTTGCGTACCGAACTTCCGGGAGCTGAAAACAAGGCTCCATAGCTGCTTTCTCGGAAGACTGAACGGTGGAGTTCATGCTCGACCTGGAGTTTTCATGGCTTGCTACTATAGGCGCATCTCTGTCAATTACCCTAGTGAGAGGATGAAACCAGAAGTGCCAGCTTGCATAGTGTGGTACTGATGAAATGTTGAGGCTTTGATGATTTGCGGTGAGGTAATTCTGGATCATGAGGACGGCATCATCACAGTAGGGAGGGCCAAGATGCCAACGAGGATGATAGTAATTGAAACACCAAACGTGAAAATTGAGAGATATTGGGCATATTCGCCTATTTTATTCAAAGCTACGGCTCTTGGAAAATTGCTAGAAGTAGGATTAGAGATGAGGCTGGAATGAACTACACCTGGGATTTCACTTGCCAAGACAAAGCGGGTCTCGATAACTAGGTACTTGGATCTAATATATAGTTCCGACAGCTATAAGGCACAGGGGTAAGAATGTACATTATCCTATGACTTGCCGAATCTCTATTCAAAATCCAACAGTATGGGTTATATCTTCCTGTATATCTCTAGGGGAACAAATGTATCTGTCGAAGATTGTGCGAAAGGTCATGTAGCATATCGGAAGCGAGGGCTCATGTCGCCCATCTCTTCAATCTCTTCATCAGTCATGCCCTGAATCTTCCCATCTTCATGACCCTGTTCTCTCCGCATGTTCTTCCAAATATAGTAGACCCACATGATAGCGTAGACTACCCCCGCGAATCCGACCAAAGACAGAGTCACAGCATTACCACGTACGTAACGAGGACCCTCTTCCGTTTTGTAAAGGAAGGGTGACATAACACCACTAACATTGCCGAATGTCAACTGCAACCCGGTAGCAAATGTGCGCTTTGCATAACGCGGCAGAGTGGTAGGTAGCCAGGCCAGTGGTAAGCCAACAGCTACATATAGTCCCATGGCGACAAGCAATGCGCCAAAGTAGTGTACCCCGGAGCTGGAGTCAGAGATAAGAATGCCATAGCCGACGCACGAAATCACCGCAAAAATGCAGGTGTACACTGCGCGCTGCTGTGTGCGGTCGCTGAGCCATGCCACGATCAAGTAGGCAATGGCGCCGAGTGCATAGCAGGGAATAGTTAGAGCCTGAACCTCAGGAACTGACCAATTTCCTAGGCCATTGATGATGGTCGGCAAGAAGGTGCTGTATCCGTACAACATGGTGTCCACACCAAATTGTGCAATGCAAAAAGCGTAGATTCTCCAGTCCAACGCGCCTTCCTTAACATCAGCCCAATGGAACTTTTGAGCTGACGCTGTATGCCCGAAGTGGCGGCTTCGGCACTTTACTACCAGAGCCCTCTCTTCCGAGTTGAGGTAGTAAGCAGTCTCTGGATCATCTGCAAGGAAGAACCAGGTGACAATACCGACAAGGACGGTTGGAATGCCTTCAATAATCATAATCCACCGCCATCCCTTCATCCCGGCGATTCCGTCCATATGACCGATTGCATATGCTAGGAGACCACCACATGCGCCAGCCAGTGCTGCGCTACTGAATAGATATCCAGTGCGTAAAGCGAGTTCATGTTTGCTGTAGAAAAGGGTCAAGTAGGTCATGAGACCGGGGAATAGACCAGCTTCAACAACGCCTAGAAAAAATGAGTCATCGCTCTTTCTATAACAAGATGACTAGATATTTTACTCACCGAGGAGCACACGACAGGCAATAAGGCCTCCATAGCTCTGCACAATGCCAGTCAGAGTTGCGATGGTGCCCCAAATGACGGCTATCGAAGCAATGTAGCGTGATGGGGTAAGCTTCTTGATAACGAGATTCGAAGGCACCTCGAACAACTACAACCCATAACTGTTAGATTCAACTCCACACCTAAGCGATCTAGTCACTCACACAGTACGTCACAAACAGAATTGACACCGCAACTTGGTATTGATCATCCTGCAAGCCTAGATCCTCCTCTAGACCATATAACCGAGCATTTCCAATGTTCACTGCGCATCCAGTCAGCGACTGAATCGTACCAGAGCCGAGTCCTTACCTCTGTCTAAGAAGCTAAAGAGATAGAGAAGGACCACAAAAGGAAGAATATAGTAATCCATCTTCCTGATGAGTTTCTTCTCCGCGACCTCATCAATAGCCGGCACATCGGAGCTTGAGTCCAGCTCCGGCACCCTTGCTTCTTTATTCCCAGGGAATTGACGTTCGGTATCCATTTTGGCAATATTCGATATCCCAGCGTCAGGCGGTTCCTTCTGCGCTTGCTGATCTCGAGCTCTCGCCCTATATATGGAGTAGAAAATTGACCGGAGCGGGAGTGGGGGACCGGTCTCGGAGGCGGGGGAAGTCGGATTAAGTATTCAATCGGTCCTCGAAGCGTCCATGGCGTTTCTGCTCGCGGATATTCGTGGTCGTGGTCGCGTAAGATGCGTTAGGCGATACCGAAGGATAGGCTATCAGAATGCCATATCAATGGGAAGAAAAAGTCGAAAGGTGAGGAAGAGGTTGATGACAAAAGTAGGAGAAAATTAATGCCAAGACTTCACACCGGGTGCTTATCAGCGGAAAGTGGGATAGTTGCTCCGGGGTTTCCTCCACCTCACAACCATCGATCAAAGCTTTTTATGACCCATGTACCGGCGATATTTGCTATTTTATACCATTAAAGCCCGAAGCAAGGGCTCAGGCTGTTCTTTGGTTACCTGTTTCTGACGTCAAATCTGTAAGGGTTGATGTAAGGCAGCTCGATGCTTCGAAGAGGGTGGGCCAACCAGCCAATGGCTCTTCTTAGCTATGGCTATCATGCTGATCTCCAAGATTTCCTATAACTAGACCAGGGATCCGGGACCAACTACGATTATCTCTAGTTTATATCTACTCCGACTAAAATACTGCAGGTGCTAGAGTACGCGCCCAGTGTCGCCTTTGAAAAATAGCTTCATCAAATCAGCATCAGCTGGCAGCAAATGACCCCCCCGTGGCTGAATAATCATTGGCGAATCTTATACATCCTGAAGAGATGAAGGGATAGCTACCTCGAGGTTTAGTACCCATCTATACCTGAGAAAACTGCGCGAATATAGAAGTTGGCTATGCAAACTGTGACTAAATATCTAATTAAGGTAGTTCTAACGCTTTGTATCTTCAGTATCTCTTTACTCCAGTAAGGGACAGCAACATCGAGAAAATAACCACTGATTATGGAGCCTTTTTCCCATGCACCTTGGTATGGGTCTACAGCACGTGCACTAGTATAAATACTTCGTCCTACCTCTACTGAACTGGTTGAGCGCGAAAAGTACCTACAATGCTAAGCCATCGCGCGACATCACACGGAGTACAGGCGCTTGGATATTGACAGCACTCAATTCCAAGGCTCGATTGTGATGTGAAACACTATTACTGGGCCAATGTTATTTACTTTTTGATGCATGAGGGTAGGATGGTGCGGAGTGTCTCGTTGCCCTGTCCGAATTGCAGGGGTGTCAGAATAGCATTTCGATTCAGGTGGCATCCTTTTACTTCCCAAAATGGACAGTTTTGAGGTGTTTAGTGCCCTGTCCCCCGAGACACACTCTGACTTTTTTTTTACCGGTCCTGCCTTTCCATTGCCTCCATCAACCAATTCAATACCAACCGATCAATAACACTCAGAGAAGATGGCTACAGCCAATCTTTCAAGTCTCCCAAAGGAGATTCTTCTCGTCATATTCAACCTTTCTGACAGCCAGCAGGATGTGCGCCATTTGTCGAAAGTGTGCCGTCGGCTCAGAGATGTCTACTCCTCTGGTGGGAGGCGTCTTCTTGAAAGAGTCGTCAAAAATCAAGATTCTGGATGGCTAGATATGGTACTTGGCAGTAAGTGTGTCTGCAATTCACCACAATGCCTGATTAGTTTTAACACAATGAACGTCCATAGTGGGATTCATGTATCGCGTGAGTCCGTCAGTTCATGCCTATTGGTTTGCGTATCTCAAGTTCGACTATGATACGCTAACACCTCGATTACATCGACGAACGATCCGAGACCTACTCTATGGCAAACATGGAGATAAATTTGAATCAGCTCTCCACGACTTTCTCAACCAGTTCGACAACGTGCATTCCAAATGCGGAGATATCCTCAGTGCAGATGCCTGCAGAGTTCTCGAATTGGGCGCACGCTACCAAAGAGATCTATTCAAAGCCCTGAAAATGAAACCGAGCAGTCTGGCGGAGAGCACAATGCTGGTTGCCCTCGCGTTACGCTGCCTAGCAATATCACTCGACCTGGGTCGATTCGTTATCAAAGGCGAAAATGTCCCAGAGCATGGTCATTTCGTGGTGCACAAAGGTGGTCTTACATCAGGGGCTGCCCAGGGAATGGCAGTGTGGCCGAAGATCGAGTACTCTACTGATCCTACAGACTTTCTCCCGGAAGATCGGCAGATACAACTGTTCAAAGGTGACAAGCGGGATGACTATTCGACAATGATGCTGTACCTTGTTCAGATGATATCTATGCAGATTCGCGAGAACAACCCACGTACATGGCTGAGCACTATCCTCGCTCTTTGCATCTTGAGCCCTATTTACCACTTTTTCCGAGGCTGGGAGCAAGGGCCTTACGATTCGTCAGAGCAGTGGGGACCCCATGGCAAAGGAGCTGAGAACCGTCTTTCGCACACTCGTCGAAGGGTATTCCGATAACATCAAAAGCAGTCCTCTTGAGTTTGACTGGGATCACGAACGGTTTAGGTCCTTAGTAGAAAGCGAACTCTCTACCTCTTATGCAGTTGAGCTGCATGGCATTTGGCTTGGTTGTGAGGGTAAGTTGCTGGGCTCCTAAATTTTACACGGATCAAGACCGGATGCTAATGATTCGTGTAGGGCCAGATGTATGGGGCAGAGACCCGAGAGACCATGAGGATCTCGAGACTCGGATTCAGAAATTCATGGATTTCACAGCGCCTGCTTTCTATGCGCCTGATATCGCTTTTAATATATGGTTCTAGCCACTTATGTAGCAACCAATAAGAGCCCCATCCCACCCCGTACTTAAATATACACCGGTAGAAAATGAACCAAGCATCTCAAAGATCTAAATTGTACCTCGGCGCACTTGCGGGGATGCCTCACCCTCCAGCCCCACGTGCCACAATAAAGCGGAGATGATCTTCAGCCAGATTGAACAGCAAGCTACCGACCGCTATTCATCTTTTTATTTACTGTTGAACCTGCCAATCATCTCCAATTGGTCAAACAACCCACTGCAATTCAATATCATCATGCCCGAAAACTACGGTGAATACCAGACCGAGATCTACGGCCAAGGCGCCTTGCTTGGTCTCAAGCCGAACGTCACTACCGACCCCCGATTACTTGAGGAGCAAGCAAAAAAAACATTGAGCGAGCGCTCGTTCAACTATGTTGCTGGGGGCGCTGGAGAGAAGGCTACGATGGATAGTAATCGATTGGCGTTTCGGCAGTGGAAGCTGTAAGTTTGTCTCTTCCTGCCATTTAAATTTCCGATGCTAATATTCATCGATCCAGGATACCGAAGATGTTGAGGAAGGTCGGGATTCTTTGCATTGTTTTATGTTGGGCTCGCTTATGACGTTCATAGATGGACAAACAAGACCTATCGGTCAACATTTTCGGGCAGGAATATCCCACTCCAATCCTCATGGCACCAATAGGTGTCCAAGGCCTGTTTCACGACGACAAGGAAACAGGTCTGGCAGAGGTTTGCTCGGAAGTAGGGGTACCGTATACCCTCAGTACGGCAAGCACCAGTTCAATTGAAGACGTGGCATCTGCGAATGGAGATGGGAAACGCTGGTTCCAGCTATACTGGCCCGGCGACGACGAAATCACTCTTTCCCTCTTGAAGCGCGCGAAAGAGAATGGATTCTCAGTCCTCGTCGTTACTCTAGATACCTGGTCCCTTGCTTGGAGACCGGCAGATCTAGACAACGCCTATATTCCCTTCATCCGCGGCGCTGGAAACCAGATTGGTTTCTCGGATCCGGTCTTCCGTGCTAAGTTCGAGAAAGAGACTGGGTCGAAGGTTGAGGAGGATATTGTGGGCGCGTCGAGGGCGTGGATCGGGAACGTTCTGTCTACGAATCCGCATACCTGGGATCAGATTTCGTTCCTCCGGAAAAACTGGGATGGGCCGCTTGTGCTTAAGGGGATTCAGCATGTGGATGATGCGAAGCTTGCGCTGGAAGCGGGCTGTGATGGGATTGTTGTTTCGAACCATGGAGGTATGGCGTTCTTCCTAATTTCCCTACTGATGACATATTTTTATCATTTCCCTGTCACAAACGTTCCGCTCCAAAAATCGTTGGAAAACTGTTTCGTATGTATACTGACCACGTCAGGTCGCCAACTTGACGGAGCGATCGGCTCCCTCGAAGTCCTTCCAGAGATCGTCGACGCGGTCGGTGATAAGTTGACAATACTTTTTGATTCCGGGATTCGAACAGGCTCCGATATCATCAAGGCTCTGTGCTTAGGAGCTAAGGCGGTCTTAGTTGGTAGACCTGTGATCTATGGCTTGTCTATCGACGGCAAGAATGGCGCCAAAGCCGTTATCAGAAGCCTTCAGGCAGATTTGTGGCAGAGCATGTCATTAGCAGGGATCTGCACTGTGTCGGAATGTACGCGGGATAAACTTAGGAAGATTCAGTATCCTGGTGACGTGAAGGCTATGCTGTGATACATTGCCCTGGCAAGGCTCACTGTATATAATTGCGCTCGAAGCGTAGTTAGCGGAGTAGGCCTAGGTTAATGGAAACCCTAAGTTTAAGAAACCTTGCAGCAGCGATATACATTACAGCGACCTCTTCAGGAACCCCCTTTTTAGATTAAGGCCGATTATCTCGAGTTTATTTCCGTTGAGCGCACGTTTCGTGGAGGTACGGTTCTTCAACGAAATCCATGAATATGCCAAGAAACGACACGCCTCTCCGCTGTGTCTAATTATCCATCACATTGGCAGCGATGGAAGTGAGAACAGAGACCAAGGTCACCAAGCTTTCAATACGGTTGAACAAGCCTCATGAGAGCATCACATCCTCGACCTCATGATTGAATTAGTTATGGCCCTGATTCTATTAGTGGAGAGTCTGATCTCATTGCGGAGCTTGTTGGGGAAACACGGGGAATCACATGCCCCTCAACGTGAATGGTCATTCGTGTTTGTCGCGATCACAGCCCGACGGTCTTCTGACGCAACGCATCTATCTAGACCCTGGTCTTCAGTCCTCTAATTCTCCTAGATGATAATCTCAACTATTTCCTACCCTATGGCTCAGGGGAAAAGGCGAGAAAGTCAACCACGCGAACCGACGGCACCTATTACGTCAATGGCTCGAGATGTCTCGACTTCTAGGCTTCGGATCAAGATGGAAACAAGATGAGCCTAAAATCGTCGAAACAAACGATGAAAGCGTCAACAATGTGCCTGCGACGCCAGGCACCTCCCTTCTTCCACGACCAGTCGCCTCCTTCGTATCGCTCATTACGCAGTCCACGTCGCTTTCGCTGAGGATAGGGACTTATTTTGGGGGGGTAGCCCTTGATGGAGCAAGGGTCACAACATTGACAGGGTTGGAGCTGAGTCGAGCGGTCATCGAAGGTATCTTGACGAGGGCTGGGCGTGATGTTGCTATTCGGAGTGGTGGGAGTGCTGGAAAGGCTGAGGCCGAGTCTATACTCGAGAGGAGTGTAAGTGGCCCTCGAACTAGAACAATCGGTACTCCACGTATATTAACGGAGCCCATTAACATCTAGCTTGCTGCTCTACACACTACGATAACATCTGCGTCGTTCTTTGCAGCTGCGTCTTTCCACTTCTCCTCGACGACGCTTTCATCTGCCTCGAACATGTCCCAAGCCCTGCTCTCAACCCTTGATGCCATTCTCGGTTCCACCGAGTCATCACGAGCGATTGCAGCCATAATAACCCTGATCCGCAAGGAGTTTAGTGACCAAAGCAATGAGATGGGCGCCGAGAAAGTCGGAGTTGGCGACCTTTTAGTTGGAACAGTTGGCTTCGCGATGCTCCAACGCTGGGGAAGGAAGAGCACAGAGAGATACAACCGCATCAATGGTGGCGTGGAGACGATATGGGATGTTGTCATTCTCGATAATGGACTCCGAGCAGATGTTCTTGAGATGCACCAAATACAACCTGCGAGCGGACCCATTGAGGGCATGCGAAACCGATCAAGACGATCATCTTTCATCTCGACCGGACCGCATGAGGAGGAATTTGATGTTATTCAGCGTCCGGGAAGCGCTATCGAGGGCTCACGACCGCCGTCCATTGTCTTACCAGATGGTCAACATCAGATCTCAGAAGACGACATCCGGTTGTATATCATGAAACAGCTTCCCCGGGGTTGTCGAGCCTCTATTAAAACTGACTCCGTAACGGCACAGACGATAACAGTCAATGTTTACGATGAGGACGGCGGAGAGCTTGTTGCTCCACCGGGCACTATGATCGTTGAAGAGAAGTTTCATAATGAACCGCATGATGGGAATATGAGTCCAGACACGCAGCGAACCCCCAGGCATACTATTGTATTTCGGACAGCATTCAACAAGTCACAAAGCACCGATGTCAGACCACCTTCAATGCATCTGGTTGGAACACGCGAGTCCGAAGAGGTTCTTGATTCTCAGCCCATGATGGAGTTGGATGATTTTGCCGTGGCCGATTCTGAGCCAGCCAGCCCGGATAGCGGCCGCGGCACGGGGATAAAACGCCAGAGGTTAGATGTTGACCAGTCGAGTCAGCCAGCGTTTGGTACACAATACCCCGGCACTCGCCACACCTTGCGCACCGAAACGCCGCAACCAGCTAGACGAGCCAGTGGCTCGGATTCAAAAATCCCATTTGGCAAAAGCTCGCTCTCAAAATTTGCACAGAGGGTAAAGCCAGCCGTAGGCGACAAGACTGATCAGCCTAAGAGGCCGTCTTTGCGGTTACCATTCGATAGATCCAATTCCCAGTCACAGCCGAAAGTTTTGCAGCGTAGTGCGACCCCAAAAGCAGCAGTTCCGGAGCGAAAATACTCAAATCAACATACTAGCAGGCTTTCCCAACAACCAAAGACAGGAAAGCTAGCCGCGCCTCCAAAGCCTGAGGCTCCACTGCTCGTCGCAAATCGGGGAGCCCCGAGGACATCTTCATACGCTGCTCAAGGACGTACTGGTGTAAATACGAAAAGACAAGATAGTCGTCCCTCAACGAGCTCGCGAGACGGCTATTATGAGGTGCACGAGAAAAACCAAGAATCTTACATGGTGCAGACCGACACTTATTCCTTGCAAGAATCACGGTCATCTTCGCCGACAGCGACGAGAGCTCATGTACGCAGCAGTAGCTCATTGTCTCTCACACGCTCAGAGTCAGAATCAACCGTCAACATTTTGCCTGATAAACGGCCGAACTCTTCAGCTCAACGAAGGTCAAAATCTTACTCTTCTAGCATATACTCATTAGCAACAGCCGGGTCGGACACTTCACTCGTGCTTGCGCACCGTGTTCGGAAAAGTGCTTATGACGACGCATCGACCATTCAAGCGCTGAATCGCGATGGTCTTGTCCCAGGGATATTCCCACAGACGCATTTTGTGCGGAATATTCGACGCTTCTGTCGGTTTGCATCCGGAACCTATGGGTCAAGTGCTCTCCAGGTTATGGGCGTACCGCGGGCGCCAAAGGATCTCAACCGCGAGGATATTCACAGCCAAGAGCATAGTGACTTCTCCGATCACACTGGACTACCGGCCTCCACTATCTTACTTTCTTCTTATGTCGATCCCGCAGGCGGATCGAACGCTGCTGGCGAAACAGAAAGCGGCTTTCCCTTGGTTCACTACCTATTCCTCGACCATGAGTCCAAGGCTGTTGTTCTGGCGCTAAGAGGGACATGGGGCTTTGAGGATGTACTCACAGATATGACATGTGCATACGACGATCTGGAATGGCAGGGAAAGTCTTGGAAAGTCCATAAGGGGATGCATTCTTCCGCGAAGCATCTACTGATGGGAGGTGGCAGAAGGGTTATGATCACGATTAGGGCTGCCCTCGAAGAATTCCCGGACTACGGTGTGGTCTTATGCGGTCACTCACTGGGGGGAGGAGTTGCAGCCATTCTTGCTACAATGATATCTGAACCTACCAACGAGGCATCACTGGTGTCATTCACAACCGCCTCTCACCCCGAAAAGCAACTAATCATTCCAAGCGCGCGGAGCACCGACGAGCGTCACTCCGCTTGCTACCTTCCTTCTGGGCGTCCCATCCACGTCTATGCCTACGGACCTCCGGCCGCCATGTCCCCATTTCTCCGTCGCGCAACCCGTGGGCTAGTCACTACTATCGTCAACGGCCAAGACGTAGTCCCGTCTCTATCCCTTGGCATTCTACACGACATGCACACAACATCCCTCGCCTTCAAAGGCGACACATCTGAAGCCAAATCACATGTCCGCTACCGCGTCTGGGAGAATCTACGGCAAAGCATCGTGAACAAATTCTACGTCAACGAGACACCCATGCTTCTGAGCTCCGGCGACGGCTTGGGTGAAGATGCCTGGGCTTGGAAGACACTAAAGTCTCTCAGAGACTCAATGAGTGCGCCTAAGCTAGTGCCTCCCGGGGAGGTCTTCGTGATTGAAACTATGCGAGTCCTGCAGCGCACGGCATTCACCTCTGATGCTACAGATGATGGATATCCACGGCTCGGGCGCCCTGCTACAAGGGTACAACTCAAGTTTATTCGAGACGTTGAAGCACGATTTGGAGAGGTGCGCTTTGGGTCAGGAATGTTCAGTGACCATAATCCGGCCAGATATGAAGCCAGTCTTGTGGCTCTTACACGAGGTATTTTGGATGATTGATGTGCAACGACTATTAAAGGGTTGACTTTGGATTGCATTTACAAATTCATCTTCTGGAAGACGATATATCTCAGATTTATACGTATCTTATCTTGTTATTTTTTTTTTGTTTATGATACACGATGTTAAGACTGTCTATACCCAACTTTTGTTCTTTGCTATATACACTGCCAGATATACAGGCTAGAATACAATATATCTACATTGAAACTTGATGTCTAGTCGCACTCCGCAGATAAATTCTGACGGGCAATAAGTAAACCCAAGTAAACCAGCCCGTTATGACAATGGGAGGATGCCACTCAATTATATCGTTGCGTGTCTGTGGCTCGGCGATCAAAGAGCCCAGCTCCGATGTCCTACACTCGTCGAGGCATCAGTTCTCTGACCCATGCTCTGAATGTTGTGGCGATGCCGTATCTAGCCAAGCACGACGCAGCCGTGGGTCATGGAATATCCAGTAAATTCCATGGCGGCACTGCAGCTGTATGTAGCAATAGAAGACGACCCGTGCCATTGCCCCAAAGTACCGCAAACTCCAGCGAATCCTGAAGGGGCCTTCATCTAGAAGAGGGTATAATTGTGTCGACAATCCGTGTTTCTTGCCGATTGATAATCTCCATATAGACGGCCTTGCTTCAGGCTTTCTTATTATCAATTCCTTTTTGTTTCCGTTCTTCAACCCTGGCGTCTAATTCCAGAATCTGCTTCTCGACGAGCTCTTTTTTGGCGACGAGGTTCTGGCGCATGGACCGGAGAGCGGCGATTTGCTCATCGAGGGTAACTTCTCGAGTTTTCTGCACGTGCTATGATTTCTAAGTTAGTATTCCAAGCGTGAGTGAAACAATTGAACCCATCAAGCATACCTTAGCCCTCTGCTGTTCAGTCTTCAATCCAGCTCCATAAAGCGTTCCGGCGATCGTAGTAGCTGTCACTGCGCCGGCGAGAACGAGGCGCTTCACTTTCACCGGTGAATTAAGAAATGACATAATTTCCACTGCGACTGCGACCGAAGTCTTCCGAGCCAATATTCTGATCGATATAAGCTCCTAGAGAAACCCCCCAGGTTGCTCCAAAAACCATCAAGATAGATCCAATATGCCCCTCGTCACCGCCTACTCATCTCGGAACTAGATTGACTGACTGCCCCTAGCGCGTCGCGTCTCCGCGCCAAGTCCCATCATGAGTATCGCGTCCCGCAACAAAGAAAGATTCCCGACGGCTATCAAAGAGCCCACTAGCCCACCCCTCACCCTTGATGGCGGGATAATTAGGACAACCTAGGAAGCTTACATCTCTATGAATCACACCTCTCGCCAGGGCAGTTGAGTCTGTCAACACGAATCGCAATCCTGATCCGAACATAACGATGCCGTCCCTGAGCACCGTTCCGAGACGCCGACAGCGGGAGGAAGTGAGCGACGATGAATCTGCCCCTGGGTCTGGGCCTTCTCCAGCACCAACACCATCGAGCGCAAGTAAACGGCCAAGGATAGAAGCGACGCAGGACGAGGATGAAGACGATGACGAAGTCGATGGAGAAGAAGAGGATGAAGCCTCCGCCGCCGCGTCCGACTCAGATAACTCAAACGAGAGTGCCGACGACGAGGAAGAAACGACGAGGTCGACACAAGGCGGCAGTCAGGGCCCTTCGAGACCGCTATCAGTCGGACAAAATGGTGTGCAGAGCCATGCTACAAAGGAGGGGTACAAGCCCGGTGCTATTATCCGAATCAAGGTTACGGACTTTGTGACATATACCTCGGCGGAATTCTTTCCAGGTCCGAAATTGAATATGGTTATTGGACCAAATGGAACGGGGAAGAGTACACTGGTTTGTGCGATTTGTTTGGGGTTGGGCTGGGGGCCACAGGTACGTTGTGTTTATTGTGTCAATGGCATTCTGCAAGTGAGGTGCTAATGAGTCTGAATGTCATTATAGCATCTCGGACGCGCGAAAGACACCGGCGAATTCGTTAAACATGGATGCAGAGAGGCAACAATTGAGATTGAACTTGCGGGCGGTTCTAAGTTCCCGAGGAATCCCGTGGTGACAAGGACAATAAAGAAAGAGGGGAATAAGAGCACATTTACTCTAAACGGAAAACCGGCGAGTATGAAGCAGGTGCTGAAGCTTGCGCAATCGTTCGCTATCCAAGTCGACAACCTGTGTCAATTCCTGCCACAAGACAAAGTTAGCGAGTTCGCTGCCCTTACGCCGACTGAATTACTCAACTCCACGCAAAGAGCCGCTGCTGGGGCGGAGATGGTGGAGTGGCACGATAATCTCAAGAGTCTACGAGCCGAGCAAAAGAGGCTGCAGGCGGATAACCAGGGCGATAGGGATCTTCTTGCGAACCTTGAAGATCGACAGGAAATGCAACGAGCGGACGTGGAGAGAATGCGTCAGAGGGCAGAAATCACGGCAAAGATCGAGAAATTGGAGGCGCTGCGCCCTGTTATCCTCTATAAGCAGTTACATATGAGGTTTGAGGAGGCGAAGAAAGAGAAGGCGAGCTGTCAACGCGAACTCGAGGTACTCGAAGCAGAGCTCGAGCCTGCCATGAGGTCCGTCAAGAAAAAACAGTCCTATTGTCTACAGCTTGATTCGGTAGTGAGGCATAAACAGCGGGCTGTTGATTTGGCGGTCAGAAAAGCAACAGACCTCAATAAGAAAGTCGAAGAGATCGAACAAACGATGAAAGACTTAGATTCGCAGATCGAAGCTGAGAAGAGAAGCGCAACGAATTCTAGGCAGCAGGGGAGCAAGATTGTACAAGAGATCAATAAACTCACGCGGCAGATGAATGAAAACCCCGTCGAGTTTGACCCTGACTGGTATAATGAACAGCTTGTAAGTTCATTAACTTGCCGTCCCGATGACCAATATAAACCTAATGTCCACACAGAGAGACAAACGAAGGGAGATACGAGAGATGGAGGATAGAGCCACTCCCATTAGAGAACGTCGTCGGCCACTTCTAGAGGAGCAAAAGGAAAAGATCGACCGCTTGAGGCAGGCCGAGCAGCAGTTACGAGGCCTCGACTCGCAAGCCGGACGTCAGGAGAAGAAGCTTCACGATGCATCTAGAGACTCCCATCAAGCTTACAAGTGGCTCCAGGAAAATCGGGACAAATTTGAAAAAGAAGTTTTCGGCCCTCCAATTGTTACCTGCTCGATCACCGACGCCAGATATGCAGACCATGTCGAATCACTGCTGCAAAAGACGGACTTCACTGCTTTCACCGTGCAAACCAGAAACGACTTCAGGACATTGCAAAGAAACCTGATCGGTCAGCTTAAGCTCCACGACATCAGTATTAGAACGTCTTCTCTCGCGCTGGACAGTCTTCGGTCCCCCCTATCGGACGACAATCTTAAGAGCTTGGGCTTCCAAGGGTGGGCTAAGGATTTCATCAGTGGCCCCGAACCTGTGCTTGCCGTGCTTTGCAGTGAGAACAGGCTGCATCAGACCCCGATCAGCTTGCAAGACATCTCCGATGAGACCTATACAACCCTCGAAAGGGGTTCCATCTCCTCCTGGGTCGCAGGTAAACAGACTTATCAGATTATCCGGCGACGGGAGTATGGCCCTGGCGCTACCTCTACTCGCGTAAGGCAAGTACGGCCGGCCAGAGTCTGGACTTCGCAACCCGTGGATACACTTGCAAAAGCCGAACTGGAGCAGACAATTGGAGCTCTCAGAGAGGAGAAGGCCGCCATTGAGCAGAAGATGGAGTCCGACAGGGCTACTCTTACTGAGCTTGGTGAGAACCACGAGCGTCTCAAGCAAGAAAGGGTCAGTAGGCAGTTCTCAGCTTATTTTTCTATGCTAACAGGTTTTAGGACAAGCTTGAGCGTGAAAAGGCCAGGAAACAAGCCGCTCATACTGAATTCAGAGCCATTCCGGACAAAATTCGTGAGTTGGCTATGCGCCTCCAGTTTCAAACTGACTAACGTCGATTACAGGCCTCCAGGAAATCAAGAAGAAGGCGAACGATGAATCTTTCGAGAAAATCAGAGCCAATGTGACTGAAATCCGCAGCAAGCAGGAACAACTATCTATTGAAAAGGCCGAAGCGGTGATCAAATACTCGGTATGTATGCATAATACATGATCATGAATTCAGGCTAATCCAAACCAGGATGCTGTGGAGGCCCTGTACGCACTTCAAGCTGAAGTGGTTACCTTGAATCTATGGAAGATCGAAGGACTGTCGGATGTGGAAACATTGAAGCTCCGCACCAGTGAACACACCGAAAGACTCGAAGCCAAGAAGAATGAACTACAAGTGAAAGTCGAAGAAGTCAGAGAACTGGCAGATGAGAACAGGAGGGTCCTGCCAGAGGCAAAGAAGATTGCAAAGTCATTTAAAGACGACGTTCCCTTGGGAGAGTTAGCACAGGAAGTTCACAACCACACCCCAGACCAACTCGAAGCAGAAATCGACTCAGAAAAGGCCCGTCTCGAACTCACCCACGGCGGCTCCGACCACATGATCCAAGAATTCGAGGCTCGCGAGCGCCAAATCGAACGCCTCCGCGAGAAACTCAGCGACTTTGAGCAAAAACAAGCCGACTTTAACTACGCCATCAGCGAAGTCCGCGGCAAGTGGGAGCCTAAACTCGACGCCATCATTAAGAGTGTCAGCGACGCCTTCTCCGACTCCTTCGCCCGCATCGGCTGCGCCGGCCAAGTTTCCCTGGACAAGGCTGGCGAGGAACCAGGACCGGATGGCCAACCCAGCGGCAATGACTTCGACCAGTGGTCCGTCCAAGTTCACGTCAAATTCCGCGAACACGAATCCCTCTCCCTCCTTGACTCCCACAGACAATCCGGTGGCGAGCGAGCAGTCAGTACAATATTCTACCTCATGGCCCTACAGTCCCTCTCCGCTTCACCCTTCCGTGTCGTCGACGAAATCAACCAGGGTATGGATCCCCGCAATGAGCGGATGGTCCACGAGCGCCTCGTCGATATTGCCTGTGCGCCTAGCAATGATGGCTCCGGCGGTGGTCAATACTTCCTGATCACCCCCAAGCTGCTCAGTGGGCTCGTCTATAAACCGGGTATGCGCGTCCTTTGCATTGTCAGTGGCGAGCACATGCCTGAAGATCATAACTTGATTGACTTCGGGTCCGCGATACGCAACATGCGTGCTGTTACGGGGCGGACGAAGGGAAAGGGAAGAGCCATTGCGGCACCGAGGGCTAGTGTTGCTGCTTGATGGGATTTCTTTTTTATTTGGGCCTATCTTTTCGCTCATTCCTCACCTCTTTCTATGCATTTATAGCTCAAGGATATGGTAACAAGCATGGTGTTTCAGGAGGCGGGATGGAGACCTTTCGGCCTGCTTGGTTAGTGGGGAGAGGCTCTTTGTATCTAGATTCGCTTCTTGTAGATGGTTTGATTTCTTCCTTACTTAGTTATGATACCTGAAGGATCTTTTTGGAGTTACGGAGTTGTTATCAGTGAGATCGTAGAAGACTTTATGGGCTGTTGATCGTAGTTTAAGGGATAGTAGAGAAATTTAGGAAGTCGCACAAGCAGCCCGGGCCTGCAAGTCGTCAAGTTTGCCACGAACTGCCCGAGATCTCAAGAGGCGGCCATGAATTTACCCTAGAACACTACGAAGCGAAGCACACAAAGATAGCAAATTAGTGATCATAGCATTTAACATTTTTATGTTCTTTCTTCCTTTATTCATATTCTTGTAATGTAGATAGGTTTATAGTTGTAGTTGTAGTTTGCAGTTAGAGGAGGTAGAGGTATAGTCATATCATCTCATCCATCATCAAACAAAGGAAAAGAAACTAAGATAATAACACAAGGAAATAAAAATAAAATAAACCAGACTAGCCCAAGCACGGATACTGAAGTCCTGTACTTTTTTCCTATCGCTGTCTTTCTTTCTTTCTTTCCCTCAACGAACACCCAATGATGATGAGAAAACCCTGTGAGACGCCTGTCGCTCCTCCGATATGCTATGCATGTGCATGTGCATGTGCATGTGCAATATGCATGCGATGTGCATATTATGAAATTAACATTTGACCCAGATGAGATATAAATGGGGGAGAGTTGGATAGGGTAATCCTGGCTAAAAAAAAAAAGCAAGATGCATGCATGATTCGAACCGCAGACCCCGGAGACACCATACCGTGAAGTGAACATGAGTGGGTATCATGGAATGAGAAAACTGATCGAGGGGAGGAGTTGATTATAATGGATGGGCGAGGTGCTTTTTTGGAGAGGTGTGTGGTGGGTATAGGGGATTATTAGATGTGTAGTGGAGTGAGAGAGGGAAAAGGGTGATTAGGCCATGATGGCAGGAACGACACGGCCGGAGTGGCAGCCGCGCTCGTGGCGCTTCATGTTGCTGCGCACGCTGAAGGCCTTGCCGCAGCCGGCATGTGTGCAGCGGAAGGGCTTCTCGCCGGTGTGGCTGTGGGAGTGGATGCGGAGACTCGAGGGGCGGGAGAAGGCCTTGTGGCAAGTGCGGCAGATGTATCGGTCGTGGTTTTGCTGGTAGGGGGTGGTTGTGGATGGCGGGAAGTAGTGGTGGTGCTGCCAGGCTGGAGTCACTGGGGAGATCATGGGCTGGTGCGCGGATGGTGGGGGTGGTGGCGCGCTGTATGCGCCAGAGGATGCGGGGCGCTGGTAGTACATTGTCTGGGTTGGCGAGGGCTCAATGGGAGAGGAATATGTCGCGACGCTGGGAGCTGGCGAGGCGTAGGGACCGTGGCCGTGGCCGTGATGCGCGGAGCCCTGGCTGGAGACAGAGGAGCGGTCTGTTGGGCTAGGAAGGTTGACCGGTGGTTGCGGGTATTCGGTCTTGATCATAGGGTTGGAGGAGATCGAGCTGGAGGGCGAGTGACCGGCGCTGTGGAAGCCGGAGCCAGGGCGCAATGGGGGAGTAGGTGGGAGGCGGATTGGGGCGACGCCAGCGTTGTGCTTGTCGAAGGAGGTATGGATGTCCGAGTCGCGGTGGGTAGGAGAGCTCAGTCGTTGGCGCTCTGGTAGATATGTTAGTTCAGATCCTGGAGGTATATGCTCGAAGCTGTGAAGCCATACTTGCTGCGTGTGTGGAAGCACCATCGGCGCTGTCGAGAAGGGCGGAGATAGATGGTAGTGAGCACCGGGGGGTCCTGTCCTCAACTGGAGGGGACAGTGGCGCTTGCGAACGGGAGTAAGAGGTCGCAGCAGATGGATAGAAGGAGCCAGGCTCGAAGGCAGGCGGGCTGTATCTAGACTTGACAGTCATGGCGGGTTCAGGCCCCGGTTGGGAGATCAGGTTGGCGAGGTCCATTGTGTCGGATGAGGTGTGTATGTGTTGAGGAAGGCTGAGAGGTGTGCGACGGGATGTGGACGGGATGGATGATTTAAAGTAGGGAAAAACGTGGCAACGAGTGAACCATATATGAATGGAGTCAACGCTATCCCAAAGTGATCCAGCTGTTTGGACTATGGAGTGGGGGGAGGGAAAGGAACAGGGGGGGGGGAGAGCAACGAGGTTTATAGTCCAAGACGCAGCGAGCCAGAGATGATGAGGATTGAGGATTGAGGAGTGCTGGATAAAGTGGGGAGCAAATCAAAAGAATTCAATAAGATTAAATCGAAAAGAATTAATTAATTAAATGAAAATCGAAGGGATTTGCGCTGACTCGGGAGGTGGAGAGCTGCCGACTGTAGGTACGCTGTATTGCTGTGACAGGCTGTAATTTTGGTGAAGGCTGCCATGCTGAATCTGAGACCTCCGTTTCAAAGCTTAACTTACTCCGTAATTGATGCCTTTGGCCCTTTGTTCAATCTTACCATACACTGTACACTGACCGGTACACTTCCAGTCGGCCACGCGAGATGTGATGACTAACCCTGTTCCAGAGAAGAATGTCGCTTCTGAAGCATTCTTGTTGTCTCACAGCATCATCCTCCATTATGAACGAAGGGATATACATCAGAAATCATCATAAGAGACCTTCAACAGTCTCGGCACAATCTCCTAGTGCAGATCTAGCGATCTTCGTTTTTCCTCTCCCTGCGCCCCCAAGCCGTGGCAAAGGCGTCCTGTGTCCTTTGGAGGTCCTCCGGTGTCTCCAGGCTAGTACCTTAGCAGGTACTATTATTAATGGGCCTCGACAGGCGGCGATGATCGCTTGGGTGGACCCATTATTGCTGGTCTTACCTGTCACAACGATCCCATGCCCCGTTAACGGTTGATCGTTGTCGCACGATCACGTCTTGTTGAGAACCTGATCTCATCCAGCAGACAAACCGTCGATCGTTCTTGGGTGTTTCGGATCTTGGTGACAAGAATCTGCTTCTCTCTATCTAGATACATTTTGACTTCAACTGATCCAGTTGGCTTCGCTGATCCAGTCATCGCAATGTCCTAAAGACCTACAGTACCTCCCGGTCGCTCTCAAATTCTTGGTCGAGATCGACGAGTCTTGTCATCTTCCTTCCGGCGATCAAGTTACGGCGAAGCTCTGCTGGATAAACAAGGGGGAGAAGTGTTCTGGGAATGGAAGTGTCTCCGATCTCATCACCAACCAAGCCTCTGGGGCCGGGGAGTAGCTCCAGCTTAGGACTGGATCAGGCTTGGCAGGCGCTCCAAGAAGGGAATCTGGGAACGATTTCCATCCTTTGCATCCTTCGCTTGGGGGCCAAGACATAGCCGGTTAGCGTGCGAAAGGAACCGGAGATTATCGTGGAGTGGAAACGATAATCAACAGCAAGAAAGGAGGTCTTCTCCGGACCAAAGACTAAATCCGGTCTAGTCTCGCAGCTCTTCTGGCCAAGGACTCGAATCCGTCTGACTTTCATGTCCTTTCACGATGACGTTGGCTAGGCGAAAAACGAGTGGACTTGGAACGCGAGGGACCAAGCTGTCAAACAGGCAGTAGTAGTACCAAAACCAGCTTCTTTTGCCGTGGCTTTGTCCTCCTCACAACCGCGACCCCATCAATAAGAAAATAATGACTTCGATTAGGATCGACCGCGTCACAAGTGCTCAGCAAGCAGCTCGCAGTCCAGGCCTTTGCAGGAATCCCACGAGTTTTCTACCCACATTTTTAGGAGGGGCCGACTGGCATTATCCCTGGACCGAGTCTTGGCTTCCCGAGTTTCAACTCTCGTGTCTCTGCCGCCCTGCGCAGGTGCACCCAACCCAGCAGGCCAGTGAGCCCACAAATGCTGAGCCTCGGCGGAGAACTAAGCGTCGAAAACCACCAGACCAGCTCTAATGGGAGATCATCAGCCCGAAAACCGAGTGGTCTTAACCCTTAACGTGATATTCTATATCCTGTCACATTCCATCTCCCAGGCCATCATCCCTCTAGGAGATGGGGTTGCTCTTGCTTGTTTCACCCTGGATACTCCTGGTTGCACCTGTCGGTCGTTTCTCTTTTCCGTAATTCTTTTCCGCGCGTATTCCCGACAATGATCGTCAGATTCCCGCTTGAATTGGACTAGGGCCTTGCCAAGATGATTTCCCTCCAAAGCCGTCCTTTTCTTCAGTCACTCAAGTCTTCACCCCAGGCCACCCTCGAGTAAATTGAAGGCTTGAAAGGATTATTATTGCGCCCGTTGGGCTGGGTGCTGGCTCGGAATGATCCTAAATTGCTAGCTGTGTTGATCCTGGGAATCCCGCGCCTAGTTCAACGGTAGTTCTGCAGCAACCACTCTCCCTCATAAGCACGTCTAAAACAAAGATCGCAATAAACACGCCCGGAATATCGATTTACCCTCCAAAGTTCAGGGGGCAAAAGAAACTCCAAGAAGAAGAAAGAGAGTCAGCGAAGTCCTCGGCGTCCAGTCAACCATGTGTGAATGAAGGATGTGCCCCCATCTCAAACCTTAATAAACGATCTCGTGGAAGCGAAGCTTACCAACCAATTATCGACCACGTTCAATGGAGCAAGTCAGTGTCCACTGTCAGCATCACCTTGCCTGCATAAATATCGCTATAATTACTCCGTCTTTAGGCAGGAAAGCGTTGGCTCCAGTCCAGGGCCCCCCAGCCTACTCTGTACGGGTTTCCCTCATTGGCTCGCCGGGCTCGAGACAATTCTGGAGTTCTTTTCCTGTGCGATTAAAAGACTTGGGGCGTCGGAGACACCGTTGGCTCGCCTTGAAGTCTTGGGGAAGACACCAAAAAATAACCTAAACAAGCCCCGCAAATCAGCCGTCTTCATGATCCAACCACCGATGGTTTAGCATACAGAAAGGCCCATGAACGGGGCCGAAGGGGGACTAAAGGACCGGGGAGGATCAGAAAACGTGGTAAATTGCACCAGGCGCCGTGCAGCCAGCGATCAAGGATTCCAGAACCCATATCCTTGGTCGAGGGTCGCACAAAGAGTCGTTACACGACAAATCTGAAGGAACCAAGGACAGTACAGTACGGAGTAGCGATGTGACACAAAAGGCAGACCTCTGATCCCTTTCCCTCGCACTGGATGCTCCATTGAGAGTATAGTTTTTGCGAACCCGAAGCCGAACCTTCGCTGCACATTATTGTCCCATGCGGCGAAAAAGAAAATATGCCAACAAATAGCTCTCACCTTCTGCCAGCTATCATACGTTATCTAAGAGTCTGCCGATCCACAGTTCATTGAGGCGGTAGCAGTTCCAGTTCCGTTTCCAAGCGGAACAATGCGGTCGAGGCTTTCGCGAGACTTTCGCAGGTGTTGATTAGGATCACGGATCACGGATCGTGCTGATCATCCAAGTAGTCAGGTACAAGATGTAACGATGGACGCGCATCTTCAAACAAACCAACTACGGACCAATTGCGTAAACGTTTCCAGTTTCCTTGTCCGGACGGCAGAATGGTTCCTCACGCGCTCCAAGTTGGGGACCGAGACATGAGCTCTGTACCGGATCTTCGTGACGGGACTGCTATAACCGCGGAACACAACAGTCGAGAATCTGGATGATTTTCAGGCTCGAGATCTCAGCGCCGCACTTCGCTTAAGCGCTCGGCAACTCAATTAAGATTGAGGGGTGCTATTAATAATCCCGGTTTGGCGGTTTCCCGTTCAAAAGAGGAAAGCTCAGTCGATAGTCTTGACGTCAAAATTTGGATAGGAGCTTCTGTCATGGCCTCAACCTTGCTCAGAAATTCGGCTTGTCTTGGTAACGGGAAGGCAAAGTACAGACCGTGGATGAACTCTGAAGCACGTCGGCTGCAGGTCCTCGGGAGTCTACACACAGAAAAGACGGTATACTTTGTGGCGCGCGTCCTTGGGTTTCAGAACCGTTCCTCAGGAACTCCTCAGGATGCGCATTTTTAATCCGGCCGGTAAACAGCCCGGTACGTACTGTAAAACCAAAGAGGATTCCCGAGATTACCTCTAGATTGTGATGCGCGGCGATCATTCCAACGCCTTCCAACGTCCAGCTTTGACCGCCGATTTAGTGTGCGGATGAACTACTGCAACTCGCTTAGCGGGCGCATAACCCCATCTCGCAGTGTGCAAGCGGGCCTCTGTCCCTTCTCCAATCCGCCCCCTGGCGGCCGCGAGTAAATGAGGACTATAGATCCTTAATCAGGCATCACTAGCAGCTACCCTCCGAGACTATCGACGGGTTATATGCATGATCACATATAGTTGTCGTCATAAAGATGTCGCACTCGCAACGGTCTCGGACTGAGTCTTCCCCACGGCGTTGATTCCTTTGTTGGGCTTGGCCTTGTTCGACTGAGAGATGGACGGTATGGACCATTGCAGAGGCAAGAATCCTCAGGAAAAAGCAAGCATCGAACAATAATGCAAGATCGATCTCATGATCGAATCTTAGCAGTTCTCGCTTCGAAACACCGCAACAGGCTAAGCCTCGCACAACCCAAGCGTTCCTACAGTGTGAAAGAAACCATGTTGATTGTTTCATTTGTCGCTCACCCTGTTGGTTCCAGGGTGTGTCGGGATAGGCTGCGGTAAGATCCATTATGATGGGTGTCGATCAATGGGAAAAGCAAAACACCCAGGACTCGAACAAAATGGTGAGGTCACAGAGCAAGTTTCAGGAGCTGATCAGGAGACGAGTCAAGCCTGTGCAGCCACGCGTGATGAGGAGATCTTCGCAGCTCCTGCCACGCGCGACCGTCTTACGGGATCGACGACTCCCGCCTCCTGTTTTTATCCCTGCATGACCAATCACCGTCCTCCAGGCGCTCACTGTGCCACTGCGGTAATACCATACTCGTACCCCTCAACAACAGCTGTTACACAGGGGCTACTATTATCAGGCGAGTGACAAACACATGGAGGGATGGCGGCTGTGATGCAGCGGCACCACGCTCTTGTTTTGCAGGTTTGCGTGACACAACAGCCTGTGTAGGTCTCAGGACTTAGGACTATCTGAGCGCGACGCACAATTGCGTTGCGGGACGATCGTGCAACACTGCTCCGATTTGGGCAAGTACATTCCGGGGGGCTAGCTATCTTGTTGCAAGAAAGCGATCCACTTTCTCCTTCTATGAGGACAATCAATTATGCTTGCTTGCCTGAAAGTACACATCCGACATTAACGACCAATATCCAAACATTCAAGTCGAAACAGTGTTGGAATCCACCGGAGCCGCGTCGTCTGTCCTGTGTCGACTCCGGCCTGGACAAACCGCCACGCTGGTCGATCGTCATCAGGGAAGCTCCTTGGGAAGTTGGAGCCCAGCACTCCAGCTCTCGGGGAGGCGGTAATCTGAGAATCGATGGCCGACGGCCGGTCGGTGGGTTCATGGGGATCTAGGCCAGGCAGCCAGGCAGCCAGGGGCATGGAGATCCAGGAAAACATCGCAAAATCGAATGCGGTTTAGTCCTCGGCTATAGAGTTCCAACGTTCTCCCCCTGAAACTCAGACACAGACCACCAACCACGCGTGGGCAGCATGGAACCACTGGAGATCTGAGTCTCTTCAGGACTAGCGCAGCCCCCTAGCGTCCCTGCTGGAGGCTGGACCCTGGTGATTTCACGTGGCAGATTCTCGCGTCCGTCGCAGTAATCCTTCGGCCCTTCCCGACTTTGGCACCAAAGCCGATACGCTAATGCGAGGCTAGTAATTCACCACCGCTCGTAATGTCCGGTCTCGCATCCTGCATCTAGTACGGAGTATGGTGAATCCTCTGGGATTGCAGGATTCGTGGTGCCATGATTCAGGTCTCGATACTACCGAGGATAACAAAATCAGACAAGAGGGTCTGACTCTGCACAGTGAGCGCACCAAGGCTTGCACTCTGGTCTCCGAGTCTCAAGTCAGGTTGGCATCCGGCTGATCAGGGCTGATAGTCTTGGTATGCCACTTTCCCTCACCGGGACAAGCGCCAAGCACTGCACAACTACTCGTAATCTTACGGTATTCAGCTTTCACCAGCAGCCCTCGTCGTTGTCGATCATTTATACATAGAACACGCGAAAGTCTAACAAAATGACATCCCTCTCCAGACTCCAGATTCTCATGGCAGGTCATGCCAACTCCAAGAATCAAGCGTCTCTTATCAAACAAGAAAAAGCAACAAAGGAGAGGCACCGAGCCGAGCCCACCCATTGCTCCTCCTCACCTCACATCCCTTGATCAACCTTCTTCATCACAACGGGAGATGATGGTCAAGCGACGCCTCATCTTTTCATCATCTCCATTATGACTATCAAGTTGGGCTTCGGCGTTGGTCACAGACATGGTATAGTGATGATCAATCCGGAGCAGCCTCCGCAGAATGGTACTGTGGGATCCATTATTTCCAACCACCTGCATGCATGTCAGGTGCCACTGTGCCTCACCCAATACAATAGTCTCGGACCGACTTCCTTGCCTTGGCCCTTCTATCACTATCGCCTCATACCATCGTCATGGATATACGATCAATTAATATATTCGCTCCCACTACCGCGACGGCGCAAACTTTATTCGAGTCATGATCACCCGCTAGGCCTATGGGTGTCCCAATCCCCGGCCGGAGCACTTCCAGAGTCCAGAGTGGCGGGCACTACGACGTACTCAGTGGCCGTTGGATTCGGCGTCTCGGAGCCGACCATGCCATGACCATGCAACTCGCAAGCAGGCATGAGGCAGCAGGTGTCCAAATCCTTGATTGCTGACTACGAAGTACCTACTATGGACTACTGCCGTACGGGCTATAATCTTAATTGCGCGCCTTATACCTCCATCACGATTTCGCTCTTCCAATGAGAGTTCTCGACGCCGGGGGGGGGTTGTTGGCCTTTGACCTATCATCATCATCGTTTTGCAGTGATATTCATCCTGGTAGCTGTCCAGACATACAGAGGACAGAGTGCCTCAGACTCTCACAGTGTGCGAAATATATATCTCCGGTCAACAAGGGTTCCCTGTGCTTCGGAGTATGTCAGCCAACCCCTCTGGCTATTTACACCCCCGACCACAGGTATACAAAGCCCTGATGACAATACGGGACGTTTGAACCATACAACATATACTTTTCTCTTGTCATGTCGTCGAAGTTCAACCCATCCCTACGGAGAAGAAGAATTACGACAGCAACAGTGCAGTTGCGTGGAATGTGGGGCTATGTGGGGCCTATACGTCGCATTGTCGTGGAAGACGAGAGACATTCGAATCACACATCTCACGATATCAGCATGGCAAAGAAGAATCAGTGAAACCCCCTGCGGCAGTAAGACATGCTTACTACTGAGGGAAATAGGAAGAAGCCCCCTTGGCATCCCAGTCTCCCGGGATCTTGAATCCCTACCGTACGAGTCGCACCTACCCTACAAGGTGTCATCTGATCACCGCCGAACCCTGTACGGCGGTAAAAATAGCTGAGCCTGCATAAGGGGAGTACTTACAGTCTTACAGTAGTAGTCGCCCGATCATTACTCTCTGTACGCCGATGTATATGTGCGATCTTTCAAGGACAACCCCTGTTCTGTTCTCACCCAAATTTCTTACCTTAAGTATACGAGTGGTACAAGAACATGCGATGATCTACCTCGCAACCGAACCGAACCACAGCACCCAGCGGTTGAAGTGCGAGCTCAGCCAGAACCATAAACCAACGATAAACTTCGAGCCAAAAGAAAGTAACCGCACCGCAATCGCATGGCCAACAAGCATAATCCCGGCCCCCCATCGCGTGGATTCGGAAATCTCAAGCGAAGAGGGAAAGCAAAAAAGACGTGGAATGTGGGTCTCCTTCTGCTTCATCCCACTTTCTTTCTCTTAGCTTTTTTGGTGTTCGACACTGCCGGACTAGGATTAGTCCGGTTCTTTTTTCCAGAGAGGCGGCGCGGAGGCGGTGACTTCAGTGTTCACCTGGCACCAATGCCGTGCCCCGGCCCCCATATTCAAGCCAGGTAATTTAATCAGTCAGGTATCAGTCAGCGAGTCAGCGAGGCGCATGCCGGCGGCCGCATGGCAATTTTACTTTGCCATGCGGTTGTTGGATGGATGGAACATCCTCTGGCCATAGCTCCTGCGCCGCGTCCGGCGCCCCGGGAATGGGCAGGTGAAGGATGCGAATTTCGAAGCGAGATTGGTTTTGGCCCTGGTGATTATTGGGGGCCGTTTGGAGGGCTGAGAACATCTGTTCGTTCGCACTCCTTCGAATTACCACTTTGTACGAGGGTCAGCTAGGGGAAGGTGGTGCTCAGAGTACGAGCGCAAAGAATGCCCGGCGCGTATCGCAGGGCAAAAAGGGTAAACTATCCGACAGAAGCAAGCAAGCAAGCAAGCACGCAAGCAAGCAACATCATCCGCATCGCCACATCAAACTTCAAAGGGCCCCCTTGTCCTCGTCTCAGTCCCAAACCATAATGCAAACTCAGCTGAAATGGAGCAAAGACATCTCGCATACGCTAACCCAATGCGCCCACATACCGCAGGTCACTTTGTGAGAATAATCGCAGGCCCCACAGTATCCTCACGAGAAGAGAAAGAAAAAAAGAAAACGAAGATCTTCGGCGTGGCAGACGGGGCCTTACCGCAACCAGCTTAGCTGATTTGCCGTGCCGTGGGTAATTGTCCCATGGATGAGACCGAGGTTTTAGCGTGCTTGCGAACGAATCAGGATCCGCATGTTTGAGCCTTCGGGGTCAGCTCGTTTATCATTCATGCGCTGCGGGCCAGCCAGAATCCGGCCGAAGTTGTTCCAGAATTGCAGAGAGGAAGATCGACATGAGAGACAACGGGGGACTTGCGCGCCTGAGAATTAGTTCTGTACATCATCCTGCCTAAGATCCGTTTTTTTTTGGAGGAGGTTCCAGGTTCCGGACCGGGTAAAATGGTTAAACGGGAGAATAAGTGTTGATCATTCTGATATTGATGTTTGAGCCTTCTTTTGTGCAAGACAGCCGGAATTAGAGGTCCCCGTGTTCATAGCCCCCCCTTATTGTTGTTGGGGCTTGGAGAAAGTTGAGAACTTTGAGATGATTCTCTGGGTCCGAGGAAAAAACTTGAAGGCGTCGACTCTGCAGGCGCTTCCTGCAAATTCCGCGTTTTTCCGGATGAGATAGCGGGACTTTCACCAGTAGGCTGAGCGGCCAGCCACGCGAGGGAGGAAGCTTAGCCCGGAATCCATTCAGAGCCTTGGTTTCTCCAATAGTCGTTAGCCGACGAGCTTGCCGAAAGGGCAGTGTCTGAGTGGACCGGTTTGTCAGGCTTAGATGTGATGAGGATTGCAGGAAGAGGAGATTGGTGTTTCATCTTGCTCTTCAAGTTCCCGCTGCGCTCCGTAGCGCCGTGCCTCCTGGTTCTTTCCGGGACGTGAACTACAGAAGAGGCTTGTGCGGTGGCTCTGTGCTCTGCAGCAGCAGCGCAGCTGCAGTGCTGCGGTGCAGCAATCTGCGAGAGGCTTGACTGCGATATTTGCGTCCTGTGAGTTGGATCGGGCTGGAGATTTCGATCTGTACCTGTGGCTGGGCTTCCTGCCTCAGCATGCAAGTGAAAACTAGCTGCTACCTGGTTCAAGGGTCTCGTGGGTAAAGTAACCTGGACCTGAGTCTTCCTCGACCTAAGTAGACTTGCTGGCTGCAAGCTGTGACGGGGGGAAGCATGATAATACACACTACTCGGCTTCAGAGTGTGATGCCAATAATGGTCCCGCAGTAGACCCTGGAGATATTACCTCAAGTAACCTGGGTGATGGCCACATGCTGATAAGCTCCCCTCTTTCTCACTCAAATATTCATGGCCTGGCTGGTATACGAGACCCCCAGGCTGCCCATTAGCCAGGCTCCCGGCTATGTTCGGCGAGCATTAGAAAGGAGGGTGAGCAATAACTCGTCAGGCATCCTGCATCGTCTCGACTCGCAGAGCCGACCTGGGGTTTCTCGGGTGTGCTCTCAGGGACGCAGTGTGACCTGGCCCTAGCCCCGATTCCATATCTGACCGTTGAACCCTTAGAGTATTCCAAAGTAGATCGCGCAGAATATACCTCTTCTTGGCTACTCCCGCCCTAATGCAACTAGGTCAAGAACAACCCTGCATTGAATGAATCCCTTCCATCAATCGAAAGTGACCTGCTGGCAAACCTTCTTTGCCGGATATTCGGTTCTCTTCAAGTCGTAGAGATTTTGTTGTCCAGGGAGTTGTTAATGTCCGGGTTACCCCCACTGCTTACTCCTCGCTTATCGACCGTTGAATCCTTCACCTGGCCATTGGACGCCGCGGTCATCGGCCGGTGATCACCATCGACCTATCTCGTTGAGAAACGGGGTGGCTGACAAGAGGCGTATCACTTCTCCGGAAGGAATATCGTGAAGTGCAGACACGAAGCTGCTCAAAGGTGCAACACCGTGGATCGTCTTGAGTCTCGGATAGATGGCTGCTACAGCTGAGAGAGGACAGCAGAGTAGGACGCTTCTGGAATAGATTACCAGACATCTGGGAGAAAGGAGACCGGTGCCAACCGCCCGCAGTCAATCTATGTCACCTGGTCTGATAATCCCAGTCACCGACTCAAACACGCTTTCATGAGTGGGCCATTAATACGGCTCATTATGACCATAAGCCAGGGACTGTCATCGAGAGAGTCGAGACATACTCCGTTCGTTGCTTCGTTCCTTGGAAGGGCTTGAAGATGCATGCCTCTGACGTGAAGGCTGCCCAAGAAAAGCCGACGGATCATCCGCCGCTTGGAAGTTTCTCTTGTTTCGATACGACAAAGCGCCAGGATTCCTGCAATGCATGTTGGTGAGCGCTGGCCGCATGATTTACCATACAGCAGACTACTACCGCATCAAGTTAGTACGCCGCTCACTGCTGGGAGGCAAGAAAACCAGCCAAGCGTTGTCTTTGCTGGGAAGACAATCGGTTGCCCCTCGTCTGTATTCGCGCCCCGCTGTGCATATCAGGATGGCGTCAATTCTGTCGCTCGAGAAGAACAAGACAAATGGAGTCAAGATTCCTTCATCCGTCCCACTCATACGTACATTGTAACAGAGTGAGAAAGCATCAGAGGCCTTGAAATCATACTTGAGTCATCGCCATATGGCTTAACGGTTTCGACCTAGCGAAATATCGCACCAATCACTCTTCCTCCCCCGCACATTTCGAGAGGGCGATGGCTGTGCAGATCTGCCTCTTGGGATAATCAGTGGGGAGCCAGCAACCGAGCAAGTTGAGCAACTTCGATTCGGACCGGTATTTGATACGTTAGATCAGCCTGCTGCTTGTGTGTCATGGCAAGCCAATCCTCGGAATAAAGTTGGAGTGAGGGGATAATGGTCATTCACTGAAGTACACCGGAGTAAGTAGCGGTGGCCACCATTGACGCCTAACATCTGCCATTTTCTGTCACCCTAAGACACGTTGATTGGCAAGTAAAAATTCCGACCCAGATTGACCTTGCGTTTCGTTGGCGATCCGCCACGGAAATGTCCGATTGCTGTGCCAGGCTGCCAGCCAGAATGCACCAGGAGAAAAGAAGGGCCAGATCGCCAATCAGCCTTGATGATCTCCAGCATTTTCGCGCTTTGATTTTCCAACCTGCAGGTTTAGCTTCCTTTGGCCCACTTCTCCGCCTAGTTGGTCGCCTGCTATGCCTCATCGCCTCAGGTTGAGTACGACTCTGACTGCGAAGGGTGAACCCAGATCCTCTAGGGTGGCTCCTCTCTGATGCATGATCCGTGAGCGCTAATGGTGGTTGGCGCCTGGCCGTCCAGCATGCTTGCCATCCCACGCCGTGAGCACAGCGTAGCACCCACAGAGAAGGTCAGATACGGCAAAGAAGCAAAAGTCAAATACTGTGAGGCGAGATGTTGCTGCGTGATCTACCCGCTGCTGGACAGTGGACAGACCAGGGAGGGTCTCGATCTGTTCTTTGCTAGGCGTGCGTCGTGCATAGAAAGATAGGAAAGTTAGCAACGACTTTGTCGAGAAGGCTTCCATGTAACTGCGTAATGAAAGACATATTGCAGTACAGCAGAAACATCGTATGCATGACCATCAACCCATCACAGACTTTTGCATAGCTATTGCTGGATCATTTCGTGTTGCGAGATTTTCTGCTGCGAGGTTTGTAGCGCTTACGTCGAATGCTCAGCACGAGAATTTTACGGGGCTCAACCCCGAATACCAAACTTTGATCTTGTTTGACTTTGTCCCGTGCAGGTGTTGATCGAATAAGATGAACGTCAGCATGCACTAACAGACTCAAAGTATCGCACTGACTCTGCGGGCCGGAGCGCGTGCCATAACTACTTGTTTGCTTCTCGAGCACCCGTGGTTCTTGTGCAGTATAACGTGGTTTCTAATCATTAGCAGGCAGAATGTACTGTGTGTCTGCACACGACCTTACTTCCATCTCGTCGTGTCCAGAATAGTAGGTATCATTGAGCAGCTGATGTGCTGTCTGCTTGAGCATCGTGCTCTGTGACCAATCAGTGCATGGAACCAAAGGTTCTAGAGGATACACCAGATTATGGTATTGCCCTTGGGTTGACAAGATCTAATCCCGTGCTTTGAAACGGGTGGCTGCCGACTTGCCGTAGAACTTTAGACTAATATGTGGTCAAGTTCAATGGACCATGAGATCCGAATCACAAGAAAGAGTAGCAGAACGGTTGTCGATTTGTGCAGTGCTAGGATTTTCAGACATTGTATTTTGTGTATCAAAGTATCCAGTGTATCGGCAGCTACCGTTTCTATAGGTGGTTCAGCGTTTTTGGGACCAAGGGTGTACGTATATATATATATCCTTGGTGAGAGGTCATCAGTCATCAACTCTTCCGGGAGCCAGCGACGGGGTCGTGAATCTACGCGTCTAGGTTCAGGCTCTCAAGGATTCGATCGAGCTTTTCCATCAAGATCTGGTAATTCACGGCGTCTTTCGTGAATTCGTCGTCCGCAATCTCGCCGTCCAATGTCCTGATGACAGGCGAGTGATCGTCTTCATGAAGGGACGAAGGTTCTGACGCTCCATTGCTATTGACGTTGGTAACGCCGTCCACGTCCAGGTCGATCGTTTCGACTCCGCTTGTGAGTTTTTCCAGATATTGGTTGGTAGCAGCTGGGTCCGCAACCTGCTGTATAGTGTCCTCCATCATCTCGTCAATCCCCGCGTCATCAAATCTCAATCTGAACCGCTCATTGAGATAGAATCTAATATCATCCAACAACTCGATGGAGTCGGTCTCTTGTCGTTTCTGGATACGGGACGCTGACTCCTGAATAAGCTCTGCAAACTCTGGCAAGTCAATATGACTTTCGAGGCGATAGGCCAAGAAGCGAGCGGCAAACTCCTCCAAGCGCTGAACTCGTGTCATCCATGCCGCGCGAATAATAGAATATATGTCTATATCGTCTTCGACATCTCCGCTGGTCTTCGCTGCCTCTGTCTGTGACATGCTTCCGCTACCGAGAGTGCTGATCACAACGGCAGCCTTGGTTTTGAGTTTCTCAATGAAGAGCATATCCGCCGCAAAGAGCACCTCGACGGCAACATCGAGCGAGAAATCAGCTCTCTCAGTGTAGAGGAACGTCAGTATTATCTCCAGCACTTCAGGTGAACAATCCACGGGAATAATGTGCAGGTGCTCCTTCATATGAGCCTCGCGGAAAGGGGAGTTGAACATGGTCTGGAAGAAGTCGGAACGCAAAAGCATTGCTCGATGGCAAGGGAATAGAGTCGACTTTGGCGGGGTAATAGTATTCCCAGAAGATCCAATCGGCCCGATAGGGAGGCTGGTGGTGTTGGCGTTGCCATCATCCTGAAGGTCGTCCTCTGGAAGCTCGTCGGCCTGCAATAGAACATCTGCAAAAATAGCGTTGTTGTGATCCCATTTGACTTCGCCAGCTCTCGATGTGTCAACCACTAGCTTATGTTGAAGGACGTTTGCACGAAACCATTCTTCCAGTTGGTCACGTCCTCGTGCGATTTCCGTTGTTCTTCTTTGCCGTGCCAATCGTCTATCACCGCTGTCGAGTATGCTGTCAACAAGGGTGCTGATCTCCAGATGTTTAGCGATCTTGTCGATTCCAGCAAAAACCTCCGATTCCGTAAACCCCGTCCCTGGGCCGCTTCTCAGGTCCCGAGGGGGGTCTCCCAAATACAAGTATTTGATTGCCGTCCCAAATGCTTGCGGCGGTATGGTGCTGGGAAGTTTCCACGTTGTCGTCTCGGGGGAAACATTCAACTTCTGTCGGAAGTAGGGGGATCGAGCGGCCAGAACGAACTTGTGGAGGTATAGGGTCTCGTCGCCCGCGGCCACTTCGATATCAGATGTCTTTGGTTGTTCTCGAACCAAGAGCGAAGCTGTATGAGCCGCAAGAGGCTGAAGCGGATCCGTCGACTTGGAGTAGTCATACTCAAGCAGTAGGTTCCGTATACGATCATTCAGCGCGTTATATAAACATCTTTCGACAGGAACTTGAATTAGAGCTTGAACTGAGACACAGCTAATGATGATATGACCTACCGTTCCCCTTGAAAAGTGTCTCTTTCACATAGCGCCCCAGACTCCAGGAGCAGCTGTGCGACTTCGTAGTGACCGCAAAGACTTGCCTGAAGGATTGCGTGTTAGTATTCTATCGAACACTGTTAGACCAGAGTATACTTACCAGAATCAAGGGGGTGTAGTCATAGTGATCCCGTGCATTTATATTGACCCCCTCGGTAATCTTCTCTTGACAAACCTTGAGGTCCCCCTTACGACAAGCTTCACAGAGTTCCCGGAAGGGCTCACTCGAGTCGAGAGGGTTGTCGTCGATGATCGTGCCATCCTTGATCAGCTTTTGCTCATGATGCAAGCTGATTTCCAATTGGTCTTTGCGCAAGACTGTGCTGTCCCCCATTGCGAAGAAGATGAGACTTGCTCTTTGGTGGCGGACCAGCGCTCGGGGATAAGAAGAAATGCGGGACCGGGAGGGTGGAAGGAGGCCAATGATGCCATTGCTTATCGATAAGTAGAGTCACGTGTAGAATCCACTGCTTGCGCATCGCCTGGATGGAAGGGCTCATCCTGGGAAAATCCTTGCAGAGAGAAGGTTAAAGCCATTGAAACTTGATGCACAGACGCGCGAATTCAATAATTGGGATGCCTCGCTGAAGCCCACTGATGGATTGAGAAGGGATGCAGGAATGTACTCCTTGGAACAAACAGATCGATGAAGAGAAGTGATGTTACCGCTTTACCGCTACCCGTCCCCACTGCCCCCCGCCACACCGCTTTCTGGAAGCAGATAGGGCGTCTAGTAGGCAAGCGGTTGCTGAGCAACAGGATGGCCCTAAACAATTCAATACCTCTGATGCCGTTCCATACCGACCTTCTCAAAGCTTCAATCTTCTCCATCTCCAACTTCAAGTCCTCGAACTACTAACCCGACAGGCTCAAACTCAAGCTCGACTACTTCGTCAATGAGCTAGTTTTCTCCTATCTTCATTTTTCTCTTATTCTTCCTCCCACGAACTTCCTTCAATCCACCTAACGATACCTGATCCCCTCAAAGCAGCCAAAATGGCAATTGCACTGGCGGAGGCAGACAAGTATGAAGTACTGGAGAAAATAGGTACCAAGAACCATGATCTACTTTGAAGAGTCCAGGCATACAGTACTAACAGGATTCTCTCTAGGCTGCGGCTCCTTTGGCATCATTCGCAAAGTGAAACGGAAGACCGATGGTTTCGTGAGACGACCCGGCGACACTGAGGCGGACAAGTACTTACGAGAGCTTTTCTAGATACTTTGTCGAAAGGAAATCAACTATATCAAGATGTCTCAGAAGGAGAGAGAGCAGCTCACAGCGGAGTTCAACATCTTGAGCTCTCTTCGACACCCGAACATTGTCGCCTACTACCACCGCGAGCACCTCAAAGCAAGTCAGGACTTGTACTTATATATGGAGTACTGCGGCGGTGGTGACCTTAGCATGGTCATCAAGAATTTGAAACGAACAAACAAATACGCAGAGGAGGACTTTGTCTGGCGCATCCTGTCGCAACTAGTGACCGCTTTATACCGCTGTCACTATGGTAGCGACCCAGCAGAAGTGGGCTCAAACCTGCTAGGACCAGCTGCAAAGCCTTCCGGTCTTAAGGGGAAGCAAGCTCAAATGACGATCCTGCATCGTGACCTGAAGCCAGAAAACATCTTCCTGGGCTCCGACAACACTGTTAAATTGGGTGATTTTGGATTATCAAAACTGATGCACTCGCACGATTTTGCCTCCACATATGTCGGTACACCTTTTTACATGTCGCCCGAAATATGCGCTGCCGAAAAGTACACGTTACGTTCTGATATCTGGGCCGTTGGCTGTATCATGTACGAGCTCTGCCAGCGTGAGCCACCCTTCAATGCACGAACACACATTCAGCTTGTCCAAAAGATCCGAGAGGGTAAATTCCCACCGCTACCGGATTTCTATTCGACAGAACTGAAAAATGTCATTGCGAGCTGTCTACGTGTTAATCCCGACCATCGACCGGATACAGCTTCCCTGATCAACTCTCCTGTCATTCGTTTGATGCGCAAGGAGGTTGAACTCGCCGGTCACTCTAAGTCAGTCCGAAAGCGCGAAGAGGCCACTCTGCAAAAGGCAAAGGACGTGGAGCAGGCGTTCGCCAAACTCGAGAAGGAGAAGCAGCAAATCCGAGCCGACCTTGAAAACTCCATTCGCCGAGAGTGGGAAGTGAAGGCAAGGCTGGAAATTGATCGTCAAGTTCAGAACGAGCTAGATCGACTCCGCAAGAGGTTCGAATGCGAAGTTCAAGAACGCGTAGCTCTCGAAGTTGAGAAGCAGAAACGAAGCGCCAACTTTCGCGAAGACATCAGTCTTCATTCCAGCGGGCATGGCTCACAAACGTCTTGTAGTAACACTGACGACTCCGACTACCCCTCTAGCACAGATATCAGCCAACTTTCTCTGGAATCGCCCTCAAGCAAGGGCAGCCGGCCGCCGAAGAAAGAGTCGCGGACGCCGTTCACTCGCTCTAAGACCGTTGTTGACTCTCCCATGGATATACAGATGGCTGAGCCATCTCCTATCTCAATAGCGTCCCTTTCTTTATCACCTAGGCGCACATCCACAACTTACTCCGCCAAAAACATCTTTGCTGAAGGCGACAAGCAACGACCCAAGTTTGAGCCATCAATGGCGTACTCGGATGATGAAGATGATACGCCCGACCTTCCCTCGCCTACCCGTCCGAAGGTCAAGCCCGACCCATTCAAGGCCCCGTCTCGACCACTTCTTCGACAAAATACAACTGCATTAATGCAGAAGCTCAGCACTCAGCCACCAATTTTTCCTGCCAACCCTTCTCGACTCCCTCAGATCTCGGGTTCCGGTGATAGCCATCCAAGAGAATCCAAGTCGAGGTCACCTCATCGCCGTTTGTCCAAAATCCCATCATCTGCCAATCTAGCCGCGGATGCAGGGTCCCCGACTCGAAAGAGTGCCGTAAAATCGGTCCCCTCGAAAATGAATGGAGGTGGAGATGAGATGTTCAAGGCTGTAATGCAGCGTAATATGGGCGGCAGAACGCTTGTAGAGCTCGCACAAGCACGTGCTGGCGGCCGCCCCATTGATGAGGTCAAGCGCTGTTCTAGCGACTCGCGTTCCTCGGCCTGCACCGTTCCCTTGAAGTCTTCTGATCGCGATCCACCCGCGGTTTGGGATCCGGAACGAGATGACATGCCGAGTCCCTTCCTTGCACGAGGAAGGAAGGTGATTCGAAATCTGAGGTAGAACTCTTTCTCGGATTTTTCCTTTCTACCTATGGGACGCATCACTGACGCTCCCTCGAGAGGATGCATAGCCCTGCAACAGCTGCAGCCGCGTATGCAACCAGCGCGACAATCCCCTTTCAGCGGTTGATCCGCGAGAGGGATTCCAATTCCTCCGTGGGCAATTGATTGGCCTGCGCCTCTCATTCCCACTTGACGCTTAATAATAAATCATTTCTCGGAGTTATGGTTGGGTGGGTATACATTTCAAGAGCGAAGACCATGCAAGACATGAGAGCACTGATGCATTTCCTTGTGTTGCCGCATCTCTGCTGCGATTTTTCTGCTTCTTACCCTGTGACACGATACACCCAAGCTCGCCTTTTCCTTTGTCTAACGCAGTCACGACCTCCCTCCCCTTCTACACATCTTGATTTGCCATTTGCCCACACTGTACAGCTACCTTGCATCTGCTCCGGAGTCCAGATCCACCAATTCGTCGAGGCCGGTTGCACAGACTCCCAGAAGGCTTAACCCTGGTTGACTGTGCTTCTCTCTCCGAGTGGTGGTCAGCATTTGATCTGGGCTCGTTCACTCGTTTTGATTGCACCTTTCCCTGGCTTGGCTTGGGCTTTCCTTTTCCTTATAACTCTGTCCTCTTCTGGTGTTTTAATGGATGGCGTTCTTAGAAGATCGATCTTGATCTCGGATCTTGGATTACCGGCGTTTCAACTGAGGGCTTGATGTATGTAGTACATCTGTACCTATACATACTGGATTTTTGCTTAGATGGCTCTACAAGCGATCTTTCACTTTATTTCCCTCCACTTAGTATATGTAGCCCTTGCCGGAGAACTCAGCCGTACTGAGAGGTGGAATACTGTGAGCTTGCTGCTGTAGATGCTTGAGAGTTCATATATAGTCCAAGTTACACTCGATGCCCAAGTAGGATGTACTATTTTGAGGCTTACGTGCAACTCAACACTGATCTACGATGGCCAGGAGAACTGATCTCCAGGAAGCATCAGATGACATGACCCTAGCGTCGGTGGTAGTGGATTGTAGTTGGGTCATCCATCTAGATTGGAGGCATATCCGTATAATCCAATGCCAAACACTGAGTTTTGACAATGTAGCCATTTATCCCAACCTGGCCTGAGACTTATATCGGCCTACTCAATGAATCTAAAGATTAGACATGGATTGCATTAAATAGCATAAAGGAGGTCGGCCATCTAGTCACTTCAACTACTACGTAGCTTGTATACACTCCGTGGTACAAGAGATTAGATCGAAGTCTCTATCATCAACTTTTAGATTCTCCTAGATGCCCACAAAATATGGCTCATGTCTGCGTGCTGCAAAATATATATCTTCAACACACCCAATGTTCCCACCCCCCACTATACAAGATAAAAGCCATAATGAATAATCCAACAACAACTCGAAAGAAACCCTCTCCTCTCTCGCTCAGGATCAGGTGCCCACAAATCCCACCGAATCAACAGGGTACACCGGTAAAGTGCTGTTCGAGTGTTCTAGCTAGTTTTGTGCGCCCCCTCGATCTCAGTGCATGAAGGCGTCGAACCTTATCACCGATCTCATGCAACCTTTAGACTTTCGAGATCTGGTGGAATAAGCAAGGAGCGCTGTTTGTGAGACGGTGGCAGCGCGCAGTGGATGTTGAATTAGTGGTAGAAAGATAGATAGGGGTTTTTATGGCCTTGAGGGGTGTGTCTCATCTTGTAGGATAGGATAGGATAGGATAGGGTCACTGGGGTTGCGGGTTTATGCGGAGGGGGGATGCGATCGCGTGGAGGGGTAAAATGGGAGGAGATGCTTTGAAGCTACGTTGGAATAGATGTTGTGAGCTTTTAGATTGTTTAGGATATCGGTATAATTAGTGTCTTCGTCCAAATGATTCTCGCTCTTATCTCTTGGCTGCTGCTTGGTAGCTTATACTCAGGTGATAATTCGCCAAGAAGAGGTAAGAGGTAAGAGGTCAGAGTAGACGTAAGAAAGAGAGCACGGAGTCTTAGTACATAGGTTGATATCCGAGCTCAAGTGAATGACCCGGCTCGGCGAAGGAACAGATGCCGGTTAAGCTAAAATGAGTTGATATTCTCCTATTTGATGGAACCGCATGATTCGACCAAGGAGGACCTAGATCAAGTCCACCTGGAATCGGAGGCCGGGGAACGCTGGGCAGATGGTTGCAAGTACCACCAGTGAGGTCTTGGTGTAGCCTGCAGCAGATGAGACTTGAATCTATTCTCGGCGGTGGTATGACAGGTGTGTGTGTGTGGATATGGACTATGTTACTGTTAAGGGAGGTGCCCAGTGCGTTGCCTCGCTCGCCCGGGTAGGGATAGGTTGTTATAGGTGAGGCGACGTAGTGTTGAAGCGAGGGCTTCTATCATTACTAAAAGTACAGTGGGTATCAATTCATAGATCCTCGTCTTCGACTTCCTCAATCTGGACTGATCGGAGTTCTTGATTAAACCGTCGTTCTTCCTCAGCGAGTCTTTCCTGGTCTTCTGCAGTGGGTGTCGTCTCGGCAGGACCAGCGTTGTAGCCCGCCTTTTCCAGTCGGTCGAGTTCTTCCGGTTCTAGTAGCTTGCCTTGGCCTCGTATTGAGTCGTGCTTCATTCTGACAGCTGATGGTATGAACTTGTTCACGGCTTCTTTTCGCAGGTCGCGGATCTCTGGTTTTGCCTCGTAGACTGTTCTTGACTCTGTAACTGAAGGCCTCGCGGGTAGGGAATGCGGGCCCCGATGCTCGTCGGCTGTATTTGCTTCTTTCCTTCTCAGGTACTCGCGTGGAATAGGTGGAGGAGTATCTCGCGGCATGGGTATCCTCCGCACTTCCTCATCAGTCTCACTGCTATCGCTATCTTGGTCATTAAATCGTCCGTGGCCGTCTCGCCTCCGCTTCCCCAGAACCCCTCCATCACGTCGTTCTCCGGATTGATCGTCGTCGCCCCGCTTGTGTTGAAAGTTCGCGAACTTGGGTGCCTTATCTCCCAATGCCTCTCGGGCCTTCTGCACGGCCCGCAAATCCCGCTCTAGAGCTTCCAAAATCTGCTTCTCACGTGGGCGTAGGCCCTGTCCTGACTGCTCCAGTTCCTTCAGGTCATTGATCTGCCGTTGGATGCGCTCTGGATTGCGGCGACCCAGCTTTTCGTTCCGACGGGCTAGCGCCTCGGCCTTGCCTTTTTTCAGCGTCTTCTGCTTGTCCAGTCTCCGCTGCGCCATGGCAGGGTTGACCGAACGCTCCTTGTCTCGAGGCATTGTGATTTACTTTCTTCCTTTCCGGAGTTGTAAGACCCAATTGGTCTAGTGGGGATGCGACGCGGCCTTAGGAGAGATCACACGGTTGAGTTGGAAGCAATTCGAGTGGTCCTCGCCGATTGCTGAATGGTAATTCGTGAGTTACTATCGACCGAGCAGCAGATGGCGTCAGTCAATATCTCCATTTCAAAGAAACAAGAAAAACAAGAGGGTCTATCTCGGAGGGGTAGCGGGGAAGCATAGGCACCTGCAGCAAGCTAGACAGGCTTGAGAAGAGCTCGGGGGCGCTCACAGGCTAGAAGTCGAAGTAAGCTGCAGATAGGGAAAAATATCGAACAAGTCGGATGGTTCCTCCTGGAGCGTGGGATCTCTCCAGACCCAATGAAATAGCCCAGGGCAAGATGTAGGGCTCTAGCCTCACGCGTTGGGCAGCGGTAGTTTGGGTCGCTGGAGAGTCTGGAGAATCGCGATCGCTCGATATCGGCAGCTAACTACGAGTTAGCAGCGAGAGCGGCTGGAAAGGCGTCAAAAGCGGCAAAACCGGGCTTTGCGACCTCTCGACGATTGGCTCAGAGTGAAGAGATAGAGCAATTACGGTGGTGAGGGAACTGGCGGGGATTGGATGACGGGCGGAATTTATCGAGCGTTTGAGAGAAAGAAGAGACGACGTCGTTGGCTGGTCCTGAGGAGTAGTTGAAGGCGGTGGACCATGCAGCCCAGGATACATCATCTTACATTGAATATTTAAAGCAGTAGCAGAGCTGATAGGATAGGTTTGTAGATTGACAAGGAGGGTTGGAGCAGTACGTATGTATGTAGAGCTGGAGAGGAGATGACGATGAGCTCTTGTTGGTTGGAGGATGGGTGAGGCTCATCGTATAGAGTGTTATGCTGCATGCCCCGACGGTGATACTGATAGGTGCAGCAAGTAGGTAACTATTCCATCTGGTATCTTCCTCAGCTTCTCCAACATCTCCTCCCTCTCTCTCCTTTCTTTTTCCTGTGATTCCATCGTGCCATTCTCTCTCCGCGTCCTGGGCCCGTCCCTGCTTGAGAGTCTCCCCATCCCTGAGTTGCCTCACTTAATTGTGCCATTTATATACCACCCTCCCTCATCTGCTGAAGGGGGGCTCCTGGCTTGTATTCGTGACTGCTTCTCTCATTCCCCGTCAGTGTAACATCCGATTGCCTGAACGACGAGGACGAGTCGCCGCGGTGTCTTTTTTATTCAATTTATTTCAGAGTATATTTTTCCCTCTTTACCGCCGACGATCCAATCCGTTTGCTTCCTGCCCTCCATCCTTCGTCCCCTCCCCATTCAACCTCTTCGTTCCCTTCTCCTTTCCGAGAATGCCATATTAAGCACGGCAGAGGACTTTTCTTCTAGCTTTAGAGAAGAAGTCCCGCTTGTTGCTGGGGGGGTTTCAACTTTGTCCTCGTGCCACTTCTCCGACACTACCCCTTCACCCTTACCTCTTCTCCTCCGCGTACCCCGTGCTCACTCCTCCGCACTGCCTTTCTTATTTTTTTCTTTTCGGTCTTGGTCGTCAGCATCATGAACTTCGAGCCGTCATATCTTTGCAAATTGAGATCGGCTGGCGCTTCCTAAGACTCCTTGTCGCGCTTGGAGCATGTCTATGCGCGGAACAAATGTCCGCCGCCTCGATTCCCGATACCTCGCTTGGCCTTACCTCCTCCGAGATTCAGATTCTCCGACAGCAGCAGCAGATTGCTTTACAGGGTGGTCATACTGGCAATGGGGTTTCCAGGGGCAGAGGCACTGGGCGTACAAGCAACTCCAGCTCGCGCGCTGCCAGTGCTGCCAGCAGTCATGGTCGACTGCTGCTGGATCCGATGAGCCTCCGGGCACTTTCGCACCAACTGGATGGTCTACAACAGCAGATTCAGAATCGCCTCGAATACGTATGTTCAATTTGTCATTATTTATGTTTCCTCCTGCAAGGGTGCTTCTTAACTCTGCGACCTGCTGACCCCTCTCGTTCCCCTATGCACCGCCCGTGCGCGAAAAAAAGAACGTCGTTCTAACTGATGCGGTTGATCTATAATAGCTCGAAGAACAAATGCAACTTTCCATACAAAATAGTTATGACCGGGCTGGAAACGTTATCCGCAATGCCGACGCAGAGATTGCCCGAACCCGTTCGATTTTGGCCTCAATTGACGACCTGGAGAACGAACTCGCGAAGATCGGACACATTAGAGAAATTGTACGAGCCTATCGAGGCCGAATAGAAGGCTTAGACCAACGTCTTGATCAAGCAGCTCGCCGCCGACGTTGAATCTAGCATACGATTTTGGACACAATACGTGCTCTCCCTCTACGACTTATACCCATATCGCACCCTTGTCTTTGCCTTACGCCCAATCTTTTACGCCTTTCTTTGCCATCTACTCTCCGTGGGAACCCAGACCAACTAGTAGCCCTGGAGGCGCTTACGAGCTTGCACCATCTTTTATACCTCCGCACCGACCATCCTACCACTCTCCATGATCACGATAACGACCTACATGACTGCTGACTCGACGATGGATATGATTGAGACACGAAAGGAGAACATTGAGCTCTCCAAAACACCTATATACTGTATCTGTCCTCACGGACTCTGCGATTTGAAATTACTCGCCTGGCATGGCTATTACAACAAATCCCATTCCACCGATGTGGCTTCGGCCTATGCTACTTTTGTTTTTTCCTTTATTACTTTCTCTCAAACCTGGGGAGGTTTAGTCTTTGAAGATTGGATACCTGCCTCGCGGCAATTTTGGCTCTTGTGAAACAACAATGTTGGATGGAACTTACAGGAAAGCAGCTTGATTATGTTTCTAGCGTCGGAGTTAACTCGCCTGGTGGGGTGCTTCGGAGTTCTACTTTTGCTATCTCGTCTGCCATGAGGTCGTTGCTTCTCCTATGAACCTATCTAATCTATCGCGCCTCCTTGAGCGGCTTATTATTCCTCATTTGCACAGGGACCTCCGCAGCGAATCTGAGCGCGCACGCGCATGATTTCGTGTCGATGCTTCGACTGACAAACTCCGATGTGCTTGGACGCTGACAAATCTCAACCAAGCAGGTCTTCTGAGCCTTTGTAAAATGAATACTCTTCACAGACATTCCGAACGCTGATGAATATACTTTCGTTTCCAGTGACGGAAAAAGCTTGAAAGCTGAATGTAATGTCCTGTGACCTTGAATACCGGCGGCCGTATGAGAAACCTGGTTGGCCAAGCTGTTCAATGCAAAGCAGAAATATGCTGCTGGAAGTGAAGTCTCGGTGACTTCTGGTTATTGTGCCCTGATTTCAAGACCGACCCCCAATCTCGAGTCTTAACGAGAATATCAATGTTGGTAATAGCAGGCGCGATTTTAAGGTGCACTGGTCCGCTCAATCGATTCATTTGTGAAGACCGTCTGTTCAACTGCAAACGGAACTTCGGAAGGTCATCTCTGCGTCAAGAACGTAGGATACAGCGAGGCGAGCCGATTTGAGAATTGTCACCCTTGTAACCAGCCGGCAGTATTCATGTTGGCTTTACTGAGTCTGTCTGTGTCTCTGTTTTCCGTTCCTTTTTACGGTCTGCGAGTTTACGGCCGCGCTTGTCTGTTTGAGGGAAGCGTTTCACTGTGCCACAAGCATTGCAACGAACCACGCGCACTTCAGCCCATGGCTTTTTGGATCCTCGGCTAGGGTTTATAATATCTTGTGTGCTGTTGATTCCGACGAGCAAGAGGGTATCGCAGCGCTTGCAGAATGATCTTTTCTGATCGATCGGGAGCCGGAGTTGTGATTTCAACGAAACTCCACGCATCTGCGAGACGAACAATCGGGAAATTTGGGAATTGCGCTCATAGCCAGCGGGATTGGCGTGCGATGGCATTGGCGCAGGTTCTGGGGTTATTTTCTCTTCGGCTTTTGCGACATCTTCGGTCGCGGCGGTAGTCGTCTTCGCTGACTGTAGATATGTGGCCGCTTTGTGTAGAAAGTTAATTCGCGCGCGTATGTGACTGTTGACACCCCCTCCAGAGCCCTTTTTGCTCTTTGCCTTTGCCATTGCGGGGTGAATGATGTTCGCAAGACAAACGTCGAAGTCGCTGGAGCTCTGATGTGGCAGCTTGGAGCTAACCCAAAGCGGGATCGACGCGGCTCCGCCAGTGACTAATAGATGTCACGTGAATGCAGCTGCTGCTTTCTTCATCCCTCGCGACTTCACCTCCATCTGTTCTCCTCCATCATCGACCTCCCAGTCCTATCCAATTCATCTCGCAGCTCCTATAAACGCGGCTGCCAGTCTTTAAACTATTCGATTTTGGTCTTGAACTCCAGTTTTCGACCTCACCAACACCGTTTACCACACCACTTTCGGTACTCGACACGCGCTGCTGTAATCAGCCTTTTGCCCCTGCTTACGATCTCATACCATCCCGCTATAATCTCTCAACATGTCTCACGAGGAGGATCTCATTGACTACTCCGACGAGGAGCTTCAGACCACTGACGCCGCAGCCACCACTGCTGCCCCCGCCGCCAATGGGGCTCAAGCAAAGAAGGAGGGTAGCGAACTGACGGTTTCCGGTGGCCGTGCGGATAAGAAGGGAAGTTATGTCGGTATTCATTCGACCGGTTTCCGCGACTTTCTGCTCAAGGGCGAACTTCTACGTGCTATCACCGATTGCGGTTTCGAACATCCTTCGGAGGGTTAGTCCATCACATTCTTTCCCAATAGCTCTCCTCCATAGCTCCATGTTGCAACGTCCGTCCATCTCCTCGGGAAAGGAAGAAATCTCAGTCGCTCCTGTCATCTGTTCTCTCGTCTCGGGTCTCGGGCGCCATGGAAGATGTGTCTCATGAACACGGACAGGCCACGCCGCGCGGAAAGTGCTCCAACAGCTCATACCTGTCGCTTCATAGCTTCAGTGATACACGGCGGAACCACCGATTTCGCCGAGGTTGTCCCCGGAATCTCGTCTTGAGCGACTCCGGGTGAATTCATGCGCAGTTGAAACAGGGGGGGCGTCTTGCCAGACATTGGTTGGAAGACGCCGTCGCGCAGCTGGCCAAGGGGTCTAGACGTCGAATCTATTCTCCAGCGGTTACCCTCATACTATGCCATGCTTATGGCTTGCACTTTCCGATACAGGGCGAATGAGATGGGCCTGGGACCTTTGACCCTTGTAGTTGATTACTCGGGGGATGGACGGACCTTGGGACGCGACTTGCCTTTTGTCTTTCAAGTTTCATGGATCGAACCAAAGTCTAACATACCGTTCCGCCTCATCACAGTCCAGCAAGTCTGCATTCCCACCGCCATTCTCAACGTCGATGTCCTCTGCCAAGCCAAGTCTGGTCTCGGTAAAACCGCCGTCTTCGTCCTCACCACTCTTCACCAACTCGAGCCTGTCCCTGGAGAGTGCTCTGTTCTCGTCATGTGCCACACCCGTGAGTTGGCTTACCAGATCAAGAACGAATACGCTCGTTTCAGCAAGTATCTCCCCGATGTGAAGACCGCTGTCTTCTACGGTGGTACTCCCATCCAGAAGGATATCGAGGTCCTGTCGAACAAAGACACCTTCCCTAACATCATCGTCGCCACCCCCGGTCGTCTTAACGCTCTCGTCCGCGACAAGAAGCTTTCCCTCCGCAACGTCAAGGCTTTCGTTCTCGACGAGTGCGACAAGATGCTCGACCAGATCGGTAAGATTGGCCTTTTTTGCTTGTCGGAAACCCCACTTACATGTATTCTAGATATGCGCCGCGATGTGCAGGAGATTTTCCGCGCTACCCCGACCGACAAGCAGGTTATGATGTTCAGTGCCACCCTGTCTCAGGACGTCCGACCCATCTGCAAGAAGTTCATGAGGAACCCGCTCGAAGTCTATGTCGACGATGATACCAAGCTCACCCTCCACGGTCTGCAGCAGTACTACATCAAGCTTAGCGAGGCTGAGAAGAACCGCAAGCTGAACGAGCTCCTCGACAACCTTGAGTTCAACCAGGTTATTATCTTCGTCAAGAGCACAATCCGCGCCAACGAGCTCGACAAGCTGCTGCGGGAGTGCAACTTCCCCAGTATCGCTGTTCACTCTGGTGTCAGCCAGGAGGAGCGGTAAGTAATCTCGGAGACCGTGTTTGGCGGCTCGCTAATGAAATCTAGTATCAAACGCTACAAGGAATTCAAGGAGTTCAACAAGCGTATCTGTGTTGCTACCGACGTTTTCGGACGTGGTATTGATATTGAGCGAATCAACCTTGCCATCAATTACGATCTCCCCGCAGATGCCGACTCCTACCTGCATCGTGTCGGTCGTGCCGGTCGTTTCGGTACCAAGGGTCTTTCCATCTCCTTCGTCAGCACTCCTGAGGACGAGCAGGTTCTCAAGGACATCGAGAAGCGCTTCGAAGTTGCCCTTCCGTAAGTTCTCCCAGCTACAAGACGTCAATCACATACTAACCAAGTTTCAGTGAGTACCCCGAGGGTGGCGTTGACTCCACCACCTACATGGCTTAGACGCCTGCAGCTCGCTTGAGCTCGTTCAATATCGGTTACTGGATTTTCTTTCTATCTATTTCGCCCGTTGTTTTGCTTTTGGCGCGCTGGTTCCGGATGTAATTTGTCTCGTGTGATGCTCTGGGAAGGGCATCAGGACATCTAGGTTTAAAAATATGTATTCGCAATAACATGCAACAAGAGATGTCTGAACCCCACTTCCCACTCTTTCTATGTACTTATATGGACCAACCCATCTCTTCTGAATATCCCAACTTCAACCGGCCCTCAACCCCCTCGCCCTCTCCACCCAATTCCTCGCAGCAACATCAACCCCTCCCTCCCGCACACACTCCCCCTCCACAACCGCCACAACCCGCTCCAACCTCCCCTCACCCTCACCCTCATATCCATGACCAGCCGGAATCCCAACAACCCCAATATTCCGCGTACTCGGAATCCTCAACAACGTCCTCGTAACCTCAAACCCCACCTCCCGAGCCACCGAAACCAACTTCTCGGTCAGAGCGCCATACGTCGATTTACTAAACCCCGCGGAATGCGGCGTTTGCGCTGCTTGTTTGCTAGCCCGCAGCGCGAGGAGAGACCCGGATGAGGGGTTTGGGCTTGTGAGACTTTCTTCCTCTTCCTCGTGTTCTGGATTGTTAGATGTAGATGTGGATGTAGATGTAGATGAAGATGAAGAAAATTGCTGCGGTGGAAACCGATACCGGGATCCCGAGAGAGCGTGCGAGCAGCAGGGGATCGCGAGGAATGGGGACGGTGAGTCTGGGTTTAGGAGTGTGCTGAGGAGGGGCGTCCAGAGGGTGAGTTCGTCGGCGTGGTTGGAGATGATAAATGTTGAGGCGGGGAAGGCGGGGGGTGTTGCGGTGTGGGTTTTGATCGATGGGGGGAGGGTATAGTTATTATCTGGTGCAGTTGTGGTTGATGGCGAGAGAACATCCGCGAATGGTTTCGGGATGTATATCTCCTCCCTTAGATACTCCTGGACTGATCCCGGAAAGATACTCCATGTTTTCCGTCTGCGGGCGTCAAACCCCCAGCCGCTGTAGCCCTCGGCAAGGAGGATGTAAATCAGCACGCCGTTTCCGCAGGCTATGTCTACGAAGCCTGGGAATGTTGTACCGGTGCGTAGACCGCTGTCGCCAATTGACTTCGTCATAGTCTCAGTCGAAGTGCCGTCTCGCTCATCCCCCGGCACAACCGCATACATATCCCTCCACAACTCGATTAGAAAAGCCGCAACACCCAAGTCCTCGAACACATGCTTGCTCGGCTCCGTGTCCTCGACCCAGCGTGCACACAGATCACCCGCGTACTTGATTTTCAGCCGGGAGTAGGTATCCTGGACCCTTGAGCGCGGGATCACGTTGTCCTTGATTGGGGCGTAGGGGCTTGCGTTTGTGGCTGGGGAGGATGTTTCGGTTAGGCGGCCGCGTGTGATGCGGATTTGCACTTCCAGGAGTTTGGTCAGGGTGCGTTCTAGGCGTGGGTGGATTGAGGTGTTCGGGTAGGGGAGGATGTGGATTGACATTGTGCCTGGATGCTGGTTTGATTTTGAGCCTTGATTTGATGTGGATGGGCTGGCAGTGTTGGGTGTGTATTCGTAGAGGAGAGCCAGGGATTGGAGGAGAGGGTGATAGTATGGTAATTCATCCTTTGAAGAGACATGAGGCGTATAGATGACCAAGAACCGCTCCGTCGAGCTGATATTCGTGGAGCTAGAACCCGTGTAGAAATGGCATGTCTGATCCAACGGCTGATCGAGCTGCGAGTTCCTGGGGATCAACTTTCTTACTACTGTCCTTGTCAAGTCAAAGCCAGGAATATCTCGCGCAGGCGCAGGGATTACTGCAGGATCCCCCGCATGCCCTGATTCCGTTCCATGATTCTCTGCCTGACTATCGAACAAGATATCCGCTCGAAATAGCACAGTCGAGTTCATGCCCGGATTTTCCATAAGAAAGGTTGTCGTGTCTTGAATACTTTCTGTTGTATATGGGAGGTTGGACTCGGTCAAGTCCGGCGAGGTCACCCATTCTTCTGTCGGGGTCGCGAGCACCGGGGACGGCGACAGTGTCTCAGACAAAGGCTTCCCAGACAGGCGCGCCCCATCCCGCAGGGACTTTTTGCTCCGGGCCATCGCTGAGGCTAGTCTTCTGGTACAGCGTGGGGAGAGGGAAGTAAGTTGATTCTCTAATCTTGCCGGGGGAAAGACTTGCTTAGTCAGGATTTAAGCGAGGTTGGTATACTTCGTTTCGAAGAAACCATCATCGACTTTAAAAAGAGAAACAAAATGCTTCGGCTAGTTTGACCCCAATGGCCTCTAGAGGACGACAGAGAAGATGACAGCCGGACTGTAAACATAGCAGGTGGCGCACAGCTGAGGGGTGTTGCGGAATCAGGTTTGATCCCTCCCTACCTACTCTCTCTTTCTTTGTCTGATATGGTACCTAAACGTGTACCCTGCGTACGGTCGACACTAATCCATGTCAATGCATTAATCCTGGATGTAAGTGGTTCTGTGCTCACGTTCACCCGGATGGCTGATTTCCCCCAAAGTTTCCTCTTAGGGATGGCCGGAGACATTTCCAACAACACCAGATCTGCGGCGCACATGCAAGCGGTGATGCCTGGAGGCGATGGAATTTCTTACGTTGCATAGAATCTTCTTTGTCTCGCGAGTTCTGCTGCGACATGGGCCACTGGGGCTGCCTTACCTGTTGACCTCATGGAGGGGCAACAGCCGCATAGGAGGCTTACTCTTCGTATAAGAAAGCCTCACGTCGGTATTCTAGAAGAAGATGCAGTTTTCCCTCACCCAATCCTTCCTCATCTAACCCATAAAGCACCAGGCTTTGTAGTTGTTGCGTAGAGATTGTTGGAGGAAGGCGGGCTTTTGGCTTATCCGGTGAGGATCATGGAAGGGGGATGGCAGGGGGCGTTGGAGGGGCTGAGTCTTCCTGAAGAAGGGAGAGTGAGTGTTGAAAAGCTCGTTGATAATGTGGCAGACCCATTGTAGGTATTGTCTATCGACTAGGTACTAAATGAGACATGGAAAACACAGGCAAAACTTAGGAAGTTCTAGCCGCTAGGACAAAGTCCGCCGCCTGGTCAATGGTGTCTTGCTGCTCCTTGACAAAACCGAGAGCCTGAGCCCCGGCAAAGGTATCATGAGGGGCTCCTGTAATCTCCACAAGCTTGACCCGGCACCCTATCTCCGTCAGGTTCTGGGCAAACTTGGAGTGAGAGTCATGTAGAATCTCAGCAGTGCTAGTCTGTAAGAACACTGGCACATCCGTGTAAAACTCCCTTCCAAGCGGGTGGATATATGGATAGGCTTCGTGCGTGGCATCCCATTCATCCGGGATATAAGAGCGCATAGCCCAGGCCCCCAAATCGCCAAAGATAAAATCCGTGCTGGCATTTCGGTGGTTATCATATTGGTGGCTAGGGGCTGTGGGATCAACCCACGGACCCCAGAGAAGGGCGGCCCGCGGACTTGGAAGCTGAACGGCCCCCTGTTCGTCCTTAATATAGCGTAAAAGGTCCAAAACCAAGTTTCCACCCGCAGAATCCCCAGAGACCACGATGTTTTCTGGGCGGATGTTGAGGTTATATAAGAGATAGGTATAAGCCGTGACGGTATCCTGGAGAGCCGCAGGGAAGCAGGTAGCTGGATGAGAGTCGGAAAGTCGGTATTGAGGCATCAAGGCAGGACATTCCAGACGCTTGCTTAATGCAATGGGGCCCCAGCCTGCCTCAGCGGGACGAGCACCGCCAAGCACGAATGCTCCGCCGTGGAGATGAAGGATAACCAGGTGCGGTGTCGTGTCTGCTGGCGGCGCGGATTCGTACCAGAATGCGGCTATCTTGGAGGGTTGGACATCTGGGTTGCTGCGGAGGATGCCAGCGTATAGAAAGGCGTCTGGAGGAGTGATTGAGTCGGGATCAAGCAGAGCAAAGCGTGCTTTGTCTGGACCAGGGTTGAGGAATTTGGAAGTGCGGAACTCGACGGTGGTAGCAAATCGAAACCAGAGATAGATGAGCTTCGTGGTTACAGCCTGGCGGAAGGTGCGGCCTTGGCGGGTGATTGGGAGGAGATAGTAAATCAAGATGCTGGACAGCCGGAGAGGCAGGAAGGCAAGGAACAAGGTTGTATAGATGAATTTAAATGGGTGGCGCGTGAAGAGAGGACGAGGGGAAGCCATGCTGAAGGGTGGTGAAGTGCTTCATTCCTGGGGAAGAGAAGAGGCAGATGAGATACAGGTACCCCTTATATAGCCGGTACAAGGTGCAATAATATCACCACAGAGTCCGTCAGCCGAAATAAAAGAGCCCCTTTACCCCGCTCAGCAGCTGGATATCCCCGGAATAGCTCGTCTTGGCTATGGATGTGGCTGGCTGTAAGCCCTAGCTCGTACTGAGCCCTGAAGATGGTACCAACTCAGGCTACCAGCTCAACAGTTTCATGAGGGTTACACTCGTATACTGAAGCTAGAACGGGAATGTTCATCTGTTTGGAGATAAGACGTACCCCCGTGGTCAGATGGATTTTCTATAAGCCCTAATGCCGTCACCCCCGGTCACATTGGGGCTCTTACGTCGGTTGTCATGAGTATTTTGTTTCTCGAGGATAACGGCTAAACGACCATGAAGCTCAGCTATGTAGCTGTGTGGGTTATTGCTGTGGGTAGTAAATCCGACAATCTCCTACCAATAGGCCAAGCGGAGAACGACCCTAGGATTTTACAAACCTCAAAGTTTTGTTCTCTCTTTCTTATTATGAGTTACGATTCATACATCGTGCTTGTAAAGATCAGGATCCTCTGCATTTAAGTAGTCTTCTAAAAATAGTCTCAGCCCTGCTGACATAGAGAATAGGCTGGCAATCCACTGCACTCTAATCATAGACTCCGGGGCCCCGGGCACTTTCCCAGAAACTGGAGCTATCAGGCTCAAAAACAAGTAAGGAAATGATATGGCATGCATGTCGTGTCAATATATTATCTGTTAGGGCATCTCTTACCTAAACTTATGCAGCTGTGATCCACCCCGCCTCAAGCTCGTTATCTTCTTGCTTTATCTTGATCTATTCTACCATCCCTGGTATGTAGTCTATGCCTGACCAGGGGCCATAGAAATGATACTAACAGCTTAGATGGCAGGAATATGCACACAATCGAACCGAGGTAATTTAATCTTCTTGCACCTAGCCAGGTAAGCACGGACTCTGAAATTTGTAAGTTGAACCCCTTATTCGCTTTTGAAAACCGGACTTTAGGTCAAATGGGCGGGACAAGTGCTGAGAGTCTGAAGAAATAGCCCAAGTGGTTAGCAAGATATGGACATATCCAGCAGTAGGACCACGGAGCCCTCGACTCCTGCACTGTCGGACAATACCCCCAAGCCTAGACCAGCAGCAAACATAAGAAACAAGGATTGGAGTCTAGGCTTGGCATGATGATGAGAGTTGGAGTCAAGATTGCTTATAGCTCCATAAGTTCTACAAGCTGAAGCTTGTTGTTGGTCAAGTGCTCTTGCGTATACTTAGCAGAGAAGGCGTGATTTGAATCTTCAATTCATGCTACAATGCTGTATTAGGGATTACGGGGGCTCAACACTGTCTGGATGCTGGGCTATCATCGAGTCCGAATGTGCTTTAGAAGTTAATATACTGATCTGATTCTTTCCCTATGGACCCATGGTGAGGGGCTGTCAAACTACCTGAACTCCCTGTCATACTAGTCATAGTGGAGCTGCTAGTAAGCTATTCTCTCATGCAGAGTAATAATTGCGACACCGAGATCAAAAGTTGGAGATGCTTTGGCCAGACCAGGAGGAGCAATATAAAACTACGGGCAGTCAGCTGTTCCCCGTTTCAAGAATCTACCGGCCTACAAGTCCCAGAACTTCAGCAAGCAGACTCAAGCTAAAGTTGAATTGCAAAGCAACCATGGAAAAAGGAGTAGTAGTCTCCGGGGCTGAGCCATCTGGCAACGATGTTGCAGAGATCCTACATGCTGAGGCTACTCCTGAGGAGGAGAAGAGGATTCTCCGCAAGATCGACCTGCAGTACGTCAGAGTCAATTTAGTTTCGTTGCAGCAGAATACTGACTAAATACAAGCATCATTCCAGTTATGGGTCTCTGCTATATGCTTCAATATATGGACAAAGTGTCGCTGGGATATGCTACACAGTTGAATTTGCGAACAGATCTAGTAAGTACGAGTCGAGCCCTCAACACCAAAACCATCTTTGACAAATATTCTTTCCAAGAACCTGCACGGCAGCGAATACAGCTGGTGCTCCTCAGTCTTTTACTTCGGATACCTTTTCTGGAGCTGGCCAAGCAGCTACATCTCCGTCCGCTTCCCGTTAGGTAAATACCTCGGGGCATCCGTAGCCCTTTGGGGCGTCGTGCTTTCAACCCATGCCGCATGCAAGGGCTTCGCCGGTCTTCTCACAGCCCGTTTCTTCCTCGGCGTCACAGAAGCCGCTGTTGCGCCTGGCTTCTCGCTCATCACCGGTATGTTCTACAAGACAAAGGAGCAGCCGTCGAGGTAGTACCCATACCATAACACCATGAACATTTCAAGATCCGCGTAGCTAAGAAATAATATAGAATGGCCCTCTGGTTCCTCGGCAACGCCGTCGCAAACGTCGTCTCCGGTCTCATCGCCTACGGCATCGGCCGCATTGACTCGCCCATCGCGCGCTGGAAACTGCTCTTCATCATCCTCGGCGTCGTGACCATCGCGTATGGTATCTTTCTCATCTTCGTCCTCCCGGACTCCCCCTCGCGAGCGTGGTTCTTGACGCCCGAGGAGAAGAAGATCGCGCTGCACAGGACACTACAGAACAAAACGGGTGTTCTGGATGAAGGCAAATTCAGGGTTTCGCAGATGATAGACGGGCTGACGGATCCGCAGGCTTGGTTGTTGGTTGGGTATAGTATTTCACAGAATATCCCGAATGGGGGGTTTAGTTCGGTAAGTACCAGTACCATGACCCATTTCTGCATGGAAAGATGGTTGCTGATACCAGCTGGGTCACAGTTCAGCAGCATAATCATCAATGGCTTCGGCTTCAGCGAGCTCAACTCCCTCCTCCTCTCTGCCCCCGGCGGCCTGCTACAAATTGCAGCCATCGGCGCGATCTGCATGGCTGCGACGCACCTCCGCAAGAGCCGCATCATCAGCATGATTATCGTGATCCTGTTCGCGCTGGTAGGAGTCATCTTGATGAATACCCTCGATGACTCGAACCGCTGGGGCCGGTGGGTGGGTATCTTCCTGCTCGGGCCCTTCGCAACAAGCATCCCGCTTTCACTCAGCCTGATTACGTCGAATGTAGGCGGGCTGACGAAGAAGGCGACGGTCTCTGCGATGCTGTTCCTTGCTTATTGCGCGGGGAATATTATTGGGCCGCAGCTGTTCTTTGAGAGCGAGGCGCCGAAGTATCCGGTTCGTGCCAGGTCATCTTTCTTTCTTTTACTTTCTTTTTCTGATATGTGGGTGGGTGGCTAATGCGGTGTGGTGTGGTGGATAGAGTGGGCTGAAGGGGGTCCTTGTTGGGTTCGCCCTTGCGATTTTCTTCCTCATGCTGCTGTATGTCTACTATGAGGTTGAGAATTGGCGGAGGGATAGGAAGCATGGACCGGCTGATCAGGCTGCGGACTATGTCACGGAGGACTTCCTGAATCTCACCGATAGGCAATTGCCATCGTTTAGGTATACGTTGTGAGTGCGGGAGGAGGCTGAAGGAGGGTTAGGGCTACGTGTCCTGCACTTATTTGGATGGAGAAGGAAATCAACACCGCGATTCTGTATATAATTTGAGAAAGGACCTATTGGTGCGGACGCACTGAAAGTGTCGAGCAGTTAGAGTATTACTCTCTGCTGGTACGTCGTCTCGGTACTGTTAGCTAACAAGATAAATAGCAGTGCAAGCTCTGAGGCTACCTAGATACAGTAGCCTCCCTTGTTCACGTGTCTAGTAGCCCTATGGCTCTGGATTAGCTAGATGTTCAATATTGTCTTATTCCTCCATAGGAAGTGGATATCGGATTCAATTCATGCAGGCGCCCGAGATAGGGCGAGGAGGCTCATGATACAAGAGTTGGTATCAATGCAACCACAACGTCAACTAGTGTGCCTCTTAAATATCAAGAAATAAAACCTATGTGAAGAAGCAAAAAGAACTTACAGTATTACTAGGCATGAGGCTTAAACAACATAAGAAAAAATACTCAATCTTCAGCTGCCAAGTCGAGAGGGTTACGTGGCGATGGTACCTAAGCATCAGCGACTTCCAAGATTTACATGTACAGACACACTTCTTTGGGAAAGCTGTAGTGCTTACGGACTCTATCCAGTATAAAGAAGACCCTGGTCATGTCTTGTACGGGGATGCGATGGTGGGGAGTGGGTCGCTGCAGCTAAGGTCTTTGAGACTGAGCTTGAGGGATATAAAGGAAACCCTTGCTATAAATACTGTAGAAATAAGCAATTAGAAGCTACGGACTTTGATACCCCGCCTCTGACTAGACGCAAAAAGCTGATTCGTCATGTGTAGAGATCGACGAAGCCAGATGGCCAGGGGATGAACAAAGGGCTGACTGTGGGTGATGATGGCCACCTGATACTGCACTTTGGATTCTATCCAGGATACCCAGGATAGCGTAAGTCCTGAATAGATGATTTGGACTCAACATATAATTGTTGTGGGCGATCTTACTTACATATCTCAAGAAGAACCTCCAATGTATGGGAAGCGCCGGTCTGTAGTGTAACTTGTCCGACGGTATTGGGTAGGAAGATCCAAGGCTCCGCGGCAGATCACCCCCCGGGCGACTGACAAGAGAAAGAGTTTCTCTCCGGTGGTCCTTTGCTGTGAGGTGGAACAGCTCGGACTGGGGTTGAAGGCCGGAGGTAGCTGAAATCGGTGACACAGTCTGTTTTTAAAGAACTCGAGAAGCGTGCTCCGTGATTGGATCTGGCTACCCCGACTGCAGGGAATGCTGGTCTTGCTCTTGCCCCAGCCGATTCCACGTCAATGCCGACTGCTCGAGTCAGCCATAAATTGCGGTGGAGGCTGCTGAGGGGCTCTCGTCGGCGATTTTGCTCCGGAAGATGCTGGCATTCTCTTATTTTAGTGGCACTTTATAACCTCATGTCTTATGCATTTACCCAGTGGCTCTCACCATGTCTACCTCGACCTCCTGGACGGGCCATTACCGAGCCGTTGTGCTGTTTGCGCTGGCTATAGCCTTTGAAGTATTGGCCATCGGGACTGTTTCGTTGCGCTTCTACTCGAATTATCTCAGAAAGCGGCGCATTGCTGCACATGATGTAGCGATTGTGGTTGCATTGGTCAGTGCTGTTCCTAACCTTTAAGAAGCAATGAGGCTGATAACGACTGTTCAGATTTTCTCTACCGGCCTCGTTGTTCTTATGATAACTGGCAAGTAGTGCCCTTGGCTTACGGTCATCTAATCCTTTTTTGCTAAGACATGCGACAGCGGTCATCATAGGAGGCTTGGGACAACATTCCTGGGAGCTATCCAACCGTGAAGTTCAGATAGTTCACTTCAGAAAGGTGAGGATCATAATACATTCAGTACTTTCCACTACTGACATCGGCACAGATCTTTGTCGCCAATACTCCAATCTGGGGAGTTGCAATCAGTGCTGTCAAGGTCTCCATGCTCCTCCTTTACGGCTACATTTTCCGGAGCGAAACCATTTTCCGCTACATATGCTATGCATGCATAGCCTTCCAAGTCTCTTGGGGAATCTCAGTTACCCTCTCCTCTCTATTGCTCTGCCGGCCCTTGAAGATAAACTGGTATCCCACTATCCCAGGCGACTGCGGAAGCACAAAGGCACACTACCTGTCGATGCACATAATCAACCTGCTGCTCTACGTAATCGTGGGCCTCCTCCCAGTCCCCATGCTCTGGAAACTGCGAATGAAGCGCCGAAAGAAGATTGAGATAGCCATCATGTTTGGCCTAGGCACGGCGTAGGTCCCTCAATCCACAAATCCATCCATCCATGTCCAATGAGCCAACGTACTGACATATCGCAGAATCTGCATCATCACAATCTTCCGCATCGACACGGTCAACGATCTTGTTGATGACGACATCACATACACAACAACCTCTCTCAGCGTCTTTACGATCCTCGAAACCCTCCTCGGCGTGATCCTCGCCAGCTTGCCCTTACTACGCCCGATTCTCGATCGAATCCTTGGTTCCCGCAGCATGAGCAGGGCCAGTACACCCAACCCGCGCATCTCGGGCCAAGCGTCAGGGAGCCGGCCAGACTATTACTCCCGATTCAGCTCGACGTCGACCCGGGCGTATGTGCAGAAGGCCTCGAAGCCGATTGACAATACCACAGACTCGGCGGCTAACCTCACTACCGTGGAGAACGGCGAAGGGTTCGAGTTCGAAGAGCTTGGTCATCGACGGCCAGACAATTCTTCCATCTTAGTTACGAATACTTGGAACGTCGAGATGGGCCCGAGCAAGCCCAGTGACGAGGAACGGCCTAGTCAGGGATAAGTTAGCGAGTTAAAAAAAAAGTCAAATCAATTCTATTCTACTTATATCTAGTCAGTTCCAAGCGAGCACGGACTCGATGCAAGAGCCATTGATCCAATAACAGTCTGTTTATTATTACCGAAGCAAAGCCCACCTTGCATTTTGGGGCTTCAAATATATCCTCCTCGCTGGCCCGATTTGCATTCCGCCGAGTTTGTCACTGGGCTGAAACGCCTCCCGGCAGTCTGAGACTGGGACCGGAGTATGGATGGATGCTGCGGGTTGTTTCTCTGGCGGGATTCAATTCAGGCTACTCTGTTTTAGATTGTACCAACTAGTTTCTAACAAATAGTTAGGTAGTGGTGGGTGTTTGAATGGCAGCAATTCGCTTGATGGTCTGAAGCTCGCTCTGCCATAAGGTAACCGTGCATAAGGCCTCAATCATGCCTACGGGCAGTAGTACTATACTCCTCTACGTGCTGACTCCGACTTCTACCCGTCTCTGCTTCAGCCCTCGGCAAAGATTCCCTATTCTATAATCGGTGGCAGACATGAGAAGCCGAGAAGGACAAGTGTGGTAGCTGGATAGGTGCATCGATTCATCTCAATGATGGCGCTGCTCCAGAGCGAAAAGCAAGCACGTATCAACCATTAGGTACCTCATAGACTAATATTTAGTGTTCCCAGGACGGTAAAGAACGGTGTCTCAAAAAACAAATAGTACATTCCATTGTGTCCAAGCTATGAACAAGCCTTCACGAAAGCATCTTCTGCATCTTCCTCCTAAAGCCGAACAGACCCTTTTCTCCCGGCGCAAGTCCCCAGGTCGTCTCATTCTCTGAGCCCGAATCAGATTCCTTGCCTTTACGAAAGCCTTTTCCCGAATCAGACATGTTGTCTGGGTCAGTGACATGTCTTGCGTTATAGACATTCTCTTGATCAGAAGCTTTGCCTGCGTCAGAAATGTTACCACTGTCGGAGATATTGCCTCCGTTAGAATCACAATCTTTGCAATCTTTACCCTTTGCCTCGTAGTTGGCGTAACTGTTACCGCTGTTGAACGTATTACCCTCATTAGACTTCAAGCCATTGTAGGTGACATACTGTGTCGGCTGGGTGCTGGGCTCGGTACCTGCGATAGCAACTGGTCGACGAGTAATTGGCTTTCTTTCAGGTACAGGGCCAGGGCCAGAAACAAGAGGCTCAGGAGCGAGAGGCTCGTCGTCGTTGGTTTCACTAGCATGTTCCTGGATAACAGGGTTGAGAAGGGCCCTGATCTCCTTCTCAGCTTCGGCTTCAGCTTCAGCGTCTTCGCCTCTGTCGACCATACTATCGTCGGCATCTTCGTTATATCCCTCACTCTTTTCCTTGTTATCTTCGTCTCCACCCTCTGTTGCAGTGTCATCATCTTCGTCATCATTCTCATCAGGCCACCAAAAGTCATCGTCACCATCAAGGACTTTCCTCTCAGCAGTGGTAATGTCTGCCTCGAGCGCAAGTAGCGCAGACTTGAAAAGACGACTTTCTGCATGCGCATCTGCCCCATGTTCCAAAAGAGCCTCAACAGTATCTTTTTGCCGGAAGTGCACAGCATAATGCAAAGCTTCGACGAGAACTTCGGATGGTGGATCGAGTGACAGCCATTTCTGAACGTACTCTTCCATTCCGTTGGCAGCCGCCGCTGCAAAGGCACTGCCATAGTAGCCACCTTGAAGGAAAGGGTCGGCATCGTGCTCTAGGAGCTCGTCGACAATCTCCTCGTCCTCCATGTGGCACGCTGCCTGTAAGGGTGTTCCATATTTTCCGATGACGAGGTTTGGATTCGCTTTCTTCTCGAGTAGATGAGTGACGACGTCTGTCGTGGCAACGGCGGAAGCTAACTGGAGAGGGCTGCCTCGTTCGTGCACGGTCTCTAAGTCTGCCTCGTGCTCTAAGAGCAAGTCAATAAGTCCGATTGGCTCGTCTGCGTACATTGCCGCATGCAGTGCACTGCCGTAATCACCCCCAGTCTCGGTAGCATCGGCACCATGTTCGAGCAGTAGTCGGACAAGGTCCAGGTTTTTCGAGACGACAGCGGCCTGGAGAGCACTGTGGTACTTGCCACCGGTGGTGTTTACATTTGCTCCATTGTCCAGCAATAGCTCAACCCACTCCAGGTTTCCGCTGTGAGCAGCAGCCTGGAGAGGTGTGTGGAGTTGGCCGCCCTCCTGGTTGACATTGACATGGTATTCCAACAAGACATGCACGCATTCAGTGGACTTTCCCTCTGCGATCGCACGGTACAGCGCGCCGCCCCATTTGCCAACATGATTGATATCCAGTCCCTGTTCGAGAAGGTATCGCACCGAGTCCTCGTCTCCGACGCTGGCGGCATTGGTAAGTGCCGTGTCATTATCTGCGTCTTTGGCATGTAGATATGCACCGTGGTCAATAAGGAGTTCTAAGCATGACATGGGTAATTCCAACGCTGCATTTGTCAGAGCAGTATCCCCATCGGGGCTCTGAACGTTGACATCAGCTTTGTGAGAAATAAGCAACTGCAGCATTTCCTCATCGCCACAGTCCGCGGCGGCAACAATGGCATATCCGTAGTCGCTTCCCTCAGTGTTCGGATCAGCACCATGTTCCAGGAGCACCCTCACAATCTCTGTATTGCCCTGGGCACAGGCGGCCGTCAGAGGTGTCCCATACTCGCCCGAGACTTCAGGGTTTGCCTGAGCTCCACGATCGAGAAGGATTTCGACGTTTTCAAGTGTTCCCTCATAACAAGCCGCTTGCAGAGCTGTTCCGTAGTCAGAATTTGGATAAACACGGCTTGAGTGTGCCCCTTTGTCTAGCAGCATTTTCAAAATCTCGGTCGTTCCATCATATGCAGAGGCTTGAAGTGCGTTCCCGTATCTATATATGGTCAGCAGAGAACTACTTATCGCAGTGTTTGTACTTACTCGTCTCCCTCAGCATTTGGATCCAGACCCATATCCAACAGGACTCGGACAGTTTCTTCATATTGATAATCCACAGCTTCGTAAAGAGATTTTTCCAAGATATGCGCTTCCACTCCGGCTGCTGTCAAGATTTCGACAATTTCGGTATATCCACTGCTTGCGGCCTCGTAGAACGCCTCTCCGCGTGCAATATTCGGGCAGTTGGTGACTAGAACGCGCACCACGTCGGCTTTATCACCACGTGTGGCACTGAGCAAAGCCTTCTCATGATACTCTGGCCGTTTGTCGTACTGGAGCAGTAGCTGGACAATGTCGGCATTCCCACCCTCCGCTGCTATCTCAATTGGCGTGGATCCTTCCGAGTCTACTATATCCCACCTGCAGCCTTCTCGGAGCAGATACTCGGCAATCTCCAGTTCGTCATACTGGCATGCTAAGCACACCGCATTGCCATCCGGGAAGTCTACGGTTGGATTTAGCTCTGCGCCACGATCTAAAAGAGCCTTGACAATATCCAGCTCGCCGCTTGAAACTGCTGCGTTCAGGGCCGTAAGCTTTGGCCCTCCTGTGAGATTAGGGTCGGCTTGACTTTCGAGCAACTGTTGCACGATCGAAAGCAATCCCGCTTCGCAGGCCATATAGAGAGGCGACCCCGACTTCTTATTTGGACAGTTCACTCGTGCCTCATGGTTCAGTAAGAACATGGTAACTTCCGGATTGCTAGACCTCACAGCGGCGTGAAGTGCTGTCTCGTGCTCTTCGGTGGTTTGGTAGTTGATTTCCACTCCTGCAGTATGCAGGCGCTGCACCATGTTCAGGTGTCCTCTGCGACAGGCCCAGTACAAAGGTTGAAAGTCGTATGTATCAATCGCATGTAACTCTCCATCATGCTGATCAGATTTGAGGAGCAGATTTGCTAGTGGTACGTAACCAAAGTATGCGGCGATGTGCAATGCCGTAGAGTCGACATCAAAGGCGAGCCCCTCGCTAGTCTGTGCTTCGCTGGTTGTGAAGTCGGCATAGCTTCGGGACCACTCGGCGCGCTCTTTCGACTCTAATAGCCAGAAGACGTCCGCGACTCCGAGGTTGTCGACTATATCCGCCGTGGCTTGCAGGGCGTGCTCTATCCACTGTATTACGGGATATCGGAGTAGGACTTTACCAGCTTCTGCTGGCGCATCCGTGGTGGGCTCGGGCTCTGAGTCCCAGTTGTAGTTATCGTCATCCTCGCTTTCAACGTCAGAGTCCGCGATATGGTCATCTATCTGGTTGTCGGCGGTGACAGGGTGTGCTTCAGTCTCTTCGCCTGCTTTGACGGCTGCAAGGACGTAGTCAAAGCATCGCAGAGCGATGACACCGTGCTGGATCTGCTCCGTCCCCATTGAGAGCCAGTCGCTAGCCTTGGATCTCAGAAACTCCCTGACAGACGTATGGCTTAGTTGCACTTTGATATCTGACCCGACCTTAATCATCTTGGTCAGTGCACCGCATCGCTCGACATGTTTCTTAAGCGCAGTTCGATTATCTCGGTCTGTTTCTGGAAGGCCAGCTACTATTGCCAGTTCCTGTAGTGTTGGGGGAGCCTGAACCAGAAGCAGACATCGCAAGATTTCTTTTGCGTATTCAACCTCGATGTCGATCCCTCGGAGCACCTATGCAGCGTCATCAGTGTTTAATCAAGTACTTCAGGAACTGACTGTACCTACCCGGCGGGAAACCTGATCGTACATAGGATAAAGGTCTGTAGGCAACTCCTCCAGACGGGCTCTCACGGCATTCTGGGAGAGCTCCTCGTTCTCCAGCTCAAGGCATACGAGGTTCACCCAGTCGTAGTTCGATTTGCCCCTCGCTCGAAGAGCGATGAAGCTCTTGACGAAGTACTCCAGAGGTCGGCTGAACTTTCTCTCCTGTGCAATCTGGGTGACCTTCTGGCTCACATACATCCTGAGGTCATCGTCCTGCCTATCAGAGTTACTGCCGTCATCCAAGTTGAGAATCCTGGCCCCGTGGAGAAATCCGTGGAGATCATCCCTGGGAGCGCTGAGGAATAGCCACTTAACTAGTGGTCCACTGGGAGCATCTTCATCATCTGGCACAGGTGGCCGGAAGGAGGTGACGGCGCCCAAGAGCTCTTTCCGCGACTCCAGGTCGATCTGGTCCAGGCTGTTGACAACAAAGTACACCGTTCCCAGCGAGGGATCGCTGAAAGCCATCTTCAGGCACTTCCACAAATCCGGCAGGGAGCTGAAGTCGAAGTCTGCGTCGCTCTTCCCTCCGGCTTTGGAGGCAGGGTCGTCGCCAAAGAAGTGGCGCGCCAGGTCTTTGCGGATCCTCAGCAGCTGCCACGCCAGGGACTTGAGAACGTTCAGCCCATTGCTTTTGTCTTTGTCCTGTTCGTCGCAAAAGAAGTGCCCTAGGACAAGTGATCCATCATCCACCCCTTGCACTCGCTGCGTTAACTCCTCTACGATAGCAAGGGCAGCCATGGTCTTGCCTTTGCCTGCGCTTCCACAGATCCACATGGTCTGCGACGAGCCTTCGTCTCGCCATCCGGTATAGTCGTCATTCTGCTGAATCCAAGATGAAGGCTTCATGCCTTTTGCAAGGCCACTGACCAGCCGTATGGTGTTGAGATCCTTCCGTGGGTTGTTGACTTCCAGGCTCTCGAGAACCTTGTCCACGCGCTGATCGTTTACGATATCTTGCTTGAGAGCTTGATCTTGTCAGTCTTCCCTCTTCAAGTAGACTCGGCAAGTTACGCACCATCCTGCCGCAACTTGATTCTCCTAAACGATTGGTTGACCATGTCCTTTAGCGAGCCTGACAACTGTCGGTAACAATGGTCTTTGGGCCCTTCAAACTTGTTCATTTCGCTATGATTCCGAGCCCAAGGATGACGCGGCTTTCCCTCCAGTGATGCTGATCTCTCATCAACAATGACGGCCTATGGAGGTGAGATGATGTGGCATGTTAGGACCAACAGCAGGACCGCTTACATTGTAAGTCTTTTCTTGCTCAAAGTAGCACTCCACGTCAATACGCGTATTCCCTACATCCGCCAGGAATTCGTCTCTCAAGTCGTCCAGCTCGGAGGACCCCGACTTCATTGTCTTAATGAGGCTTGTGTAGTTGGCCTGTCCTAGGACACTGCCCACCGTCCCGATGAGCTTGCCCCAGGACTGCGCTGCAGATCCATGGAAGGGAGTTCCCAGAAACACACAGGCAGTGATGCAGTCGATCAAGCCTTTGTAGCGCTCAGATTCACGTTTTGCAATGCTGACAGCCTAAACAGATATGTCGTGGTCAGCAAGGATCTTCCGGCATGAACTGATTCCGACCAGAGCCGACCTTTGAAACAACCAATCCTCCGAGGCTATGACCGACGAATATGATAGGTCGTTTCTTGTTTTTCTATTGACTCATGGTTAGTACAATTGCAATTCTCCATAGCTCTTCCACTTCGTCAACACATACACATTCCCGTCTATCCACCTTGATAGCTTCAAGCAGATCATGTCCGATAACTGGGAGCCGGATATCGACCGCATCAGGCCCATACCACTGGGACCGGTATCCATACACCAATACTCTTGCCTGCGGAATTGCCTTTGGGAGCATTGTATTGTCGCGTAGCCAGTGTACCCCCTTGGATATCCACGTGTATGTCATGTCGGACCCGAGACCTGGGACAGCGATGATTCTAGAGAGAGATGTGTCAGATATCTTACGCTTCCAATATCATAAGAGCCGATGGTACTAACTCGACGCATTTTGGATCGGCATCAAAATCCTTAGGGGCGTAGAGTTGGTTGAGGCCCTGGGTTATATTCTGTCACACGTTTAGTTGTGAGACCGCCTGGAGTACAGAAGTGGGGGTAGATGATCATCTCATGAGACCCCGTACCTGTTTATCGAGCTTGGAGTGCTTCTTAGACTGCACTGCAGTTGGCTGTGAAGGGGCTGCCATTGCTGCGTGGTGTACTTGATGCGAACATGCAGAATGGTAGATGGGCGGCTCCCTGACGAATGCCGCTGACATCTTCGCAGCTAAATACAAGGTTCAGACACCAGGTGTTCTGGCGGCACTCGACACGCGAGGCTGAGAGAGCTAGGCAGGGATTCATTGACGAGAGACCAGAACGAAGGATTGGTGATGACCAGGGCTCAGGGTATGACGGGTGATCCAGGACATGACTTTCGGCCATACACCATCAAGACAGCTCCAAGTCGAGGAGGGAGTGGAAATTTGACCTATCAACCAAAGGAGGACATCCATGGTGACGTGTCCTCTGCGCTGACTGCGTTCACGCGAAAGGCTGGAGCTCTACATGTACCCAATCTTCAGGCGGATGCGGTTCGGAACGAGATGCCTTGCATTCCAGTTCACACCCACTTCCCGTCTGCTGCATGCACGATCTGCAAGCTGATTGTTCCATTGGAAGTTTGTTCCGAGCACCCCGGTGGCCGTATCCCTGACCATGAGGGGTTTCACGATGGCTGGCTGACCGTGAAGGCGGGGTTTGGCGATGGCTGGCTGACAGGTGCGATGGAATAAACATCCTGACTGCATGTTCGATTCCTTCTCGACTGTTTTCCCATCAGCTATTTCGTGGGCTTCATCCTACGTCTATTACTAGTGGCAGCCACGATGGGGGAAAAGGTACGAAGCATGCCCTAACCCCCAAGCACGGTACCTGACCCAAACTGAGCAGAGAAAGAATGCCGCCCCCTTTGACTTGGACCAGATTACGAACGATGCCACCACGTCTGTGGAGCCTGAACTAGACTCGCTCCTCCCTTCCACATATCGCACCAAGCAGGGCGACGTAAAGCTGGTCAAATCCAACATTAAGGACTTCCTCTCGTCAGAGCTGTCTATCGCCAGGCTTGATAACATCTACAAGTTCCTATGGATTGCTGGTCTGCCAGTGCCCCCGCGCCCGTTACACTACCAGCTCGTGCTGCAGCGGGAGATAGTCCTCTGCGAGAGGATGGATATGCATCTGGTCTGGGGTTATGGACGGATATACCTCAAGCCAATCCCACAGTATCTCCTGTCCGCTAAATTCTGGGAGACGTATCTGTCCACGGGTGGTTGTGGGTGCTCCCAAGATGAAGGTCAGGATCACCCAGCCCAGGCGTATGCTGCTCTAAGCTAAGCCAATATTTATATACATACACAGACCAACACACAGTCAAAACCCAACGCTCCATCGCCCTCGGCTTCCTCTTCACCTACGCCGCCCTCCTCCCCTCCGAAACCGACTTCCTCCTCGCGCAAGAAACCCACCTCCTCCCTTCCACCCTCACACAACCCCAATGGCGCGCCCTCGTCGAACAACTCCTCTCCCCCTCCCCCTCCCCCTCCAGCTCCCAACCAACGCCCCCAATAAACATCTACACTACCCTCCACCGCCGCTTCCACTACGGCGAACTCCGCCTCAGCCGCCTAAACAGCATCTCCTTCCTCACACACCAAACCTACCACCTAAACCCCTGGCCCTCGTACTCGGCCTTCCTGCGCTCCCAACTCGGCTGGCTCGCCGCAACAACCATCTACATCGCCCTCGCCTTAACAGCAATGCAGCTCGGTCTTTCGACAAGTCGGCTGGCGGGAGACGGTGTCTACATGAGCGCGGCATACGGGTTCAGCGTGTTTGCGATACTGGGCCCGTTGGTGGGTGCGGTGGGGATCGCGGTTGTGATTTTGGGGGTTGGGGCTTGGAATTGGAGGTTTATGGAGAGGAGGACGAGGGGGCGGTTTAGAGTTATCTATGGGGGTGGGGGTGGGGGTGGAGATGCTTGACCTGGTGGTTTAACATATCAGTATTCGTTGGATATTTGTCGTTTGGCTGCTGCATCGAGTCTACATGAGCGTTGGAGTAAGTTAGGCAGGCACTCAGGTATGCATGGAGCACTCTCCGCAGACAAGAACTCAAAGTCGCAAGATGATGGAGCTGTATGAGCATCTTAGTGAAGTCAATCGATATGAGGTCAATATCGTGGATAACCCTAAACAACGCTTGGAGAGTGAGCACTAATTAACTACTTGGCAAGAATGCTAAGCCTTGGGATCCATAATAGGTTATTTCGACTGTCTGCCCTTGGTAGTACCTCTTCCTCTTGTTCTTTCTTTCCAATGCTCTGCGGCTCACCTCTCTTGGATACTGCTTCAACTCGCCCTCTTTCTCTGTACTATCAAGCTCAGACGCAAATGCATATGCTCAATCTGGCCCTGCGACCCACGCTACGAGAGGGGGTGAAAGCCTCTACGACGACCGTAACAGACCGGCATCCTGAACGAATCGAATCATAGATATCATTAGAAACAGACACACTAGACTAAGAAAAATGCGGAAAGATATCACTCCAATCCACATCCTCATACACCCCCGCCGGCATCGACGAGAAGCAATAAAACATCAGCACAATCAGCCCCATCCTCGAGACCAGATAGACCACCAGACAAACCACCACGCACGCAAGCAGCATCTGCTGCACAACACCCTTCTTCTGGTCCTGATCTATATCACGATCCCGACGACCCGCTGCCCTCGGTCGGAACATCACCCCAATCAAAGCAGGCGTCAGCGAACTACACAGCGCACCAAGACTAAACACCCGCCAACAGACCATCCCAGCGCGGTGCGGAAACGACCAGTTCCACGCTGCGATATGTAGCCCCGTGAACACCGCGCTCGTGAGATTGAATACGACCGGCGTGAGCCGGAACTGCCTGGCGAAGAGGTAGGAGCGGAAGTCCCGAACATCGAGGTTCTTTAGCCGGAGGTCCTTTGTTCGACGATGAGATCTACCGCGGATTTCATGCAGGGTCGTTAGAGTAGTCCAGGCCTCGTTTGCTCTATTACCTGGACATCGGGGGACCGTCGTATGCTGCACGTCAAAGGGCTTGTGCCACCAGAGGCCGTACATGACTATACCTATGACGATGAAGGCCAGAGTGACGAGCTCGAGCTTGGTGAGCACGAGGCCCGTGCAGACTCGCGCGATGCTTTGGGTGATGAGCCAGCCGCATTGCAGTAGGGCGAAGGCTTTGGCGAAGAGGTCGGATTTGGCGCGGTCGCGGAGGTCGGCTGTTGTTGTGACGGGGAGATAGCGGTTGAGGGTGGTCAGGTGTGTTGTCGCTGGGAATACACCTAGTGCTTCGAGTGTTGCTGTGGTTGGATTAGTGGGTGTAAGTTATTTATGAACTGAAAGGTTACGCACCAAAGTCATCGGCATCCAGGGCGTGGTATTCCGGGAGAAGCTCGGAGGCAGTGGTGACTACAGTGTTCTTACTCTCCTCGGTCTCGGAACAGTCCGAGGGGAAGGTCATGATGAAACCGCCCATGGACGCGTAGAACGCATGCGTCATGGAGAATCCCAGGTGTTTGAACTTGAGATATAGCTCTCTAGCTTGCACGTACTGATTCATCGCCATCCCGACCCCGACCTCCGGCGCAAGCGCAATGACAACAACCCATTTGATCCGCCGCCAGAAGACTGCCTGCAAGGGGTGACTAGGATATGGCAGCCTCTTCCAGGCGTTCCAGCCAGCTTCACTCTCCTGAATACTCGGGACGTGCAGGTGTGTGCATTGCCAGGAGCAGACGAGGAAGATAGAGAAACAGCTCCATATAATGCCGGATGTGCTTCGTTGGTTTTCGTCCGAGACCCAGCCTACTCGATCTTCTGTGCTGTTTGATTCGGGAAGAGCGAGTGTTTGAGGTACGAAAAGTAAGAGAAGTACGTTAAGAGTTATCATCCTGAGAGAGAGCCAGGGGTAAGTAAATTGATGTTTGCGAAAGAAAGTCCGGTCCCCAACCTCCCAGACTCCTATGGAGCTCCTCAGATTCATATTGATCCTGGAGAGCCGGCTAGGTCCGCCAACATCTCATCCTCTTCCCCTTTCCAGTCATCGTGATTCTCGTTTTCAGCCTTCAGCTGAAGCCTTCCGTGGTTAAAAGGGGGCGCCCGCCCCCACTGGGGGCCAAAACGGTAAACCGCAGAGATTTTCAGGATTCTGCATCCTGCGATTGGCGCAATTCTCTCTAATAGAACAAGCTTTTTTTAGTACAGCCTCTACTTTTCAGCTTCGGGTCGCGGGATGACCGGCTCGTTTCCGCTGCGTTGGCTGGCTAATATCCTACTAACCCTAGCCCTCGTGGAAATTCAGCTTCAGCTTCCTCCATGACTCGTGCGAATCTTTTCGTTTTGGAGTTCATGTATGATAACACCAAAGAGCTCTGATATGCGCTGCTACAAATTACGTTAGGATTCCAGCTTGATTGAGTACAGAAAGGCAGCCCTAGCTCAGAGTTTGTTGATATAGCACACTATATCTAGACTCATTCCCGCTAAAGGCAGGACTGTTTGGCTCGAGCGATGCCAGTCTAGGTCGTAAGATGCCTCAAAATAACTATACGGAGCTACACGCGAGTCCATACTGCGGAGATGATGCAGGCTAAACTAGTGGAGACGTTGTAGTTTGTATCTATGTGATCCACGGGCCACTTGTAGTATAGGCGTAGGTTAGTAGCTGTACCTAGTAGGTTAATAATAGTACTGCCCATTATACATGCGCGGTGTTGGAGGGGTTTATTAGGACTACAGAGGATCAGCTGGTGTAGTGGGTGCATTATTTCATTGCCTGAAAAGCTGAGGCTGACCATAAGGAAGAGAGGACAGGAATAGACCCATAGACGCAGTCAAATATCAAATAGTTACAACTAACCCCCCCTCCGTCAAAGGCTCCAACATCTCCGCGACCCGCGTCTTCTTCCACTGTACAGCCCAATCCAATGCCCTCCACCCACGCACAGAATCCCTCAAACCGACATCAACCCCATACCCAACCAACAGCCTCACCACCTCCACATGGTTCCTCTCCGCCGCATACGACAAGGGCGTGCGCCCCTCGTGATCCCTCACATCTGGATCCCCGCCGCCCTCCTTAACCAGCGCCCGCACAGTCTCCACCTCCCCAAAGACCGCCGCCTGGAGCGTCGTATTCCACGTACGCAGCTCGTTGCTCCTCATCAGATTTGGATCCGCGCCATGACGCAGCAGCAGCCGGATCATCTCTACGCTCCGCGCACCAAAGGCGTCCTCCAGAAGCTCAGCACCCACATCCCCGGCGAGAACACCGGGCACGAGATCCGAGAGCAGCGCGTCAACGCTATCGGTATCGTCATCGCGGATCGCCGCGCTCAGAAGCGGGGAGACGTCGCCCTGGAGAACCCGCGCGGCGACTGAGCTTTCGAGCCGCCGGAGCCGCCTCTCCCTTCTACCATCGGGCAGCAGATTGATCCGCTGCTTCATCTCCGGGAGGAGAAAGTGCGCGACGTGCCACTGGTGGTTCCGGACCGATTGGTCCAGCGCGGTGTTGTTGTCGGCTAGCGGCGGGGAATAGAAGATATCTGCGCCGGCGAAGAGTAGGAGCTTAACCATTTCCAGGTCGCCGCGGGCAGCGGCGAGGGTGAGGGCTGTTTCGCCGTCGGAGACCATATAGTCCGTGTCGTCGACGAGAAAGTCTCGCTCGAAGAGGAGGTATTCGGCGATGATGAGGTGGCCGTTCTCGACGGCTAGATGGAGAGGATTTGTGCGCTTTTCGATGATACACTGGAAGGAATTTCTGACTGGTCTGAAGGGATTCTTTACATACCAACTCAGCCAGGCCTTCCAGACGTGCTGAGCTTGAGGGGGCAGGGTGTCGAAGGCCGTGAAGAGGGCGCGGAGGGCGCGGAGATAGCCAATGTGGCAGTGGTGGAAGAGTGCCTGGCGGGCTTGGATGTCGCTCCGGCGGTAGAGGTGGTTCAGCAGGAAGTCGTAGAGGCGGTGGCTTGTCTTGACCAGGCTGTTAAGATCATGCTGGTTGAGACGGGCAACAATCCGAAGGATGATTGGGGTTGGTAGCAAGGAGAGATGCATTTTGTCTGTAGGAACATCCAGATCTGATGCTCTCTCCTACTAGGTAGGTGCACCTGTTCTCCAGCTTGGCCTCCTTCCCCTCCTCTTGGCAGCTTTTCTCCGGCGGCTACTGCTCTAGTTACTAGTCAATTACTGCAAGTACTAGTCTGATGGAGTAGTATCTCTCACCAGCGGAGACCATTGGATTTCAGGCAGTATCAAGAACAATTGCAGTGGGAACAGATCGCGAGTCATGCCCTAAGGCGCAAAGAGATTGAACTGTTAAATTTATCATAGTTATGGCTTCTTCCCGGAGCACTCCGCCATCATTCTGCGATTTAAACTGGAGCACTGGATTATGGGGATAGTGTAGGCTGTCAAGTCCGCACCCAAATCACACTCTCAACAGCACATGCCTAGAATTGGATTACTGCCCCTTGATTCCCGCATCTATACTATGTCCTACCCTAGTAGAAAGCTGTTACAGCCGCGCTAGCAAATACCGGCGCGCTGCTCGCAGAGCTAGAAGTAATACCAGCACTACCACCACCACTAGGAACGGAAAAAATACCGAAATCCTCCGGAGTCATGCCGTAAGGAATGGATACATTTCCAATAATCTCCGGTGAGACATCCAACAGCCGACTATTCGGACCACTACAATTCGACACATAGTCGACCTTGAGGCGGCAACCGTCGGAGAAGCTGACGGAGCCGCAAATCTCGCAGTCACCGAGATCGGGGTGGCGCAGGTGATCGTACGCTCTATCATGAAGGTATCATGCTGTTAGTCTCGTATTTGCTTCTATGCTAGGGATTGGTGGACTTACGCGGCCATCTGGTTACCGGTCATTTCGCAGTCGTCGCCTTCGACGAAAACCTTGCAGCCTAGGGATAGGTTGGCTCCATCTGTGTAGCAGGTTCCGTCGACACGGGTGGAGTCAGTGGTTCTACGATCATTAGTACGCGGCTTTAAATAAGAGAGGGAGTGTGCGAGCACGTACCCGTAGATTGTTTCCTCGGTGAGGTAAGCCTTCGCTTGGTCGCAGAAGGCTTCCATGTCAAATAAGGTATGACCACAGAGGGGCGATCCTTTGCAGCTATAGTCAGTTGGCGTTGCGGTTGGCTCGGGCCGTGAGGTGGTTGTTCTTGTGGTGGTGGTGGTGGTAGGGCTCTCCTCCTCCATCCAGCTGGATTGCTCAGCAAGGAGTTCCTGAGCGATGGAGTCCCATACTGCCTGATTGCCAAACTCAAATTCGTTGACCATTGAGACCGTCATGGTTGCCGCCTCTTCATCGACTGTGGTAGTCACAGTTGTTGCGGTTGCGGAGCATGCGGTGATAGTGCGGCAACGCACCGTCGAGGACGTGATGTCTGGCGATGCAGTCTGGATGGTCTTTGTGCAGAGATCCGCTTCGACTGCTTCGCAGTCCTTATCTTCAGGTTTGCAGCCGGCGCCGACGCATTTCCCCCATTCGCAGTTGGACCCGCTGCAGACCATCGGCGTACAGCGGTCACCGTTGCAGATGTTGTTGAAGCAGTCGAGCCCGATGCAGCCCCAAGAGATACAGTGCAGACCGAAGCACCCACCATTGCCATTGCAGTGGCGCCCAACACACCCAGCCTGCAGGCAGTTGGCTCCACGACATTGGCCCTTGTCGCAGTCTCCACCCGTACAGTATCTGACGACGCAATTTCGAGCAAGGCAGATACCGTTGTCCTGGTCGCACCCAGATCCGAGACATCCGACGACAAGGCAGAGGGGCCCTATGCACTCGCCGTGAACGCAGTCTGGCCCCTTACACTTTGAATTTGTGTTGGTTCGGTCCGGATCGACGGGGCTCTGAAAGTCGTTACCCTTTCCATCGCAGTCACGGAGACATGGACCGGCACAGAAGAGGTTGCAACGGCGGCCACATCCTGTCGTGCAGGTTGGACCGGGGGGTCCGGCTGTCCAGGTTACCTCTGGCAGATTTGGAGCGACGACATCTGACTCGTAGGGGAAGGGCGGGAGGGTGAGCATGCGAGTGACTGAGGGGTGTGTAGCTGGGAGGCCCCTATCAGTTACCATAATTGGAGGAGGCAAGATGCTGCTTGTGAGCTGATAGCTGCGCACAGTGGGGGTGAGTTCGGTGATGTTCCAGTGCCAGACATCGATCTTGTCCGTGGTAATTGGGGGGATTGTGATGGTAGTTGTCTGGATGGTACGAGCTACTGTGTTTGTCACTGTTCTGGTACCTCCAATGGTTGTGGTTATGACTGTCGACCAAGCCACCTCCAGGGAGGTTGTGTACAGAGGGAAGGTAATGGTGGTCGGTGTGGCAAGCGTGTAGGGGGGAAGGATAAAATTGCAAGGAGGGACACAAGTAACACTAGGGCTTTCGTCGTTGTAAACCTCCTGGCCGATATAGATATCTCCAGATCCACCGCTGGAACCGTCGGGTTCCGCACCATCCATGCTGGTGTCATCGAGGCTGAGATCATTGGGGTTTGTAAGACTTCCAGGACCGCCAAAGTCAATAGCCCAACTGAAAAGGCCAGACAGACATTGACCATTGGCAAAGTCGGCTTTTTGCCTCAGAGTTCTCGCGTTATCGAATGAAATCCTGTACTGCTAGTCAGTGATTCAGACAAACCCAGATAATCAAGAATGCTGAAGGCTTACCATTGATCATTTGCCCAGGTTATCCAGTTGACCCCAGCCTCAGCGTCATACACTATATCAGGGTCGTAGTTTTCTAAAATCCGATGGACTTCGTAGTTCGATAGGATGCCACTGGTGCCAGTACAGCTACCTGGGTTCGCGCCACCACCACTGGGCTGATGGAAAGGACATCCAGGAACATTACATGAGGAATCATCTAGCTTGAATGACCGGCCGTAAAAGGCAAGACCTAGATTGACCTTACCAGGATCAACATTGTTTCGCCAAAGAAGGTCCAAGCCTTGAGCTATCTCTGTCAGGTTCGTGTGCGGGTTGATAACTGGTTCGGTGTGTTCGCTATCGCCGTCCCAAGTACCGTGGATATCGTAAGACATAACATTGTAGTAATCGACATATGGCAGCATGCCCTCGACGTCGAATCCTTGGAGATACCCTGAGCAAATTAGCAACGACGGACAAGCATTAGAGCATCAGCCAAACAGGATGGTAGCATACAATACGACGCTGGTAGCGTGATTGTCACTCCGTATCTATCTCCACAAGCCTCCTTTAGCTCCTTCATGAATGTCACCAAACGTGCCTTGTCGAGCGGGTTGCCCCCTCTGTCTGGGGCGACAGGGTATTCCCAGTCGATCTCGATTCCATCAAACCCATATCTCTCCATAAACTCTAAGGAGGACTGGATGAATGCCCTGCGAGTGCCCGGGAAACGAACCATGGCCGAAAATGTTTCCCCACCGGCGTCCCATCCACCAACCGCAATATAGGTCTTGAGTGAGGGTTTCTTCTTCTTCAGCGCATTGAATTTGACGTAGTCTTCCTCATCCCAGGGGTTCATAGTAGTGATCGTGGAGTCGGCGCCGTTGATCAATGCAAAGGAGTAGTAGAGATGCTGAGAGAATGTTTAGCCGACTGGACAAGATGAGGCATCGTCTGTGCAGCAAGACTCACAGTCCAAGGCTGTACATTGATTCTTTCTGGGAGGATAACATCGCAAGGGCGATTACGATTCCAGCTCTCGTAGTATCCGATATAAATATCTCGGGTGGATTGTCCTCCGCATGATCTGCCAAAGAGTTAGCGAGCGCTGCCATTGAGTCCTCATCCAGAATGGGAAAACATACGGACGAACAACAGGGTCACAGCCGTTCTGACATTCATCGTCACAGAACTCAGAGGTTGTACCACAAAATCTAATAGTAAGTATCGAGCAGTTAGCTACTAGGTAGCCGAGGAAGAAGTGACCCAGCTCACCCGTGCTTGGAGCAGCAGACGTTCAACGGACAGGTTGTTCCTGGGGTTGCCGCATATTCTATAGCAATCAGTTCTGTCCTTTACCTGCGACTCTCACCCTCAGATGAAGAGAGCATACCGCCACATTCCGCCACTGCGTCGCATGTCGACATACAAACATCCTCTCCGCAGTATTCAGGACCGAAACCACAGTGCCCAGATGTACTGCAACAGCCTGATGTGCACTCTCTATTTTCAGAGCAAGTCCCTGGCTCTTGTGCAAGCGCTGGAAGAACGTAAGCGCCAGCAATCAGCGCGGAAAGCAAAACCTTCATCCTGAAAAGCTTGTGGTGATTCTCGCTGGCCGTCGACAGCTAGGCAGGACACCCCAGGTCAAACAAAACTTATAGTAAATAAGAGGGCAACTCCGAACTCCTTGAAAGCCTAGGCGACACTGCATAGATCTTGGCCCTGTATCCGTGTCAATTACCCTCGAGGTCTTTCTTGACCCCCTTGTGCCGCCGCAACCGAGACCGGCTGCAACCGTTACCTTCGCCCGAGTCATGGACGAGGCTAACAAATGGTACCATGTTCTCGCTACGGACGAATTGTTCTCTGGTCCAAGCGAGGTGTACCCGTGACTCTACAGTCAAATCCTTGTTATCAGACATTAGACCCTGAACGCCAATTGTTAGCGTTGGTTAGCGCACACGATCCGGGCCGCCGCGGCGATTCCCCCCCTCTTTTCCAAGCCCTAAGTCCTCAGATTATCTCCGATGCTTGGTGATTCATGCACGTCGGATCACATCACAGCAACCTAGTCAATCCAGAAGTACTTTTTTGTACTTGGCGCCATTGGGGGCCTTGAGATGCGGCAGTTGATGGGTATATTGCTGTTCCCCCCAGGGGTCGCTGGATTCGTTGAAGAACGGAGACAAAGTATCACTGGTAAGCAAGTTCATTGCTTGCTACCTACGAAGCAGGTACAATGCGCGTGCTCTTGCTCTTCGGCTATGTCCAATTGGTCTCATTCCTTCCACCATGGGCGACTGCATCACCCATAGAAACTGCCCCAGTTGTCTCAGAACCAGATATCTCATCGTTGAACTACACCTCAAGGACCCCGCCAAACTATCTCGTCAAGCGATCCGAGCTGGATCTCAGTCATTGCAGTGACCCCCGGCGCGCTGGTGCCCTTTCCATGGGATACGCAGATGCAAAACTACTGGTACGGGTGACCTTGGCTATTAATGATGCCCACTTTAGCCGTGCTAACATCAAGGGTGACTCTTGCTTTGACCCATAGGCCGCCGCAGCTGACCGAAATCTGGCTGCCCTCGTGGCATTCCTTGACAGGAACCCACGTCCAACGCGAGCACAAGCCAGGCGGTGGAATAGGCGTCTCATCGAGACCTATGAGGCAATCTATGGCAGAGTGGTCAGTCCGCACAATTGGGACATGGCAATTGAAGCACTCAAGACACTCTCCTGTAAGGCACCCACAGCCTACGCTTCTACGGGACTTATGATAGTGTACTCACACCCTCGCATTTAGTGAGAGCTAGTACCCTGAACCTCGCCCTTCGGACCGACATCTGGCCCAAAATCGAGATACTCTGCGATGATGACTGGCTGTTAGAGCTGCCGGGTCTTGATCCGGGTAAGTTGGGCCAATATCCATCTGGCCTCTGCGACCATTCACTGCCGCTAACTTACAGCCCAGACGAGTTGTGGGACAACCGCCCGGCCCATCGAGGGGGGCAGCAGGCGTTGGATTTAGCAGGCGATGGGAAATGTTCTGGAAACAGATACTTTGCTTTCACAACCAGCTATAAAGACATTGGGCTGGACTTGGCTCTCTACTGCCCGCAGTGGTTCAACAACTGGGGTACAAATCGAATCCAGGACCTTGCCGCCAGTCCATCTATTCCACGTACTTGGCACATTGAGAACGTCGAGCGCTTTTATATTCCCCTGACCGTCCTGCATGAGTTGACGCATTCTCACAATATACTGGGAAGGTCCTATACCGGTACGCATTCGAGTCAACTTTCTCATTTTCTTCATCCCATTGTTCTCTCCATCAACTCAACACATTCACTGACCATGCGAGACTCTGGGCCGTAGATGATCTAGCATGCCCTGGCGGCTTTAGGAGCAGCTGGGACTGTATCACTAAGCTTCCAAGAAGATCAGCGACTCGTTACACGGCAGTTGACAACGCGGGTCAGTCAACTCCAGATCTATCACTGGCACCTCCCGAGGACTGACACTTTCCAGACAGTTTTGCGTACTTCGCAGTCGGTGGGCAATTCCGTCAATCGAGTATAACCACATGGTACTGATCTGCTTGCTCTTCTAGCCGTATTTTTAGATCGATGGAACTGGGCCTCGGGGTACCCAGTCCCCGTTTGAGAGTAGCATTGGGTAGCCAACCAGTTGAGCTGGAGACTAGTATCTGCGCCAAGCGGAGGAAGAGGGGTGCATCGGCGCCTAGAAAGTCCTAGCTCTAGTTAGTCAGTGGAAATATGAGACAGGTATTTAGTGCGCGCTCTAGCCGCTGGGGACTTGCAGAAGAAAATACCGCAGGCAAGATGGGGACTTTCAGCCAGCTGCCTGATCGGCTCATCACTCGTATCGCGCACTATCTCCCCCAACGCGATGTTGACTCTCTGCGCCGAACAAACAGCCATCTGCACGAGGTCCTGCTAAACGAACTATACCGAAATGATATAGAGCAAAAATCATTCTCGGCGCTGCACCACTACTGCCGGAATGGTCATCTGAACGCTCTCCGCGGGCTGTTCGCAACCATTCCCAGGATGGATCAAAACGCGAAGTCGGCCTGGAACTCAAAGATCCACCGGCTGATCAAGAACCCCGGCGTCATCCTGGTTGGCCATAGATCCCAGGTTAACCCCTTGTTCGAAGCTATTGAGAACGGGCACCTGCACATCGCCGAGTACTTGCTCTTTGAGCACGACTTTCTCCTGCAGGACAGTCTGGCTACGGATAAACGGATGGCGCTGGGAATCGCAGTCGAGAAAGGTAACATAGAGATGGTTCAGCTGCTGCTTAGAGCCGGCGCCGATATCTTCTACTCGAGTCCCCGCGGCTCAGTCCTGACGGTGGCTGTTCGGAACGGCCACGCAGAACTTGCGGCGTTTCTACTGGCGGAGATCAGGAGACGGATATTCGAGGGGGCGCCGGATGCCGTCCATGACCCTTCCGGGGGCCATGGGTGGACGTTCTACATGGCAGATGCCATGCGGAGAATGCAAAGGGATCAAAGGGTCTTGCCTTTGTCGGAGGCGGACTACTTTGTGTTTACCCGGGCGGCCTTGCGGAAGGCTATAGACCAAAAGAGCACCCAGCTAGCCGAGCTGTTTCTTTCGGAAGTGGGGTCTCTGGATTTCGACGGCGGCATAGCTCTCATAGAGGCTGTGGAGGTCAAGAGCGTTGACATGGTGAAGCTCCTTTTGCGCCACGGGGCAAATCCGAACATCCTCACCGAGGAGACATTGTCGCGCAGGGATATGGCAAGAGGGGATCCCGGGGGACGGAATGCGACGATAGAGGCTGCGGGCAGGGGATTGGCTGACATCGTGGAGGCATTGGTTGATGCAGGGGCGAATCCGGATTTCTTGGACGGCGATGGCCGTACTCCGTTGTCCCATGCAGCAGAGAATGGACGCCTCAAGATAGTGCAGCTCCTGCTTGGGTATGGGGTTGATGCTACCCGCCGGGATTCGGTTCGTGGGCGGAGGGCTTTGGATTGGGCTGTTCAGAGTCGGAAGCCTCGTGTCGCGGCCGTGTTGGAGGCTGTTAGTTAAGGTTGCTACTGTTCATTTCAATGTAGATTGCACATGCTAGCCACAGGTCCCCTCATCTGGCCTATATCCCGAGAGTAATTGCAAGCGACCACCTGCACCTCCTGCGCCGCAATTCCACAGCAAATCAAAAGCTCATATGATTCAGGGACCGATGTAACCTCAAACTGACCAGCGCTAATGCGGTCTTAATCAACTCACTGTACCTTGGCGCTGTTTACTTAGCTTCTTGGCCCAGCTATAGTGTGCCAGACCGAACCATGTGCATAGCTCTGCGTGACTGTGCGACTGCGCTGCATGCCATGGATGCAGGCAGGGACCTGTCGGGCTTGCATAAATACACCTCACTCGAGGCCTACTTGTATGTACTCCGCACTACTCAGTCAGACAAGAGACTCCAACATGCTATCCCGGACAGTATTCACTCATGCTCTTGTGATCGGCCTGGCGGCCTCTGCCTCCATCCGAAAGAGATGGACAAATGGGAGCAGTGCAACAGGGCCTACCGACCCTGATGTAGTCTCAAGCTGCACTTACTGGGCCAACGATATTGCTTCCCATGATACCTGCGCTGCCCTGCAGGATTACTTCGGTATCACTACACAGCAGCTGGCTTCTTGGGTTTGTAGCTATATCACGTTTAGGGCAATATTCAGGCTAACAAGCTTAGAACCCTTCTTTATCTGTTACCGACTGCACGCTCACAGAGGGGAACTCCTACTGCGTTGAGGGCCCCAACGTGCCCCCTCCAACAAGCACAACCCGCACAACCACCACCACCACGACTTCAACAAGGACAGCCACTACAGCAACTACAACCACTCCTAGTGGTCCATCTCCAACGCAGCCAGGGATCGAGCCCAGCTGCAATGAGTTCTACCGTGTCATTACCGGAGACACCTGCTACGACATTGCCGTGGAGTACGGGATTCAACTACAGCAGTTCTACGAGTGGAATCCGTAAGTTAGTCCTATTCTGTTCATACCGTCTGCTAAAGAATCTTTAGTGCTGTAGGAACCTCCTGCGCCGGTCTCCAAGCTGGATACTTTGTCTGCGTCGGCATCCCAGGACAGACAACAACGCAAACGACCAGAACTACCACTGCAAGCACAAGCACACGCACCACCACGACTGCACCAGAACCCACCGCAACCGGGCCGAGTCCGCAGCAGCCGGGTATCATCGATACGTGTAAGTCCACTCCAATGCTCCCTTGTATCACAAGCCAAACACTCACATACGCACATAGGCAAGAGATTCTACATGGTAGCCGCCGGGGACACCTGCGCCGAGATCGCAGCCGACAACGGCATCACGCTGAACAGCTTCTACACCTGGAACCCAGCTGTCGGATCAGATTGCCGAGCCCTCTGGGGCGGGTATTACGTCTGTGTGGGGATTGCCGGTACGTCGCCACTACCCTCGAAGAGCTCCTATAGTTGTAGCTCTATGGAGTGGCTAACAATTAGCACCTAGGCGAAACCACAACCACCACCACAACCAGAACAACAACAACAACAACCTCAACCGCCACAGGCCCATCCCCCACCCAACCAGGCCTAATAAACACCTGCACAAGCTTCTACCGCGCCCAAGCCGGCGATACCTGCCAGACCATCACGCAGCAGAAATACCCCTACATCAACTCGCAAGTGCTGTTCACGCGCTGGAATCCCGCCGTCGGGTCAGACTGCGCTGGCCTTTTATCTGGGTACTACTACTGTGTTGCGACGGAGCTGCACCAGCCCATGCCGGGCATTATTAGTTCGTGTCGGAGGTATTATCAGGTGAAGGCGGGGGATACCTGCTGGTCGATCCAGCAGCAGTACGGGATTACCGCGGGGGAGTTTAACCGCTGGAATCCACTGGTGGGGAGTGATTGCGGGAGTCTCTGGGTGAGGTATTTTGTTTGCGTTGCTGTTTGATCTTGGGAAAGCTCCAGCCACAAGCAGGGTTAGATGGGAGGGGGGTGGTGATGAATAGATTTTGATGCTACGGCAGTATCTTTAGTTCTCGTCGGGAGTCTTTCGGGCGATTTCAAGAGCTTGATATAAGCTCCAAACTAAAAGATTTAAGAAAGAACTATCAGGGCTAGAGCTCATTCTGGAGAGAGTGTCTCCAGAATCTCTCGGCCCTTTGCATCCAAGTCTGGGTATTTCCTCAAATGCCGCAGGTCCGTCCAGAAATCTTTTGCGTCTTGGTGTCCGTCGCCGTGTAGAGCTAGACGCGATTGCAGGAGTCTTTTCCATGCAGCGTCGTCTTCGGTCCACCCCCATGACGCCGAAACATATTCATACCAGATTGGGTAGTAAGCAGCGAATTCCCAGTCAAGTATTCCAACCAAATTTCCATCTTTCACCATGATGTCGCCCAGGTTAAGGTCGCAGTGTGTGAGGACATAGGGTTCACAACTAGGTAGACGGATCTTTAGATTCTCTAATACCCGTTCCGAGAGGTTGTTTGTCGGTGATTTATGGAGAGTGAGGCTTAGGGCATCCCATAGTTCACTGTCAGAGTGGAAAGGCCCGTGGGGGTTGCAGTCAGGGAAGAGTAAGCCCGGATAGCAGGGACTGAGATCGACAGTTTGTATAGCCGTTGAGGTAATAAATCGTAGCTGATTCCGGACTCCAACGACCTGATTCGCTATGGCTGTTTTTTGGGAGTCTGATAACGACGGCCAGGCCTGTTCGAGCGTTTCTCCATGTATTCGCCCCTGCAGTACGAAGTATCGCTTGTCGCTGTTGACCCAGTGGTTCAAGACCCTGGGGGCTGGAATATCAGGGTAGTTCTCTAGGAATTTCAGAGTCGTTACTTCGGTTTTCGGGCCTTCGTCGGGGCGTTCTTTCATGATCACGTCGGAGCCGACAGACCAGACGCCTCGCTTGCTTGCGCCGTAGAAGAGTTTGACGTGGCTTGTAAAGAAGCATTGGTCTTGCTGTTCGGGGGTCCAGCCGCAGGCAATACAGGGCTTGGATGCTTCAGCCATGTTGAGTAGATGCAGACGTGAGAAAAGCCGTGGGAGTTGGTGAAAGAAAACAAAGAGGGGGGTTACGTTGTCTCCATTACACCGCCTCCTCTAGGTACCTGCATGCACACTGCACAAACAACAGGGCTACCTAATCAAAGCGTCCATGTAGTGGCTCATCAATCCGATCCTAAGAAGGCTAGTCAGTCAGTATTCGCACCTAGATGTTAAGCATTGCGACGCAGGTGGACTCAGAGAGAAGCAGAGGCTATTCGTGTCACGATTAGAATAACTACCAGTGTACTATCTACTATTAGCGCTTCCCCCTAACCATGTTCAATACGCAGGCTACATGTAGATACCACAGCCCTGACCTCCAGGAGGCTAAACGACGGTGCAAAGATATTTGCGGCCGAGGGATAGGGTTGCGAAGCTGGCGGCTGTTGTTACGGCTGGTGAGTGGGAGGGTGTATAGTTGTAGACGGCAAAGCGTTTCGCTTCGAAAGATGTACTTGGGATACTCACCTTTGCAACCTTGATTTTGGGAAGTAGAAAGGGAAGCGAGGTGAGAGCGTTCAGCCACGAGACTTGGTAGGTTGTTTCCCTCTGGTTGACTCAGTGTACTTGTCGTTCACTGCTAGCTGATATCTGGAGTTTGAAAAACAGTCCACGGGCCAGGTCTCGGTTTCTGAGCAGGGGGGTTCCAGAATTGACCAGTACGGAGGCGTCCCCGTGTGCTGCCATTTTCATGCTCGTATTGAAGTGACATCGTCTCTGGACTACACTGTGAGAACGTAGAAGCTCAACTCCAGTTTTTTTGACTTCAAAGATGCGACATATTGGCAAGGCATGTAGCTATTTGTGCGAAATATGAGATATAAAGGTCCAGGGTACTGCAGAAATTCTGCTGCTAGAACTCAGAATAGGCACTTGATGTGGAGACAATTAAGCCCTGACACGCCGGACTCATGAGTTACTCTACGTTTCAACTGGCTAACTCTGGTGTGCAATAAATAGACAGTATGGCTTTGTATACGTACTTGTAGGTGGCATGTATACTGACCGCATCCACTTTGGCTTTCTCAACCTAGCACGACCATGTCCGCAGAGAAACAAGAAGGGTGAAAGCACCGTGCAGCAACATTCAACATGCATTCAGTTAAGACTTAAATGGTATGTTTCGCTCCTGTCGGCTTTACCTAATCTCTGGTCTGAAGATCATGTCTACATGGCAAAGTAGGTATTCTGGTAGTCTATTTGACAGTCCTGTAGATTAAGATGCTCCTCCTCTAGATCTCTTTTTGACAGTACAGATTGTTCTCTTGTGGAAGGCTCTCTATGAATGGAATTCGTTCATGCCGTTCAAAAGAATCCTGCTAGTTAGGCCATACCTAAGCCTTTATACTCGGCTACCACCTAATGACAGCTATTATATATCTTTCTAGAAAGGAGGAAGGCTGGGTAGAGCTGAGAATGCGGAAACTGTAAGGCATGCATGGCATTTGCCCGGCCGGCGACCTAGCACCTACTTTCTGAGGAGCATTCAATCCCTATTAAGCTTTTTCTAGCCTCTATCCATATGGCATTAATATAAATAGCATCATCTGTACAACGCGATCTATGCTGGCAGCCCCTCAAGAGCATACCAACGAGCCCACCAAATCAGCACTGTGCAACCCTCTTCACCAACAGGATGGGTGAGGTCTGTTGCACTGCAGGTCCATGAAGAAGCTGATCTTGACCTGTTTAGCCTTGCCTCTGCACTTCTTAAGGGCCGCCGTCGCACTGTCCAGTCCTGTCTCAGAGTCGACAAGATGTCCGGAGGCCACAGTCACTCCTCCGAATATGAGCTCCTTGCTCGAGCGACCAGTCCCCCATCCAAGAAGTCTCCCCAGACTTGGACATCACTGGTACTCAACACATGGCTGTGGGAGATTCTGGCGACGGTTTTCAGTCTGCTTTGCTTCGCCACCATTGCGTGTGTCCCCAATCTTTTGGAGAATGAACGTCGACCGGACTTTGCCTACGGTTTCACCCTCAACGCAATCATCTCTATCCTTGCGACTATGCTCGAGCCACTGTGAACACTTCTATCCATGACAATGTGGTCAATTCCACCATCACATCTGCGCAGGAAGACTCCGTCAATACCACTGCACACTTCAAAATCTACGCCATGTGGACCCAGATCAACGAAACCATGGTCTTTGAAGAATCCCAGACGGAGCTGCATATTCCAGAACACGTCGTGTGGCCTATCTTCTCGCCTGTCAATTACGACTGGTCGGAAACGATTTACTCTGGCCTGGTGAATCCGAACTTCGTATCAGCGCATGCAGAACTAGCCCTAGTAGACGAGCCTGCCGGATTCTCTCCGCTCGAGGACCTGGCAGAGGCACCTCGACTCAAACAGGTCACGCAATGCGCCTTTGCTCCTTGTCTAACTAAGGACCTACGGCATCTCCGAGTCCAACGGGACTGCCTTCTTCAACATCGTCGGAACTGATAACGGCGACCTTCATTACGGCGCTATTCCCCCCCTCTGCCGACCATCATTACCAGTCTACCTGCTGGAAGCCCACGACCAGCCTCCCCTGGGACCAAATCAACATGGCAGGTGGTCGAATCAGAGTACGCCTTCTGCGGTGTCCGAGACCATTACCTACCTAGGCGCTTATTTCAACGGATCT